>NW_016107660.1:2160208-2224186 GCF_001604975.1 Cebus imitator | reverse complement strand
TATGTGACAGTCTACAGAATCTCCCGTTACAGTGAACTCAAAGCAAGCAGGGCATGCCACATACATGTACACATATAGCTACATATCTACTCTTTAGCCATTAACCTAAACTGGCTCTAATGTTTCAGTGTAAATTGGTGGGTTTTCTTGTGCCACTAAAAATGGAGGAAATGTAACAGTAAGGGTGAGACTGCAAGATTCCTGTAGTTTGGGTTTGAATGAAGGTGAAATCTAAGTTTAGAAGTAAAACTAGACCCCGAAGTAACTCATATTCCTTTAGTGAGATTTTCTTTGATTGGAGAGTCCTGAGACCCTAGTTTTCATGCTGGTTTGATACTGACTCACCATGGGGTCTCAGTCAATCAGTTTTCCCTGTCTGTGTCATGAGTGATATTCCCCATACAAGACTTCCTTGCCTTGTATGACTGTTGAGATTTCATAGGATGGGAGCAAGATGAAAGTAAGATAATCACTAAAGACAAACTAAGTACAGCTATTTATCTTCTACGCTTTTGGTTTGTGGTCTCTCCCCAGCCCTACCATTGACCATGCCCTGCTGGACATGCCCTTCCTTTGACTCCCTGGGGAGATGCCCTCTGACCTCTGAGAGCAGCTGGACCACCCATTCTGAAGACACCAGCAGTCCTAGCTTTGGATGTTCATATACAGACCTACAGCTCATTAATGCTGAGGAGCAGACGAGTGGCCGGGCTTCTGGGGCTGACTCGACTGGTAAGATAGAGCTCTAAGACAGAGGGCTTTGCAAATCACTTTTGGTGTACCCAGGTCCACTTTAAAGTCCTTTTACAATTGCTGCAGCTGGCTTCGTTTGCAGAATGAATTCAGGTGTTGTTATCCAGTCAAAAAGCTAGAACTCAAAGTGGAAATTGCACTGGGGAAAATGTGTACACAAATTGGATGATTGGATGCAGATTATTCATACTGGGCAACCATTTGACAGTTTATTTTAATATGTTGTTTTCTGACTGTTTGGTATAAATACCATTCTGTCAATTTATTTTCTCCTGGGATTATTAAACTATGTGTAAATATGCACAAGGCTGAATCTTTCATCCTACTACCCACGCATCTTGCCTTTTCAATAAGAGGGAGGTAGATTTAAGCAGGGAAAAAGTGAATGTTATGTGAAACAGAATGAGAATCAAGACTTAGCCACTGTGTCCAGACTACAAATCATTTTGGAGTTAAGTGTTTATTCTGTTATGCCTTGGTTGAGTGATACGTCAATCAGCAATGTACTATGCCTCATTTATTAAACTTTCCAGTAGGCGTAAGATGGAATGCTTGCTTTCTTTGCAGGTGGAATATGGGTCTGTTAACAAGTGCTGAATTACAGGCAAGGTTTGGGAATGGCACTGGAAAGATATTTGGCATTGGAAAGATGTTCTTGGTGTTTTGGTTATTTGGCCCAAGAGATTGTTTTTTTCTGAAAGTGATGAAGTTACTGCTCGTTTCTCCAGATGAAATAACCCAGTGTGTTTACAACATTTGTTTTTCCTTCTCCGTGTTGTTCAGAGTTTCTAGATCATTTTTAAGCTTTGGATGTTTGTCCTCATGCCATGTGCCACTGAATTCTCCCAGTATAAAGAGGGATCTCTCTTACAGACTGGAGGGTTCAGGCAGGATTTGGTTTGGTATTTGATAATGTTGCAGAGAATCCTAGTTTAGCATGGACCCTCTTTGTCTTCAGAAGCTGTGGTTCTTTATATTGTTTTATTTTCACAGACACTCCTTCAGTTCTGATTAGTTTCTGTGGCTGATGATCCTGGTCAGAGGCTGAAATATGCCCCCACAGCCCCGTTTCCACACTGGGGGCATCTCATGGATGGGAGCATACCTCAGCAGCTGAGGCTGTTAGCAGGAGAGGCTGAGCTTGCCTCCCTGCTTTACTTTTCATTGCTCTCGGCCCCCTTTCCAGGCCATTCAAAGGAGGAGATATATATGCATTAGTTTGGGGTACCCGGACTCTAGAGCCAGACTGCTCAGATTCAAATCCTGGTTCTGCACTGACCAGCTGTGTGACCTCAGGCACGATCCTTACTATCTTTACGACTCTATTTCGTCTGAAAAAATGGGGATACTAATAGTACTCACCCCACCTTGAGACAGTTTATGTAGGATAACTTACATGATGCTTGACACAGAATAAGTGGCCATCAGGGATGAAACAAATTCTCTTTCCTGCTGCAAGGTTCTTGTTGCTTTGGAGAGTTACAGAACGGGTGCCTCATTGAAGGAAGAGCCAGTATCTCTAGGCTTATGCTGTTTTTTCATTGTCTTCTCTACTTTTCTATTAGACAAAAGTTAATTCTTAGAGGTTCAAGTAATGAAAATCAGCACCCTAGCCTGAACATTATTAGTCTGCCTCCACAGCTTATAATTATTTTTAACATCTCCTTGTGCTAAATTCATTCTGACAGTGTTACAGTTTGCATCAAGAAAACCTCCTCCCCTATTTTGGTTAGGGTCCTGGCAGGAAGCAGATGGTGCCCTAAAAAGGTTTATCTGGAGAGAACTTAATGAAGGGACCACCTACAGAGGAAGCAAGCGCTGGAATCATAGAAGAGGGGCTGCCCAACAGGAGCGATGGCTACTGGTAGGACAGAGCCACTGCAGAGATTTGACCAAGCAGGGAGAGAGGGAGGAATAAATTCCCAGATCTGGTGCTGGTGTTGCCAACTGGCAGATCCTAGCCTGAGGCCAAAGGGCATGAAGCCCTGGAGAAGCAGCCTACAGAGGTCAGTCACCAGAGCAGGTAGAGTGGATCTGAGGTTGAAAGGGGGAACAGGTGTGTTGGAATAGCCTGCACACTTGGTCCCCACCGGGAACTAACTAGCCTCTATGCCAGAGTTACACCAGAGACTCAAAGGCAAATCCAGGACTAGAGAATGAGAAGGAATGCTCTTATTCAGCAGGAGGCAGTTTCCATGGCTACAGGGAGGGGAGAGGTATGGCCTTTTGGTACCATCCTCTTTTTTGTTTGTTTGTTTCTGTTTGAGTCTCACTCTGTCACCCAAGCTGGAATGCAGTAGTACAATCTTGGCTCACTGGAACCTCTGCCTCCTAAGTTCAAGTGATTCTCCTGCCTCATCCTCCCGAGTAGCTGGAATTACAGGTGTGTGCCACCATGCCCAGCTACTTGTTGTATTTTTAGTAGAGACAAGCTTTCGCCATGTTGGTCAGGCTGGTCTCAAACTCCTGACCTCAGGTGATCTGCCTGCCTTGACCTCCCAAAATGCTAGGATTACAGGCGTGAGCCACCACACCCAGCCCCATCCTCCTTTGCAGTAGTAATAATTATAGCTAGCACTTACCGAGTGTCTGCTGTGTACCAGCATGTGAGGTATATGATCTCTGGCTTTTACAGCAATTCTGCAAGGCAGGTATCATTCTCCCCATTTCCTAGTTGACACTGAGCCTGAGAAAGGTTAAACAACTTGTTAAGAGAACACCACTGAGAAATGGATGATCTGAATTTCAGTGAAACTTCCAAACCCTTTTCCAGCCACTTCCCAAACCTGGCAATGCCTCAAGTCATGATAGTTATTTATTTGCTGTTACCCCCAAGACCTTCCATACAGATATGTATAGAGAATGCATACAAGCATATATACATATACAGTATTGTCTTGGGGGCTTATTTTTAACATCAATAGGACCAAGGGATTTAAAACAAGATGTGTAGCAGGCAGAGCTTGAGGATAAGTCCATATGTCCTTAACAGATATGAATGCTTACAGATAACTGCTGTGTGCCCACAGTATTATGTTCTGTAAATAAATTTCTAGACATTCTACTTTGAAGTCTCCCTATTCTTTAGTAATCAAACTAGGATCCAGGTTGGCCGAGGTGCTTGGGAATGCTTCCATCTGCTTATGATGGAAGTCTTCCTTTGCATCTCACCTCCATCTGCCCTTCAGGCCTAGAGGTGACAAGCGGTGTATCTCCATGAGCCTGGGAAATGAGAAGCAGTGGGGTGAGTCCTCAGAGAGCAGCTCTGCAGGCCATGGAGACAGGGTCTGGATGCATCCTGACTGAGGTTACCCACAAGGCTCTTCCTGACCTGTGCAGTCAGGGTGGAGCTCTGGCTTTGAAAAGTGTTTAACTCATCCGGGGTCCCAAAACAGAAGGAGAAGGAAAGACACTGTTTAGGAGAATGAACAAGTATTTTTCAGCATGTGACATTTATGCATTTACTCCAGTAGCCGGGAATTTTAAAATGCTTTCAGTTGTCCAGGTGTGGTGACTTGGGCCTGTAATCCCAGCACTTTGGGAGGCTGAGGTAGGTGAATCACTTGGGGCTAGGAGTTTGAGATCAGCCTGGCCAACATGGTGAAACCCCATCTCTACTAAAAATACAAAAATTAGGTCAGCACGGTGGCATGCCTGTAATCCCAGCTACTGGGGAAGCTGAGGCAGGAGAATCGCTTGAACCCAGGAAACAGAGGCTGCAACGAGCCAAGATTGTGCCACTGCACTCCAGCCTAGGTGACAGAGTGAGACTTGGTCTCAAAAAACAAAAAAGGAAAAAAAATGCTTTCAGTTGAGCTATTGAGAGCTTCGAGGATATTTGTGCACATTGGAAAGCCCTCCAGCCAGGTGATGCCCTGCCCTCTGCCTGGCACCAGGCTTGTGGCAGTGCCAGCCTTTGGAAGAGTCCTGCTTGAGGCTGGATGGTTTTGGCTGGGTAAACAATCCCTCTGAAGTTATGGGGCAGATTCCCATCAGTCTCTCTTCCAGAAAAGTCATTTCTTCAGAGCTTTACTTTCTTGTCTGTAAAATGGAACTGAGCCATCCTGCCCAGTCAGGATGACAGAGTGTATATGAAGGCATTTTGTACATTGCAAAGTGCTGTAGGAATTTTTTTTTAAATCCTAATTTAATATCTCTCTGCCTCGTTTCCATTTGATATGGGATGTAAGGATAATTACTATCCACTCCTCTGTTACCCCAAAGAGGGCTGTTACCCACACTATAGCATGTGGCATGAGATCTGAGAAGGGCTTTGCATTTCTCAGCAGCAAGCAGTAAATACAGAGATGCTGTGGGGAGTTCCCTATGATTGGCTTCTGTGCCTGGGGACCTTGGGAGGAACTGCCTTTGGGAAACATTTGTCATTGTTCCCCACCCACCCCATTACCCTTTAGCATTGCAGAGGGAGATAGAGGGTGAAGAGCTCCTCAGACTTGCAGCCTCATTTGGAGCCCTGAGAGCACAGTGTGTCAGAGTAACCACTGGGCACCTCATGCTCTGTAATTCATCTCTTGTTTGGAGAGGGATTATGGTGCTCCGGGCCCAGCCTGTTTGCCTTGGTGCCCTTGCTTGGTAGTGGGCTGCAGAGAGCAGAGCTGCACCCTCATCCCTGTCATCTGTGGCAGAGTTCTGCAGGGATTTGGCAGCCCCGCAGGGCAATCCAATTCCCAGCATAATCATGGAGGGAAAGACTCTGTGATCAGCTACACTTTCTTCTCATTTTCTCACCAAGGGGATAATTAGTAGGAAGGCAAACAAATCCCCTCACCTTGATCAAATAACAGGGTGTAGGGGCAGAGCTGGAGAGTAGTGTTGATGTGAGTTAGCTCTGAGGTCCATTCTCAAGAGCAAATGGCAAGAGAATTGTTAATAGGCAAAATCCCGAACAACATTTCACTCCTCTCTTACTCCTCACCTCCACAGGGGACTCCTTTGTTGAGACAAGGTGGGCACATCCTGCCATTTTCACCAGTTGGGGTAGCTCTGTAATGCCACTAGGTTTGCATGGGTTGGTGAACAATAAGAGGGTTGAGGGAATGAAAGCAAACCTTCCACCTTTGAAGTTTATTCCAACCAGGGAAGAGAAAACGTAAATGTTTGCACACAAGCTACTCTTAAGTAGTAGGCTTTGGTTTTGGTTCTTTTCATTTTATTTTTTATTTTGAGACAGAGTCTCGCCCTGTCACTCAGGCTAGAGTACAGTGGCATGATCTCGGCTCACTGCAACCTCCACCTTCTGGGTTCAAGCGATCCTCTCATCTCAGTCTCCTGAGTAGCTGGGATCACAGGCATGTACCACCACACCTACCTAATTTTTGTATTTTTAGTAGAGACAGGGTTTCACTCTGTTGGCCAGGTTGGTCTTGAACTTCTAACCTCAAGCAATCTGCCCACCTCGGCCTCCCAAAGTGTTGGGATTACAAGCATGAGCCACTGTGCCCATCCAGGTTCTCTTTTATGTGTAAGAAAAGTGTAGATTTAAGTGTAGGATTAGAATGCTCAGATGTGTGCAAACTGAGGAATGTCAAGACTGGACGAAACACATAGCAAGTGTTTATTAACTGTTTAACGTATCTTTGAATGGATAGCTTGAGATTGCAGGTGGTGGTGTGCCGAACCCCTATCAACTCTAGTGGGGATGGCACTAGATTCAAGAAGCTGAAGAAAAGACCCAGGGCCAGCAAGCAAGACATGGGCCTTTACTGAAGGCTTACATACAGGAAAGAAAGACCAGAGAGACCAGGCCAGAGACTGGACAGGAGAACAGCAACCACTTGCAAAGAGCATGCAGTTTACATAGCATTTTCAGTTAGCACCATTTTGCTAACAACCTCCACGTGGCAACCTTTATTCAACCCAGAACTTGGGGCCTTGATCTGCTGTATAGCCTGTGTTCCCTGGGGTGGGCTGGGGGCTCAGATGTTCCTCATAGATGAGGGACAAATCCCCAAGTTGGCTGCTCTAGGATTCCTTAGCTCAGAACACACAGTCAGGTGTGTCTGCCATACAGGGTCCATCTCTGGCTACACTTATGTTATTGCTATCAGGTGCATTGACTACAGGTGGTTAAAATCATCTCTATCCCCATCATTTATATCCTGTTTGGATTTAAGATTCTAGCGTTTCCCAAAGTTTGTCCCATGCAGAAGGCCAAAAAGATCCGGATGCTGCGGCCAATGTATTAGGTCACGCTGCATCCCCTTTATTGGAGATTCATAACATGTATTAGCTTATTAAAGACTTTGAAAATTCCTGAAATTATAGGTAGGTATGTATATGTCTAATTTATATTTATATACATGTATATGTATGTGTGTGTATGTGTGTGTGTGCATATTTATAAATGTAAACTTAGCTTTTCATTAACCCATACTGCACACTTGGTCAGATCTCGGTGTACGGAAACCCAAACATACATAAATTGGCAAATCCAACTTGGAAGTACAAGCCATTTTAGCAGTGTTTTCTAACACTGTTAAAGTGTTAGGAAACTAGAGAAACAAAGAAATATTTTGACAAACTACTCGTATTAGTTAACTTTATAAAATTATCTTTACTTTGTCTCATGCTCTGTAAAACCTCTTGGCCTTTTTAAAAAATATAAAATTCTAGATTCAGCAGACTCAAAACTATATTTTGCCAAACTTTCTTCATATTTAAACCCTTGTAAACTTTAAAACAAATTTAGACCAGATGTTTTTGATTCATTTGCATTTAACTGATCACAGTGGACTTCTGCCAGGGCAGTAGGATACCCTAGGGATTTTGAACTCATTTTTTTTTTTTCCTCAGGAACAATTGTTTGTATCCTATTGGGATTTTAGAGTCCAGCATTTCCCAAACTGTGTCCCAAAGTGATTTCCCAAAGTCAGTAGAAAGTCGTGGACTGGTAAACCTCAGTTTTCGTGACAACAGCTTTTTAGACGCTCAGAAAGGTTTTCTTGTCATTATTTATTGAGAACATCACCTGGGCTGCGTGCTTCTGTGCAAGATAAAACATGTTTCTGTGTTACCTGTTTTGCTATAATACTGCTGTAGCTGGTAGAGCTCCAAGCCAGAGTGGAGGGTCCAGATTCACAGGTAAACAGTGATTACCATTGCGCTTGATGGGATTACAGGAGATTTTTGTTGTTCTTAAGGCGCGTCTGTATTTTAGGATACTTTTTAACCTTGAATATATTTTGCTTGGAAAACAAAAACAAGTTAACTAATTTTTAAAATTCTTTCTCCTAGCTACATATGTCAGAGATATTCATGTTTTCCCTGAACAGTGTTTTCCTCCCTCAAAATGGAAGGACAGCAGAGCAGCTTTTTAAACAAATCATATCTTTTCCCTCTTTCATTAGCAAATTCAAATTTGGCCTCATTTCTGTTCTTGTGTATTCTTGTCTTCATTTGTTGCACATTTTAGATTTTAATCCTTATTAAAACCAAAAAAACTCTAATGATTGCTTTGTTTCAAGCTTTTTCCAGGAGGTTCAAAAGTTTCTCAGAAACACAGATATTGAGTTCCTACCATTTATCAGTTACTGAGAATGCAAAGAAAAGTAAGCTATGTGATATTTTCCCATGAGGAAGTAATAATCTGCAAATAGCTTTTTAGCCATTAAAAGGATTTTTATAGACACTTTTAAAAATTGTTTCTATGTATAATTGTTTCTACTATGTGCCAGCAATGTCCTATACACTTTATACATATATTATCTCATTGAATCTTCACAATTTAAAAGTACATATTACCATCCCATTTTATGAATGCAGAAACAACCACCAAAGAGGTTAAATGATTTGTCAAAAGTCATACAAATAATAAAGAGTTGGGATTCAACCCAAGTCTCTCTCCTGGGCTCACCCTGCCCTGTGCTTGGTGTACTGTGGGAGGCTGGTGTTTGTGAATACAGTCGCTTGCTAAAAGGAGCATTTATAGAGAGCCTTCCCCAGACACAGTGCTGCTTCTGCTGCATTTCCCAGGAGCAATATACAAACCCCCATCATGTGCTTATTTCACTGGACGGCAATTTTTTGTTTAGGAGCCCTCCACTGGACCGAGACCTTTGTGGAAGCAGGAACAGCCTCCATCCTGTATCCCCAGCATGTTGCCTGCTACATTGACATTACACAGTGGATCTTTGTGGAGTAAATCTTTTTTTAAATTTAAAATTTTTAAATTCTAAATAGACAAGTAGGTATTTATGGGGTACAAAATTATTTTTTAATACAATGTGGAACAATTAAATCAATTAACATTATCACCTTAAGTACTTATTTTTGTGGTGAGATTTGAAATGTATTCTCTTAGCAATTTTCCAATCTAAAATACAGTATTATTCACTGTATTCATCACACTGTGTAATATATTTTCAAGAACAAAAACCTTATTACTACTGTCTAATTGAGGCTTTGTACTCTTTGACCAACATCTACCCATTCCCCACGTCTCCCCAGGCTCGTAACCACCATTCTACTTTCTGCTTCTTTGAGTTCAGTTGTTCTACATTCCACATATAAGGGAGAACATGTGGTACTTGTTTTTCTGTGCCTGGCTTATTTCACTTAGCATAATGTTATCTGATTCCATCCATGTAATTTTGTAATTTGCAAATTACAAAATATTTTTCTTTTTAAAGGCTAAATAGTACTTCATTGTGTATATATGCCACAACTTCATCCATTCATCTACTGATGGACACCTAGGTTGATTCTGTAACTTGTGTATTGTTTAATAGTGCTGTAGTGAACATAGGCATGCAGACATCCCTTTGACATACTGATTTCAAATCTTTTGAGTGAGTACCCAGAACTGGGATTGCCGGATCATATTGTAATTCCATTTTTAGTTTTTTGAGGAATCTTTTTCATAATGGCTGTACTAAATTACATTCCCACCAACATTTTACAAGGCTTCCCTTTTCTCCACATCCACACCAACACTTTTTACATTTAATCTTTTTGATAATGCTATTCTGACAGGTATAAGGTGATACCTCATTGTGGTTTTAATTTGCATTTCCCGAGTGGTTAGTGATGTTGAGTATTATGTAAATATATCTGCTAGCCTTTTGTATGTCTTCTGTTGAGAAATGTCTATTCAGGTCCCTTGTCTATTTTTAAATTAGATTATTTGTTTTCTTTCTATAGAGGGTTTGAGTTTCTTATATATGTTGGATATTAATCCCTTGTCAGATATGTGGCTTGCAAATATTTTCTCCAAGTCCATAGTTTGTCTGTTCACTCTGTTTTTTCCTTTGTTGAACGAAAACTTTTCATTTTGATTTAATCCCATTTGTCTATATTTTATTTTGTTGCCCGTGCCTTTGGGGTCAAATATAAAAATCATTGCCTAGACCAATATTGTCTCGTTTTCCCCTTGTTTTCTTATCATAGTTTTACAGTTTCAGGTCTCATGTTTAAGCCTTTAATCCATTTTGAGTTTATTTTTTATATGGTGTGATATAAGGATCCAATTTTATTCTTCTGCATGTGGATATCCAATTTTCCCAACACCGTTTATTGAAGAGATGATCCTTTTCCTAATGTTTTTGCACCTTTGTCAAAAATCAAATGACTCTACATGTATGGGTTCATTTCTGGGCCTTCTGTTCTCTTCCATTGGTTAATGAGTCAATTTTTATGCTAGTATCATGCTCTTTTAATTTCTATATCCTTGTAGTATAGTTTCAAGTCAGGTAATGTGATACCTCCAACTTTGTTGTTTTTGCTTATGATAGCTTTGGGTATTTGGTGTTTGTTTTGTTTTGTGTTTTTTAATTCCATGTGGAATTTTAGGATTGTTTTCTATTTCAATGAAAAATGACATTAGAATTTTGATAGGGATTGTCGTATGGTCATTTTAACAATATTAATTCTTCTAATCTATGAGCACAAGATATCTTTCCATTTACTTGTATCTTCTTCAATTTATTTCATCAATGTGTTATAGTTTTCACCTCTTTGGTTAAATTTATTCTGAAGTTTTTTTTTTGGTAGGTATTGTAAGTAGAATTGTTCTCTTCATTTCTTTTTCAGCTCATTTGTTGGTGTATAGAAACAGTACTGATTTTTGTGTGTTGATTTTGTGTCCTGCAACTTTACTATTAGTTATAACAGTTTATTGGTAGAATCTTAAGTGTTTTCTATATGTAAGATTATGTTATCAACAAACAGTAACGATTTCATTTCCTCCGTTTCTAATTGGATGTCTTTTATTTCTTTCTCTTGCCTGATTTCTCTAAGGATTTTCAATACTACGTTGAATAGAAGTAGCAAGAATGGGCATCCTTATCTTGTTCCAGATCTTAGGGAAAAGAGTTTCAGTTTTTCACTGCTAAATATAATTGTTAGTTGTGTGTTTTATGGCCTTTACTGTGTTCAGGTACATTCCTTTCGTGCCTTATTTGTTGAGTATTTTTTAATCATTAAAGAATGTTGAATTTTGTCAAATGTTTTTGCTGCATCTAATGAAACGATGATATGCTTTTTATCTTTTGTATATGTGATTATCACATTTATTGATTTGCATATATTGATAAATCCCACTTAATTATGGTGAATGATTCTTTTAATGTGCTATTAAATTTAGTTTGCCAGTATTTTGTTGAGGATTTTGGCATTTATGTTCATGAAAGAGCTTTTCCTATAGTTTTTTTTTGTTTTTTTTTTTTTTTTTTTTNTTTTCATGTAATGTCCTTGTTTGGCTTGTAAGAAGAGCTATCCTGGCCTCATTAAAAGAGTTTGGAAGTGCTATCTCTTTGATTGGTTTTTTTTTCTTGAAGAGTTTGTGAGGATTGGGATTCTTCTTTATTTAAAAAAAAATTTTTTTTTAAGACAGGTTGTAGTTCTGTTGCCAAGGCTGGAGTAAAGTGGCATGAAGATGGCTCACTGCAGCCTCAACCTCCCAGGATTGAGTGATCCTCTGGCCTCAGCCTCCCATGTGGGAACCACAGATATGCACCATCACACGTGGCTAATGGCACTCTTCTTTAACTGTTTGGTAGACTTCAGCAGTAAAGTCATTTTTATGGAAGTAACTTTTTTTGTTTTTCCTTTTGTTTTGTTGTTTGTTTTTAAATCACTGGTTCAGTCTCCTTGCTGGTTATTGGTCTGCTCAGCTTTTCTATTTCTTTGTGATTCAGTTTTGGTAGATTAAATGTGTTTGGAAATTTATCTATTTCTTGAATGTTATGCTACTTTTTGGCATGTAATTGTTAATAATATTGTCTTAATATTCTCTGTATTTCTGTGATCAGTGTAATGTCTCCCTATTCATTTCTCATTTTATTTACTTGTGTCTTCCATTTTTTCTTACCCTAGCTAAAAGTTTGTCCATGTTGCTTATCTTTTCAAAAAACCAACTCTTACTTTCATTTTGATCTTTTGAATTATTTTCTAAGCTCTATTTCATGTATTTTTGTTTTGATCTTTATTATTTCTTTTTTCTATTGACATTGAGCTTAGTTTGCTCAGCTTTCTCAATTTTCTTGCGGTATAACATTAAACCACTTGATATATTCCTTATTTTTTGATGTAGGCATCATTGCTATAAACTTCTCTGTTAGAAGTACCTTTGCCACATTCCATAAGTTGTGGTACGTTGTATTTCTGTTTTTGTTTTGTCTCAAGATATTTTTAACTCATTGGCTGTTCCAAATCATGTTGTTTAATTTATATATATTTGTGAATTTTCTGAAATTCTCCATGTGATTGAATTCTGTTTGTTTACATTGTGGTCAGAAAACTTGATAGGATTTCAGCCTTCTTTAATTTCACAAGACTTGTCTTGTGACCCAACATATGATCATACTGGATAATATTCTAGATGCACTTGAGAAGAAGAATGTATAATCTGTTGCTGTTGGATGGAATGTTCTGTATGTTTGCTAGGTCCATTTGATCTAAAGTGTTGTTCAAGTCCCATGTTTCCTTATTGCTTTTCTGTCTGGTTGATCTGCCCATTATTGAACATAGGATATTGAAGTCCTATATGATTATTGTATTGCAATGTCTTTCCCTTCAATCTTTTAATATTTGTTTTACATATTAAGGTGCTTCAGTATTGGGTGCATTTGTATTTACAATCATTGTATTCTCTTGATGAATTGACCCCTTAATCATTATATAATGTCCTTCTTTGTCTCTTCTTACAGTTTTTGACTTGAGGTCTATTTTGCCTGATGTAAGTATAGCTATCCCAGCTCTCTTGGTTTCCATTTGTGTGGAATATTGTTTTCCATTCCTTCCCTTTCTGTCTATGTGTGTCTTTAAAAGGGAGGTGACCCAGCATATAGTTGGGTTTTGTTTTCATATCCATTCAGTCACTCTGTTTCTTTTAATTTAGTAATTTAATTTATTTACATTCAGGGTAATTATTGATAGGTAAAAACAACTGCCATTATGTTAATTGCCTTCTGGTTGTTTTGTAGATTATTTTTCTTCCTTTCTTCTGACTTTATGGTTTTATGGTTTTCTGCAGTGGTGTGCTTTGAATCCTTTGTATTTTTGTTTTGCTCTTCTACTTAAAGACTTTGCTTTTTAATCACCAAGAGGCTTACATAGAACATCTTACACTTAAAACAGCCTATTTCAAGTTGATGATAACTTTGATTGTATATAACAACTCTACACGTTTACTTCTCCCTCCCCTACACCTTATAGTTCTAGTGTCAGAATTTATATTATTTTGTAATGGATATCCATTGACAATTTATTTTAGGTATAGTTGTTATTAACGGTTTTATTTTTTTAACCCTTATGCTAGGGATAAAATTGCCTTACACATCATCATTATTCTGAATATGGCTCTGCTTTACTTATGCCATTGGATTTTGTGCTTTCATAATTTTTACGTTATTTATTATTTAATAGCAGCCTTTTGCTTCAGCTTTTAAAAACTTCATTTATCAGTACCTGTAAGGTAGCAGTACTGATGATCAACTCCCTTCGCTTTTGTTTTTCTGGAAAATTGAAATTATCCAATCAGTAGAGAGAGAGAGAAAAATAATAATGCAAAAGAATGAAGAAAGCCTACAGGACTCATGGATAAGGCACCATCAAGAGACCTAATCTTCACACAATAGAAATTTAAGAAGGAGAAGAAAGAGAAAGGAAGCCAGGAAGCATATTTTTAAAAATAAGAGTTGAAAACTTCTCTAATCTGAGGAAAGATGCTACCACCAGGGTCTACATCCTGGTTGCTGTGGGCTCTGCTTCCTTGCTTTGTTGCTACCTGACCCCAGCTGCTTTAGATGTGTGATTTCCTTCTGGACACAGGTCTTGGTGGAGGTGTGAAATGATCGTGGGCTTCCTGCGAAATGTTTGAGAATCCTAGGGAAACTGGGTGTCTGCCTCTGATTCTCTTTTCCTCCGTAGAGAAATGTGGTCCCAAGGGAATCCTCTCTGTGTGGCCCTGTGCCAACTTGGGGGAAGGGGGAGGAGTAAAGTGGTTAAAGTGAGTCTATTTCTCTTTTCCTTTGTGTGGATCATGTAGGTGACTGAGATTGGTTTCTAATTTGCAGGGTTTCACCTCAGTGTTCTTTCTGTGGATAGCTGCTAGTTGAACTCTTTGTCATGGGTAGTGAAGCTGGGACCTCCCATTCTGTCATCTTGTTAAAGTTCTATATGAAGTATTCTGAAATAAAGCTAGAAGACCTTCATTTCCAAACCTTTTCTCCAATTACCTAGGCTTACGTTTATTTGCTCATGAAATGTATTTTCATGACTGGGAAGAATTAAAAGAGAACACATGGATGTGACTAGTGTGGAAATAAAACTTTTCCCCATGTTTTCAAATGTTAGACTATTATCCGATAGTCTCCATTCATTTTTTTCCTGTTCTTATTTTAATTTTACTGTCATCTTTTATAATTTTTTGAATTAATATATGTAGATATGTGGGGGTGCAGTGGAAGAATGCTCTCTAAGTTTATGTATCTCAGAATATTACTCTCCTATACATTCTCTGACAAAATGGCCATATTTTTCTTCCCTATTTATTTACCTCAAAGACTGCAAATACAGTGACTTGGGGAAAGCTTTTTGATGATATTGAAATATATTCTTGTGGTTACTGAACCATCTGTGTGGAGCAAAATCTGAGAAAGAGCAACAGAGTATAAGATGCTGTGTTCCATAAGGGTGGTGTAAACTTGCTTTTCCCTTTTAGAATTGCTAATGTGCTAATACTGAAGAGGAGGTGACAACTGTAATGCTTTTTATTGATTACCTTCTGTGATGTTCTTCTTAGTGTTATGATCCTTCTTTAATAGATGAGGACACCAATGCCCAGAGTCACACATCAGTTAAGTGCTGAAATTAAGATGGACACCTAGGCTTGTCAATGCCATGCAGCTCTGTCCCTCCTGTGGCTGGATCCTTGGAAAGGATCACTCCTCTGTTCCCATTCCTATAGGGCAGAGTTTAAGATGCTATGTTTTTTCAGTTCCAATCAGGTGATTCAAACTAGATATGGAACCACTTAGAATCCAGAGGGTCCATGAACTTGGATGATTTACATCTTTATTGTCTCCAGCCCCTAGGGAGGTTAGTGAGATGAACATGTCCCTCAATTATGGATGTAGGCAACAAACCACAGTAACATTAGTACCTTCCACTTAATCACCAACAGAAAGCATGGATGCTTCCATAGCACATTATAGTTGTGACAGGTATCTTAAGATATCCTTTATCTTTTATCATTGCTACTTGGAAATTATGGTAGTTCTTGACTCTGTTAATGGTTGTATTAATGGTAATATTTACCATAATAATGGTAACATTATGGTTATTATTATAATGGTAATACGACCATTAATTATGTAGCATTAATGTGTTAGTAAAGAAGTGCTGATGTTGTATCAGAAACTCATGAAGTCGGTTTTTAATGTAAGTATTTTAATACATACTTCCTTTTTAAGTCTTATGTATTTGTTCATACATTTAACACATTGTCTTGAGAAGATGTCCTAGACTTTAGTAGGCTGACAAATGGTCGATAGCACAAATAGCTAAGGATCCCTTCTTTGTTTATATGCCTCTGATGCTTCTACAATGAAGCACAGATTCTGGGGATCTAATGTCTAATGCCAGCTGATTCATTTATTCAACAAATGAACTACTATGTGCCAGCCACTAGGCTAGAACCTCATACCAGCTTGAGGTCAGGGCAGTATCAGGCAAGATAGATGGTGGCCTGGACTGGGGAACTGAACTAGGTTAGAAAAATCTTCTGTGATGGGCCGGGCGCGGTGGCTCAAGCCTGTAATCCCAGCACTTTGGGAGGCCAAGGCGGGTGGATCACGAGGTCAAGAGATCGAGACCATCCTGGTCAACATGGTGAAACCCCGTCTCTACTAAAAACTTCAAAAAAATCAGCTGGGCATGGTGGCATGTGCCTGTAATCCCAGCTACTCAGGAGGCTGAGGCAGGAGAATTGCCTGAACCCAGGAGGCGGAGGTTGCGGTGAGCCGAGATCGCGCCATTGTACTCCAGCCTGGGTAACGAGCGAAACTCCGTCTCAAAAAAAAAAAAAAAAAAAGAAAAATCTTCTGTGATTTAGCATTTTGAATGGACAGAATCTCTAACAAACTCTTTCCCTCATTATGCTTCAAATTTTCGCACCTCTGTGCTGCTGCTGTTTTCACCTTAATAACTCCATTTTTGTCCACATGACGAAGTCCTACTGATTATGTAAGATCAAATTAAAATAATGTTTTCTCACACATGGTTCTTACTCTGTGCCAAGTATGGTCCTAAAGACAAAATTCAAAGTAAGCTATCCCAAGCAGGTTCTCTCCTGAGTTTTGCTCCATGTCACAATTCCTGTGACCACTTATTATAGGAGAGCTCTTGGCATGGACATTATCTCCCTGCCAAACTCTTCAGTCCTCCAGGGCAATGGTGGTGTTTTCATTTTTTGGATTCTCCTCACAGTCTGGTTTTCAGCATAATGCTTGGAACAGGGAAGGTGTCCAGTGAATTTTGTAAAGCTACATTTCCCATTTTTGCCACACAGAATCAGCATTATCTCTTGCCTCCCACCAAAAAAAAAAAAAAAAAAAAAAAAAAGAAGAAGAGCTTACTTTAAAATACCTTAGTCTCAAGCACTTGAGTCTAGAAAGAGAATCAAGAAAAATGGAAAGTAGTTCCTCTGGTCATAATTCTGAACTGTTTTACTGAATACTTTAAATGTAGATAGCGTTTCAAATAATCATCAGATTCACCAGTGAAAGATGATGTCTCCAGCTTTAAGTAGTTTCCCAGATGAGTAATTTAACACTACTTATTGAAATGACATTAGAAATTGCTCACTGAATCTCTTGTGCAAAGTCAGGGCTTCAGAAAGATTTATGAGCTATGCTTTTAAAAGACAAAATGTTAACTTGCACTCAACAAAGTATCAATGGACATCAAGTGCTCAAGCCATGATGGCTGGTACAGCGTACCCTTGCGAGTGTTTATTATTACTTTATTTACCTTAAATCCTCTGGAAATAGTCTTCTTCTTTGGTTTTAGAATCATAGTGAGTTTTGGTTTCTTTAAGCATTGCAGACCTTTAAAGTTAGAAGAAACTTAAGAGATTATTTAGTAGAATTTCCATATTTTATGATTAAGGAAGCCAAGGCCTAGAAATATTAGGAGCAGAGCCAGGCCTTGTAATTCCTTGCCTCCCACCCATTCTGTGAATTGTTTAAAAACCTAAGAGATTGGCTGGGCACAGCTGATTATTTTTCATTTCATTCCTACCTGAAAGTTTCTTTTTTTTTTCCCTTCCTCTGAATTAAACAATGGACTGCCTTTCTTCAATTCAGTCATGCAGAAAGTTAAAAGCAGTGGAGCCAATGGAGATGGAGGCCCTCAGAGCCCAGAAAACATTTTTTCTTTCTCTGACAATTTTTTTATTGCTGCATAATATTGGTATATACTTATGGGGTATATGTGATATTTTAATAACATGCATGCAGTGTGTATTAATCAAGTTAGGGCATTTAGAGTATCTGTCACCTCAAACCTTTATCATTTCTTTATGTTGGGAATATTTCACATATTCTCTCTAGATATTTTTAAATATACAGTGTCTTATTTTTAACTACAGTCATCCTACCGTAAACACTAGAACTTGTTCCTTCTATCTAACGGTATGTTGGTACCCATTAACCAACCTCTCTCTCTACATACCCTTCCAAGTCCCTGATAACTATGATTCTATTTACTACCTCCATGACATCAACTTTTTCAGCTCCCACAGATGAGTGAGAACTTGGGAAGTTTGTCTTTCTGTGCCTATCTTATTTCATTTAACATAATGACCTCCAGTTCCATCAATGTTGCTGCAAATGACAGGATTTCCTTTTTTTATATAGCTGGATAATATTCCATTGTGTATATATGCCACATTTCCTTTATTCATCCACTGACAGACACTTAGTTGTTTCCATATCTTGGCTATTGTAAATAGTGATACAATAAACATGGGGTGCTGGTATACCTTTGATATACAGCTACCCTTTCCTTTGGATAAATACCCAGTAATGGTATTGCTGGGTCATATAATAGTTTTATTTTTAGTTTTTTGAGAAATCTCCACACTGTTTTCTATAATCACTGTACTAATTTACATTCCCACCAGCAGTGTATAAGAGTACGCCTTTCTCCCTGTGCTCGCCAGCATTTGTTATCTTTTGTCTTTTTGATAATATCATTCTGACTGGGGTAAGATGTCTCATTGTGGCTTTGATTTGCATTTCCCTGATGATTCATGATATTGAGCATTTCTTTTGTATGTCTGTTGGCCATTTATATATCTTCTTTTGACAAGTGTCTGATCTTTTGCCTACTTTTTAATGGGAAATTTGGTTTTCTGCATTTAAGTTGTTTGAGTTCCTTATTATGCAGAATATTTGTCCCTTTTCAGTTGAATAGTTTGCAAATGTTTTTTCACATTGAATAGATTGACTCTTTGCACTATTATTATTTCCTTTACTGTGGATACGCCTTTTAGTTTGACAGAGTCCCATTTGTCTATTTTTCTTTTTGTTGCCTATGCTTTTCAGGTCTTAGCCATAAAATATTTGCCTAGACCAATGTCCTGGAGTGTTTCTGCTACTTTTTTCTAATCATTTTGTAGTTTTGGGTGTTATGTTTAAGTCTTTAGTTCATTTTGAGTTGATTTTTGTAGATGGATAGAGATAGGGGTCTAGTTTCATTCTTCTGCATGTGGATATCCACTTTTCACATCACAATTTATCGAAGAAGGTGTCCTTCTTTTCCCTAATGTATGTTCTTAACACCTTTGTTGAAAATCAGCTGGCTGTAAATATATGGATTTAGTTCTTGGCTCTTTCCATTGGTCTTATGGGTCTGTTTTTATACTATTACCATACTGTTTAGTTACTATAACTTTGCAGAGTATTTTAAAGTTAGGTAGTATAACTTCAGATGGTTCTTTTTGCTGAGTATCATTTTGGATAGTCGAGCTCCTTCTTTTTACTCAGTATCACTTTGGATATTCGAGCTCTTTTGTGGTTTCATACAGATTTTAAGATTTTTTTTCTATTTTTGAGAAGAATGTCATTGGCGTTTTGATAGGAATTACATTGATTCTCTAGATTGGTTTGGGTAGTATGGTCATTTTAACAATATTAATTATTCTGATCCATAGGCATGGGATGTCTTTCCATTCTTTTGTGTCCTCTTTAATTTCTTTAATTAATGGTTTGTAGTTTTCCTTGTAGAAGTCTTTTGCCTCTTTGGTGACATTTATTCCTGGGATTATTCTTGTAGCTATTGTAAATAGGATTGCTTTCTTTATTTCTTTCTCAGCTGGTTCATTATTGGTGTGTTGAAATGCTACTAATTTTTGTGTGTTGATTTTGTATCCTGCCATTTTACTGAACTTATTATGATTTGGTTTGTTCTTGCTTTTCTAGTTTCTTTGAGGTGCATTGTTAAACTGTTTATTTGAAGTCTTAAAATTGTTTGATGTATATGTTTATTGTTTCCCTCTTAGCACTGCTTTTAGCCCATAGGTTTTAGTGTGTTGTGTTTTCATTTCAATTTGTTTCAACAAATATTTTCATTTCCTTCTTAAATTTCTTATTGACCCAATGGTCATTTAGGAGCGGGTCTAATTTCCATGTATTTGTTTTATTTCCAATGTTCCTCTTATTATTTATTTTGAGTTTTATTCCACTGTAGTCTGAGAAGATACTTGATATTATTTTAGTTTTTAAAAATGTGTTGAAACTTATTTTGTGGTCTAACAAATGGTCTGTTCTGGAGAATGTTACATGTGCTGATGAGAATAATTTGTATTCCACAGCTGTTAGATAAATGCTCAGTAAATATATGTTAGATTCACTTGGTCTGAAGTACAGTGTAAATCCACTTCTCTTTTTCTTAACAACAGATTTGACACTATGATGAGATGTGGCTATAGAAATTCTCTTGACTCCCTTTTGGTCCCTGTGTCCTAATGTTCAAGCTAATGTTTTAGATCATACATCTTTCTCTGGTTCTAAGTCCTGTGGGGCAAGGTTTGGGTCTTTGTAATTTCTTGAGGTCTCTTTTATAGTGACCTGTAGTCCATCTTCTCATTGAAGTTGTGCTTATATTCTTCTTTACATTAGAGATCCATTCTCACCAACCTCACTACCTCAGGGGTATCTCTTCCTTCTATTCTCAAATTACTCAGGTCCTGGGGGGAAAAAAGCTCCTCTTTGATGTTATACTAAAATAAGTTTTCCCAAAAAATGAGAGTTAATTCTTCATGTTTGCTTCAAAGAAGAGAATGGCTTCACAACTTTACATTGGGTCAAAGGAACGAAACATCAAACAAAGTTCAGGAAACTGAACTACTGGAAAAGAGCAGCTTTCTTTGGTAGAATTTACTGCTGCTAAGCACATCTGCCATGAGACTCAAGAACAAATTCACATCACCACTTTGTGATGCATCTGGAAACTCAGATAAGTGTTGCAAACAGGGCTATCAAGATGTCAGCCCTTTCCAGTGGGAGTACCAAGGATGCTCATTGGTCTTTTCTTCTGTGAAATTGACAGTTGACTTTTCCTTAGGCTTATGTAGAGTCCTATATGTATTATATGTATTAATCTCCTAGGGCTGCCATAACAAAGTACCACAGACTAAGTGGCCTAAACAACAGATTTTTTTGTTTGTTTGTTTGAGACAAGGTCTGGCTCTGTTGCCTAGGCTAGAGTGTAGCAGCATGATCTTGGTTCAATCTAACCTCTGTGTCCTGAGCTCAAACCATCCTCTCATCTCAGCCTCCCACATAGCTGGGACTACAGGCATGTGCCACCATGCTTGGCTAATTTTGGTGTATTTTTTGTAGAGACAGGATTTCGGCATGTCACCCAGGCTGGTCTCAAACTCCTGTGTTCAAACCATCCTCATATCTCATACTCCCAAAGTGTTGGGATTATAGAAATTTATTTTCTCACAATTCTGTGCCTGGAAGTCGTAAGACCAAGGTATCGGTAGGGTTGGTTTCTTCTGAGGCTGCTCCGTGGCTGGCAGATGACCAGTTTTCTTCCTGTATCTTGATGTGGTCTCCCCTATGTGGTGCCTGTGTCCTGATGTCCTCTTCTTATAAAGAGAGTCATACTGGATTAGGGCCCACTGTAATGACTTCATTTTATCTTAAATATCTCTGTATGATATAGTCACACTTTTGAGGTACTAGGGCCAGGAATTTAACATGTATTGTGTGGGATACAATTCAGCCCATAATACTGTGTAAATACAACTTAGAAGTTTCCTCCCAACCCTGCCTAAGATAACCAGTTTGACACTGTAAGCCCATCCTATATAACATTTCTAGAGCCATTACATGCATTGCTACATGCTATAGGAACTGGATTTTGGATCCAACACTTCATTTATAGCCTACTTCCCACAGATATACTAAGGAGAAGAGAGTTGTTTATGCTTAATAAGTCTCTCAATCAGCCTTTTCACCTGCTTACCTACAGAATGCCTTGGTGGTTCACCAAGAGGTTAGTTTATCCCACTGTTCTCATTGTCTTACATGCCAATTCAAAAATCAGTACTACATTAGTTCATAAAAGGAAAAACTGCAAAGAAATGATATGAAAAAGATCATTTAATCCCAATAATCAGCTGTGCGGATTGAACAATAATGTCTGTTGATATGCAAAGTTAAAAGTGATTGAAGATATCTAGTGTTGAGAGTGGAGAATTGGGAATTTGCATGCGAGAATTGTGGAAAGACCATTCTGGAGGGCATTCTTGCAGTCAGTGTCAGTTTAAATGTCATACTCTTTAACTATTAGTTTAGCCCAAGGAAATAATTAGTCATGTGGCTGTGTGTACAGTGCTACAGTGTTGATATTAGCAAAAGCAAAGCCCACATATCTAACCAAATATCAAATAGTATATGATACATACACACAGTGGAATACTATGCAGTCATGGAAAGTATCCCAATTATATTGTAAATTGAAAAGTTAGGTTACAGAATAGAATGTGTAATCGTTTTGCTATTTGGCCTCTATTTAATTTTGCTACATTAGTGTGTGTGTGTGTGTGTATTTCTAAATATCTAGAAAAAGTTTGATAGGATATATCCCAAGCTGCTAAGAATGCTTATCTAGAGGATATAGGACTTTTATTCCTTACTGCATTTATTTCTATATAATTTGAATCATTTATATTAAGTATACATTACTCTAAACATCAGACTCTAAAAATTAGAATGAAAAATTTCTATTTAGAAATAAAATGTGTTACTGGAACTATTTTAAAATTTCTTTTATGATAGTTGTGTTTTTAGGGGCTGGCCTATTTGCTCAGGGGCTAGGAGCTGGCTTGTTTGCTTTGGGGAGGGCTAGTCTTTCAAATATTTCTGTCTTGTCTGTATGAAGGAGCCATGAGCTAGTGCTTAATGTCTCATTAGAATAATGCTAGTTCTTTATTCTTTCCAGGAAGTAGGTATAGTATAACAGAAAGCCATAGTGTTCAGAGTTTGACAGACTAGGGTTAAACACCAGCTCTAACCCTTCCCTGCTCTGTGATATTGGACAAATCATTTAACCTCAGTGACCTTTAGTTTCCTCAACTGTAGAATGAAAATAATGATAATAATAACAATACTGAGCTGCAGGTTTGTTCTGAAGTTTAAGTGAGACCAGGTACATAAAATGCCTGCAATATGATAAGGAGTAACTTTTATGAGTATGACAATACAATGTACTTTTAAGAATTTCTTATATTTTAGAGCTAAGACTTGGTGAATGGGAAGAAAATTTTTTTAAGTTGTAAAAAAAGCTACATCTAACTAGAAAAAGTTTTCATTTTATGCTCTTCGCTAGTTTTTATAAAGGCGGCTTCTTTTATTATTTTGGTTCTCACTGACTAAATGGCGGGCTCACCCGACATGCTTTGCGAAATGCTATGTCTATGGCATTTTGCTGCAGAATTGGAATCAGGAAGAAAAACTTTCCTGAGAAGCGGTGGGAGGGGGGGTAGGGTGGGAGAAGGGAGCTGCTGCCAGGTTTACTTGGTATGAGTTGCCTCCCTTCTCCTCCTCCCCAGGACTGGTTTGTTTGTACAAATTGGTTGCTGCAAGCAACACATTATTAGTTTGAGCCAGAACGTATCCCAGGAGACTTACTGCTTTCTCTTTTGCCAAGTTATTGTTGTTTTCCCACAGAGGATGCTGGGATTGGGGGGCATTTTCCACTTTGGCATATTTCAATCCAGTTCCCCCACTTGCCCTCAGCATCTGCTATTTGCCACGCACTGTGTCATTTCGCCACATTTAGAAAGCTACCAGTTGTGAGCTGTTAACCTTTATTTTCAACTTATGTGTTTTCTCCTTAAACCCTCAGTACTGGTGTCTAAGGAAAGAAGATGATATTCCTGGAGGAAGCATGCCCTACCCTCCCTGGGATGTAGGCCCCACAAATAACAGGATGGCTCTCCTGCCTCACTGACATCAGGCTTTGCCACTCGACTTGTGTTGGGGCCAGTGAAACACAAGTGGAAGTGACATTTTCAGTGCAGATATCTCTGTGCTTCTACCACCACTCTTTTTCCTCTGTCAAAACCACCCATTACTGCCTCACAGGTTGCTCCTCAGACCCCAGCTCGGACTCTTCTTGTGCTCTCTGGCTTCACTTGTCCCCATGCGCCACCTTCTAGACCATGGTTTCTGTACTCAGGACACCAGGATCCTCTACAGCCCCTGGCTCACTTCTAGTTTTCTTCCAGGATCTGTGCATCTAAGCGTGGACCATGCTGCTGTTGTGTACCCCTAGACTTATGGGGTCCGGGAATAGAGGTCACATGTGTGGACCAGGAGGGCCCCACACAGCACACAGGGCCTTCACAGTGCAGGCAGGAGCAGCATGGGGAGCAGGGAAAGAGAACGGAGCAGGTTCCAGGCCAGGAGCTACCTCGCCCTGTATTGTGACATTTCTGTGTGGAGCTCCAAGGAGTCTGAGAAGTCAAAAGTCCATCATGGGCTGGGCGCAGTGGCTTACTCCTGTAATCCCAGCAGTTTCGGAGGTTGAGGCAGGAGATCACCTGAGATCAGGAGTTCAAGCCCAGCCTGGCTAATGTGGCGAAACCCCATCTCTACTAAAAATACAAAAATTAGCTGGGTGTGGTTATGGGTGCCCCTAATCCCAGCTACTCAGGAGGCTAAGGCAGGAAATCACTTGAACCTGGGAGGTGGAGGTTGCAGTGAGCTGAGGACGCCCCATTACACTTTAGCCTGGGCAACAAGAGTGAAACTTCGTCTCAAAAAAATATATATATATCATGGCTTTCTGGGTTATTATGAACATAAATTGATCAAGGAGTATAAGACATATATTAACAGTCTAATGTGGTTTCTACTTTTTTTTTTTTTGAGAGAAAAAGAAAGAAAAAAAAAGAATGAAAGAGAATAAAAGAGGAAGAGAAAGAGGGAAAGAGAAGAGGAGTCTTGCTTTATTGCCCAGGCTAGAATGCAGTCTAAAAATGGGTATTGAAAACCTCTTTTATGCCAATAATTGTGCTTAACAATGGAGACAGGAAGGAATAAGGGAGGAAAATAACAAACAAGCAGCCAACCAATATTTCATTTAAACCTGTGAAATGCTATGCAATTACTGAGGAGTGATTTACTTCCAATTATGTAGTCACTTTTAGAGTAGGTGTGATGTGGTACTGATAAGAATGTATGTTTTGTGGATTTGGGGTGGAGAGCTCTATAAATTGTTTATTGAGTTTACTTGTTCCAGGTCTGAATTCAAGTCCTGGATATCCTTGTTAGTTTTCTGTCTCGTTGATCTGTCTAATATTGACAATGTGATGTTAAAGTCTCCCACTATTGTTGTGTGGGAGTCTAAGTCTCTTTGTAAGTCATTAAAAACTTGCCTTATATATCTGGGTGCTCCTGTATTGGGTGCGTATATGTTTAGGATAGTTAGTTCTTCTTGTTGCATTGATCCTTTTACCAATGGTTTATACTTTTAAATGCTTAAACATGGATTATGTAGGCCAGTATCTGAACTCCTAGACCAGTGCCTGTGAATGCCAGGGATAAGTCAGATGCTGTAGATAAGATCTGTTCTTTCACCCTGAGCCCTGGAATGAAGATGTGGAGCAGAGCTGCCAGCTGACCTTTGATGGATGTAAATGGGAAAAATAAATCTTTGTAATTGTAAGACACCACGATTCCAAGATTATCTGTTATGGTGGCATAATTTAGATTAGGGTTATGGATTCCAAAAGGAAAAGGTGACATTCATTGAAAGGTTTCTTACTTCACCTGTTTAAAATGTGGTATTGGCAGAACTTTTGTTATAGTATGTGGAGTAGCACTATCTGGAAGAGTCTAGAAGGAATCCCAGGAGTTAATTGGAGCTCGTGGGTGAGTGGGTATATGCCCCATACATGCCCACTTGCTCTCATTGTGCCCTCTCAATTGCTAGTATTCAAATGCACTTTGAGGCCCTTTTTCCAGCAGCGATGATTTAGGTTAGCAATACATTAGTTGCTTTGCTTCCCTTGTGACCTCCCAGAAATAGGATTCAGGGCCAGGCTTTTGGGGGGAAAAATGTATAAAATAAGGAAATATAAAGCAAGAAGCATAGCTGATCATATTTTTATTTTGCAAAATGTATTCCTTATCTATGAATTTACAATTAAACATGTCCACCCATCGCAGCTTTCAAGAATGCAGTTTGATGAGTTTTGACAGATGTACCCACCTGTGAAGTCATCACCATAATCAAGATAATGAACGTATCCACTGGCCCCTATAGTTCCTTGTGTGCATTTACAATCACTTCCCTTCTGTCCCCCACCCCTCCCCTAAGCACCCACACCCACTACTCTGCTTTCTGTCACCACAAATTAGTTTGTATTTTTAAGAATTTTGTAGAAATGGAATCATACAGCAGGTTCTCTAACTTGCCTGGCTTCTTTTACTCAGCTTATTTTGAGAGTCATCTATATTGTTATGGGTACCAATAATCAATTATTTTCTATTGATGAGTAGTATTCCATCATATTGTTATAGCATAATGCTTTGTTTTATGTTATTTTTTAAAAAATCAAGGCCGGGCACAGTGGCTCACGCCTATAATCCCAGCACTTTTGGAGGCAGAGGTGAGTGGATCATGAGGTCAAGAGATCGAGACCATCCTGGTCAACACGGTGAAACCCCGTCTCTACTAAAAATACAAAAATTAGCTGGGCTTGGTGGCGCGTGCCTGTAGTCCCAGCTACTCAGGAGGCTGAGGCAGGAGAATTGCTTGAACCCAGGAGGCAGAGGTTGCGGTGAGCCGAGATCGCACCACTGCACTCCAGCCTGGGTAACAAGAGCAAAACTCCGTCTCAAAAAAAAAAAAAAAAAATCAAATGCAACTCTTTAGTGTTTGAGAGGCAAGAAAGTCACTCCTTCTTGATACTTTTACCTTACAGTCTGAAAAAGCTAAAAATTTAACCCAGCCTTCTTTGGCTGGTACATGACCCTACTCACAAGAAAAGGAAGATTATGCTGTTCTTGGCGCTGAACTTCAAATTGGGTAGGCTATTAATCAAGTGGGCTGGCTGCCTGATAGAGACCTCGCAGTGTACCTCAGGGCCTTGGGAATATGAAAGAAACAAGATGGCTCTTCCCCACAGTGATGGTTGGAAGTCTGCACTGTCTTTGCTGGTTGCCTGCTCCTGAGCTGCCGTCCACCTTGTGTGCCAGGTTAATCCCAGAGCAGCACAGCTCTGCCTGTGTGCCTCCTGCATTTACAAACCTTCAATGATTTCCCCTGCTTAAACCCTGACTTCTTTAGCCTGACATCCATAACTCACTTTGGGGTTTAACCTTTCCTAGCCTCAGTTTGCCATCTATTACACTGGGGATGTTTTAGGTTAGCTGTGTTTATTAAATGAAATAAGACGAAGAACCTGGATAGGTGCCTCTTAGATAATACATTTTCAAAAATTAAGGTTTCCTTTCCTCCTGCCCTTTCCTTTCCTCCTGCCCTTTCTGGCTTCTCTCCAGTTTTTCTGCCTGATTGGCCACCACTTCCCTCTATCGAATGTCATCGTCGTCCAAACCAAAGTCTTCTTTGTTCCCTGCCGATACTCTGCTTTCCTCCTTTGGGCCTTGGTTTACAGTGTTCCTTTGCTGTGGAACCAAATGCTGCATTTCTGTCCAGGTTCAGCTCAAATACCGGCACCTCCAGGATGCTTTCTTTGATTCCTTATTATGCCTCCCATTAAGGATTGAAAAGACCAAAGTGTTTCTCCCCCTCTTATTCTCAATACAGAATGTTTTACCTTTGGTCACCAAAATATCTGAGGATTGCTTCCCACTAACAACCAGTTCTCCAGCAGACACCAGTAGAATGTTCTAAAATTTAACTCAATTCTGACACTGTCTACCTGGATGTAGTGTCAGACCCTATAGGCTAAGGACTCAGTCCACAGACTGTCCCCACTTAAGATACCAGTTGCTTGTAGTAGGTTGTCACTATACTTCTGATCGACCAGCTATAAGTCTAGAATTCTTATGACTCCCTCCGTAAGTTTAATTTGCTAGAACAGCTCACAGAACTCAGAGAAACACTGTACTTATTTTTACCGGTTTCTTATTTAAAGGATAACAGCAGAGACACACAGAGCAAGACATGTGGAAAGGGGAACAGAGCTTCCACAAGCTCTCTGACATCCACATGTGTCCACCTACCTGGAAGCTCCCTCAACCCTGTCCTTTTGGTTTTCTACGGAGGCTTTATTACCTAGGTATGATTGATTACATCATTGGCCATTGATTGGTGATCAACACAACCTTCAGCTCCTCTCCCTTTCCTAGGTTGGGAAGGACACAGAAAGTTCCAATCCTCTAATCACATGGTTGGTTCCCCTGGCAACCAGCCCCTTTCCTGACATTGTTCAGAAGCCCACCAAGAGTTGCCTCATTAGGACATAAGGTGTTCCTTTCACCCAAGAAATTCCAGAGCTACCACTCTGTAGCTGTCCGTCCCTCTTAGGATGTCTATGTTAAGAACCAAAGTCAACAACCAAGTATTAGAACAGAAGATTCTCCTATCACCTCTGTCTACAGGGGATTTAGGAGTTCTGTCTTAGGAATCTGGGGCAGAAACCAAATGTATATTTCTTTTTCTTTTTATCTTCTTTTTTTTAATCTTGTTTTCTTTTTTTATTTATGGTGGGGTATCCCCATGTTGCCCAGCTTGTTCTTGAACTCCTGGGCTCAAGTGATCCTGTCACCCTCAGCCTCCCTAGTAGCTGGGATTGCAGGCATGTGCTACTGTACCTAACTTATATTACATATTATATCATAAGGTGGCACCCCCATACATACAGCGACACCCCAAGGTAGGACTGACTTCTTTGCTGTCTCAGCAGCTGCAGTATGTCAGTCACCACTTCCTGCATTCTCATGTTCACACTTGCTGTTGTCTTAGGCTTTTTCTCTTGCTACTCCCTCCGTCTGGAAGGTCGTTCTTCAAGACCTTCATACAGCTTGCTTCCTCACTCCATTCATGTCTCTGTTCAATTGTCACCTCCTCATACAGGACTTCCGCAACCCTCATCTAAACAGGGTCTCCTGTGCCTTCTTTATTCCCTACCTCTTTACTCTCCTTTGTCTTCCTCCATTGCATTTAACCCCACCTGAAATCATTTGCCTGTTTTGGATTGTCCTTTGTGCCCACATGAACTTCATGTACATAGGGACTTTCTGTTGTCATTGGTGTATCACCAGTGCCTGACACATAGTAGATACTCAATAATTATTTGCTGAACAGGTGAATTTATTACCACATCATACTGTAATCTGTGTCAGATGTGCCCGGAGGGTAAGAGCAATTTCAAAGTCTGATTCATCATTAGATCACCTCCAGCGGGTTACCCATCATAGTATACAGTAAATATTTGACTGAAAGACAAAGGTCAGTAGTGAAGAGTGAATTCCCCAGGGTCCATGTGACCTGACTTCTGTTTTAATCAGAGGTTGTTGAGCACCTACCATTTGTCAGGCACTGCCAGACACTTTCGTATACATTGTCTTCTCTAAAGCTCACAGAGATTTTCTCACCCTCAAATGTAATATTACAGTTAGAACCTTGGGACTAAGACTAAGAACCTGGGAAAAGTTCTGCAACTTTGCCAACAGCTACCCCTCTCCTGTCACTGCTGTAGCTCTTACCCTCTTATCTACCCAGGGTCGTTCTTATCCCTGCTCCTACTGATCACTCATCTGAGGTTAAAGCCTGTCTTTCCAGCATCTTAGACTTTCATTCATTCACCCACTAATTCATTCATTCACTCCATCCTGAGCTATCTTGTATCCTTCAAATCCTTGTCGACGATGAGGAAATAGTCCTACCTTTTCTACCTGTACATTGTGCTCCCTAGAATTCCTTAAAGTAGCCTGACTTCCCTTCTTCTCCTTGTGGCCCTAATTCCCTCAGCCTTGGAAGGACCAGCACTGTCTCCTTTCCCCATGCTTACTTTCATGCCGTTGAACTGCCATCACTCCACATTTTTCCACAAACTGGCAGGGTCCACTTCTACCACCTTCCACACAGGTCATGTACTTTGCATTGTCAACTTTGGCCCTTCACTTCAGTATTGTCCAAAGCCATCTTTCCCTTAGTAATAGTTCTAGTACTCCTGAGGTATGGTATAGTGGAATAAGCACTGGAGTAGGAATCAGAAGAGCTCACTAGGAGGCCTCACTCTCCCACTTAGCAGCCATAAGACCTTGGGAACTCATTTAACCCCTCCAAGCCTTAGTTTCTTCCTGGAATGTGGTAATAAGGATACCCACCCTACCTAACCACTTCTAAGAGTTTATTGAGGAATGAAATGAGGTATGCAGTGGCAAGTTAACTTATAAATTATGACTGTTACATAGATGGCAGGTATAATTGAAATTACCCATTGTCAGCTATTCATGACGTGCCAAACTTTGGATATCATTTTCACTTGAAATGTCTTTCTTTGTAATCTCCTGGCATCACTTGCCTTCTGACTCAGCCTCAACCTCAAGATCAGTTTTTTCTTTAGTCCTTGTACAAATAGACTTAAAATTCTGATTCCATAACTGTCCGCCATATGCCTTTGGTCATTTCTCAGTCCTGAGTAGCCCCTACCAGACATTCATAACCTTTGTGCTGCTGAGCTCTACAAAACCCAAAAAGTCTTGAATTGTTCTTCTTGCCTTTTCAGATACCTCCTCTTAATATTGTGTGTACACCTGTCTCTCTCTCTCTCTTTCTCCCATTCCTAAATTCTCTCTCCCCTAAATATGCTCCATTAATTCTTACTCTTAACAAAATATTTTTTTTGGTCATGCTTTCACTCATTTTGATATTTTTGAATGACTTTCTTCAGTTAGGTTTCAAGTCCAAGTGTAGATTTTGGCAGGATTGACTACCTTGTAAATCTAAGAATATTATTTATGAAAAGTACGGAATCTATAGTGATACTCTGAAATCTGGGTCTTCTTCCAACTTATGTATTTGTCTCTCTCTTCAACTCTTTCCTCTGTCTCCCTTGTAGGCGCATGACTCTTCCTGCGGCAGGGTATCTGACAGTGCAGCTATGTCCCCAGAACCAAAAGAAAAAAACTCTTGAGAGGTGAGCCCTGTGTATTCTCACCCAGCAGCTTCCTTTCCTCTTGAATGCATCTCTTCAGACCATCCCCGCATATTTCATTAGATGGAAATGACAGAAAGTGTTTGGGGTGGGGAAGGATATACTTGGTCACTTTTAAGAGGGTCATGATTGAGATACATCGAGACGACTTCTCCACCTTTTCTTCTTCTAGTTCTTTCTCATCTTTTTTTCTTTTCTTCCCATTACCACAGAGTTAGTTCTCAAATAGTGTCTTTAAGACTGTCACTAGTCAGTCTTTAAATAAAGAATGGGTCACTGTTTTTATTGCTAACTCTTGTATTTAAAATTGGCAGACCAGGTGTGGTGATTCACACCTATAATTCCAGCAGTGTGGGAGGCTGAGGGAAGTGGATCGCTTGAGCCCAGGAGTTTGAGACCAGCCTGGGCAACATGGCAAAACCCTGTCTATACCCCCAAAAAATACAAAAAAAAAAAGAAAGCCAGGCGTGGTGGTGTGCACCTGTAGTCTCAGCTACTTGGGAGGCTGAGCTGGGAGGATTGCTTGAGCCTGGGAGATGCAGGTTGCAGTGAGCTGCAATCATACCATTGCATTCCAGCCTAGATGACAGAATGAGACTTAATCTCTAAATCAATCAATCAATCAATCAATCAATAAAATTGGTAGCAAGTCATTGGTCCAAAGAGCAGCAGCTCCCTGTTATGGCACACCAGACTACGACAGGACATTTCTCTTTCCCAGTCTTCCTTCTGCCCCATTTCTGCCTTAGTCTTGCCAGTAGTTTTCTGCTCAGCTTCACTTGGAGAAGTAACAACAGCCAATGTGCTTCATCCCCTACCAAAGGACATGCCCCACTTTCTTTCTAGGTGCCCAGAAAGGGCATTTTGGAGACAGTTGGCTAAGAGGAACTAGAAGTAGAAAGAGACAAAGATATGAAGAACTTGCTTGAGGCCTAGAATTCTAGTTCTTTGCCCTCAGGATAATAATAGGGGATTGCTGTCACTGTTTAAGAGGTTCTAGAAGATTGGTCAGACTTTTCTCTTAATGATTCAAGGCTGGATGATGAACGGAATACATTACCCACTTCCTCTGTGTTGTAAACTCCATCGTATGTGATGGAACTTGAATTGCATCCTAATACTTAAGAGAATGAAGCGAAGGGAAAAAGTAGTTGAGGAAGACAAAATGAGCAGTCTTTAACAAATCTAATTTTCACTTCTTTATAGAAGCTTCTTGCACTCAGCATTTCTGACAGAGAGGATTTGGCCAATTATCCATACCCTGGAGGTGGCACAGTGACTTAGAGAAGGCTGATTTAATGGAATCTTACCTGGCCTTTCAGCATCAGAATCACTTCTGGTCTTACTGCTATTCTTGAACCTCACCTCCATTCTCATTGGGTTTGCTTAAGAGTAGTGCAAGCAGGCCGGGCGCAGTGGCTCACGCCTGTAATCCCAGCACTTTTGGAGGCTGAGGCGGGTGGATCACAAGGTCAGGAGTTTGAGACCAGCCTAGCCAATATGGTGAAACCCCATCTCTACTAAAAATACAAAAATTAGCTGGGTGTGGTGGCAGGTGCCTGTAGTCCCAGCTACTTGGGAGGCTGAGGCAGGAGAATTGCTTGAACCCAGCAGGCATAGGTTGCAGTGAGACGAGATCATGCCATTGCACTTCCAGCCTGGACAACAGAGTGAGACTCTGTCTCAAAAAAAAAAGGAGTAGTACAAGCTGCAGGTGCTGTGCAGCATCTGCCTCAGGGTTGAGTCTCTTGGCCTTCGAGCAGAAATCTTGGTAAACACATGTATTTAACCACCTGCCTCTAAGAAGAAATGGAGGCGGTTTCAGAACAGGTGTACAAATCTAAGTGTTTTCGTAGAAATCTGAATGTCACCTGTCATGACAAGCTGATTGCCCTTCTGCTTCTTAAATGGCATGCTAACTTCCTGACAAAATGAAGAATATAACGATAGAACCTGTCCAAAACTAGAAAATCATGTTGATAGCAAGTAGCTTATTATAATGGAATATGAACTCAGCATCCTCAGAGATGTGATGGGATAACTTGCCAATATCCCAAGTGAAACTCCAGTTTTTGCTACCATAGTGGCTGCCTCTCTTCTTGAAGGACTTGCTTCCTAGAGAAGAAGCTCATTCCATGTTCATGCAGTGTTACAGTTAACATCTGCCCACTAGTCCTGTGGCAACAAACTGCCTGGTTGTAATACTGGCTTCCCTACTTACTAGCTATTTGACTTAGTGCAAAACACTTAACTTTTCTGAGCTTTGTTTTCTTCATCAACAAAATTAGAGCCATAACAGTAACAATTTCATAGGGTTGTTGTGGAGATTGAATGAAAAAAAAAAGGTATTTAAAGCTCTTAGAATAGCCTCCCTGGCTGTCTGAGGATAGACTGCCGTCATGAACAACATGGTAACTGTCTCAACTAGAAAGTTCATGACCAACCGACTACTTCAGAGGAAACAAACGGTCATTGATGTCCTTCACCCCGGGAAGGCAATAGTACCAAAATGTACACCACCACACTGGATGTCTTCTTTGTATTTGGATTCAGAGCTCATTTTGGTGGTGGCAAGACATCTGGCTTTGGCATGATTTATGATTCCCTGGATTATGCAAAGAAAAATGAACCCAAACATAGACTTGCAAGACATGGTCTGTATGAGAAGAAAAGGACCTCAAGAAAGCAGCGAGAGGAACGCAAGAACAGAATGAAGAAAGTCAGGGGACTGCAGAAGTCAGTGTTGGTTTCAGCCAAAAGAAATGAAGTGTCCAGCAGTGAGCCGGAGATCGGATCACAGCAGAAGGGGTCAAGGTGTTGCAATGATATTATCTGTGGCCATTGTGGATTTTTCATAAGAAGATTAATAAACTAAAAACTTTCTTGTGAAAAAAGCTCTGAGAATAATGACTGATTAAATAAATATGCTTAACGGATGGATGTCAGCTCTTCAAATAATTTATGGTTGTTATTATTATAGTTATTATGACAGTGTCCTGGATCCATAAAGAACAAATCTGATCTTTTTTTTCATATGACAACTTCTTCCCTGTCTGAAAAGTGCTAAACATCCTCAGTCTCAGAAAGTCTGCTTGTCAACTTAGTTCTACAAAAATGGCAAAAAGTTGCAGAAGATGACAGTAAGTTCAAGGCCCTGAGGTAGTTTAGTATATTCAAGCCTATGTGGGGAGCGGAATGATAAGTATTTTTAATGTTTGAGTAGTGATGCCCTCTTCCCAGGAATGTCTGTCCCCCAAAGAGAGGTTTTTAAAGAGTAGAAGTAAAATAAGTCTGGAAAAAAAAATGGTTGGGTTTTTCTTTGCTGGTTCAAATGTAATGCTTGCTTTGTGATGCATATAAAATTTTACTTTTTTGTGTGTCATTTATGTGATAAAATCTTAGACATTTTAAAATATGAATGCGACTTTTTTTCAGAATCATCCCAAACATACAAAGCAAGCTGGATAGCCTCATTAGCTAATAGATGGTACTGGGTGAATATTCTCATAACTTTCAGAGGCCAAGGAAGATCCTGCCCGAAAAGTGCCCATGTGTGGCAACGAGCGGCTCAGGAAGGGCCACAGGCTCTGCAGACCTTCCCATCGCTCCCCAGCCTTGGAGGAGGAACTTCTTCAGGAATGTGGTTTCTGCAGGCCCAGGGGCTAGGAGATAAATCCAGTTGCCTACTCTAAGGGGGTTATAACCCCAGAAATATGTTTATGACCCATTTTATTGCCGACTTCTGGCTTTAAAGGAGGATCCACTGTTTTGTTTGAGAATAAAAATCAGTTTCTCTTGGACAGTCATGCAGTCTTGTGTTCCTGGGAAGATGACAGATCAAATCTTCGTTAAACTGTTGAGGAATGAGGGAGAGCAGGGCTTCCTCTGGCCCACCCACAGTGGCTGGCAGCAGTTAGGCTAGGATGTGTGGACTCCTCAGAGCCTTTTGTTGGGTTTCTATGGCTCTAACCTCAATTAGCCCATCTGCATGGAGAGGAGGGACAATGCAGCTTTTAACCCAAGTTCAATGGCTTCAAGGTGGGTCTCTTTTTTTTTTTTTGCCTCCCCTTCTATCGACGGCTGGATTTGGGCCTAGAGGCCATCTTTGTGAAGTAATTTGAGGGTTGCCAGTGAAAGTTCATTGTTTATATTGGTGGGCAGTGTATGAGGCTATGGGAGGAAAATGTCTAGGGTCTAAGAACTTTGCCTGATATTAGTTCCATGGCTTTGTCCCCTCTTTCCCAGTAGTATTGAGCTGTGGTCATGCAGAATTCTATGCTGGAGTCACTGACACGCCAGATCCAGTCCTGGCTCTGTCTTTTCTAGACAGTTTTCCAGCCAGTAAAATGGGGTTGGTACAACCCTGTAGAACCTCTGAGTAGAAGCATTAAAAGAGCAAATTGAGGCCGGGCGCGGTGGCTCAAGCCTGTAATCCCAGCACTTTGGGAGGCCGAGGTGGGTGGATCACAAGGTCAGGAGTTCAAGACCAGCCTGGCCAAGATGGTGCGTAATTCTCCTATGCACATTTCCAAAGACAGGTGGAACTAAAGTCTCTTTCTTGCTTCCAGCAAGTACCCAAAGTATCTGTGGCAGTCATAAAGAGATAATACATTCTAGCAGTCACTGAGAAAGGCTGATTTTTTATCTCAGGAAGAGAAAAGTTTAAATTGCTTTAGCCTTGAGGTATGTCGACATGCCGCTGCCCGTGCACACACAAGCCTGCACACAGAGACACACCGGTTTCTCAGGTGCTTTTGACCCATAGCTGGATCGCTGAGTGTCACCTGCGTATTTTGCCCTGTGGCCTTGGTGGTGCCATTTCAGATGAACCAATAGGAAATGATTTAACAGACCCCAAATGTGAGCACAACTCTTAGTCATAGTTTCTTTTGCTTCCTTCTTCGCACTAACTTAATCACTAAGCAGCTTGTTATAGCTTGTTCTCCAGAAAGGTAGAGAGAAGTCAATGGCATAGTCCTGCTTGTAAGGCCAGCGAATTTTTGGGCATGCAGGACTTTTGAGTAGGTGCTGACAGATGGTGTGAAAGGAGGTAATTTTTGCCCTGAAGGAGCTAAGCTAGGAAAATAAAACGAGCACACCTGCATTAATTAGCCACCAATTAAGTGCTAAATCATATGCTACTGACATGTGCAGTGGGGGTGAGGGGAAATTTGAGGGTGGACACTGGCTCCTTGGTGCTTTGGCAAGATTCAGCTGTGCCCAGCTGAACAATTGAGCAATGTTGTAAAAATTACATTTTTAATCAATATGTGTGACAGCTTTTCCCACTTCTTTTTAAAAATGTTAGAATTTTAATTTTAAGGCATTTTATTATAAAACATTACTATAACATAAATGAAATTTTAAGAAAAAATAAAAGACACCGTCTCTAAATCCCACGGTCCTAACGGTTATTTAACAAAGACCATCACTCGGTCTCTACAGTGTCCAGCTCAGTGCCTGGCACATTTGTGAGTGGCCACCATGACTATTCACCTTTGCAAGTGTCCAGATATGGCTTTGACAAGGGTGCCAAAGCAGCACCTCTCCCATGCCAGGTTCTCCACTGCATTATTGCATTGAATTCTTCTCACAGTGCCAAGAGGAGGTGGAGGTATGCTGAGGCTTGGCATGGTTGAGCAACCAGGGGAGGGCTAAGTAGCATCCCACGTCAGAGTGTGTAGATGTTTTTATTAGGTCGGAGAGCCTCCCTGAGATACAACAGCATAGAGAGGTGGATGCCTAGGATAAAGTGCTCCTCCCCCAGCCCTGGATGGTGTTAATATTCCCCCTGTCCTTCCTGTGGAGGAAGACGGAAGCTGCCTTACCCTACAAAGAGCATTTTCATTCCCAACATGTTAGTGCCAACAAGTCCTGTGGCTTCTGCCCACCTGCTTTTCAGGTAAAGCAGGCTTACCTGTTGGTACTTGTGCAGCTTTGAAGAGTCGGCTGTGGGCCCAGCTGGTCTAAGACAAAGCTGACTCAGGTTCTCCTGTCTAGGATTTCCCTCGCCCACTTCTCTTGCTTTCCCACTAAACAGTTTCAGCTACATGTAGGCTGGTTGATCCATACTTTTGATCTGAGTTCACTGGATGTTTTCGTTTCCTATGGCTGCTGTAACACATTACCACAAACTGGGTGGCTGAAAACAACAGAAATGTATTCTCACAGGCTCGGAGGCTAGAAATCCAAAGTCAACATGTCAGCGGGGTTTCTGCTAGTTGTTAGCAGTCCTTGGCTCTCCTTGGCTTGTGGCAGCATAATTCCAGTCTCTGTCTCCATCTTCCCATGACGTTTCCCCCTGTATCTTTGTGTCTCTTCTTATAATGACACCAGTGACTGGATTTAGGGTTCACCCTAATCCAGTGAAGACCTTGTCTTCATTGGATTACATCTGTAAACACCCTATTTCCAAATAAAGTCACATTCATAGTTTCTGAGGATTAGGACTTGTACATCTTAGTCTATTTTTGTATTGCCCTAGAGGGATACCTGAGAATGTAGTTAATAAAGAAAAAGATATTTGGCTCGTGGTTCTTTAGGCTGTACAAGAAGCATGGCACTGGCCTCTGCGTCTGTTGAGGGCCTCAGGCTGCATCTACTTATGCTGAGAGGCACAAGGCGAGCTGGCATGTGCAGAAGTCAAATGGCCAGAGAGGCAGTGAGAGACTAAGAGAGGAGATACTGGGCTCCTTTTGACATTCTATTATTTCACTTGGGAACTAATAGAATGAAAACTCATTTGCCCCCTTGCCTTCCCAGGGAGGGCACTGATCTATTCATGAGGCATCCACCCCATTACCCATACATAGCCCATTAGGCACCCCTCTTCAACATTGGGGATCCAATTTCATTATGAGATCTGGAGAGGACAAACATCCAAACTGTAGCAGACATCAGCCTATCTTTCGAGGGACACAGTTTAACTCAGTACATGGAGTGAGCCCTCAAAGTGCCTCAGGCCAAGTTAAGGTGATAGCAATGCTGGTACTTCTTCCTTTTGGAGAAACTGATGTCTGCTTACATCTCTGTAAATACAGTTGAATTGATTCTGCTCCTCAACCCTGGGTTACTAATAGTACTTATTTTCAAAATAGCTGACTGGGATAATTGAACCTGGAAGCAAATCATGCCCTTTTCCATTCCTACAACCAATTAAATGTAGGTCCATGAATAGAGATTTTGTTTTGTTCACTTCTACATTCCCAGCATCTATTAAAGCCACCATCAGCTTGAGACAAAGTAAAGCCAATCATTGCTTAGTTATTCACTTGATATTGATTGAGCAGCTGCCGTTTGCCAGGCACTGTGCTTGGTATGGGGGAGACAATGAGGAAACTAGTGGTGACTACAACTTGTTGAGTATCTACTGTTTGTCAGACACTGAAACATACTCTTTGCATGCTTTATCATGAATTCGCATAAAAGCTATAAGGTAACCTTTATTTTCTCCATTTATAGATGAAAAAAAACTGAGGGTAGGAAGATGAAAAGCCTTGATCAAAGTTATAGAGCTCACAAGTGGCAAAATTAGGTTTGAACTTGAATGGTGTGCTGTGGACCAGTCCTTCACCACTCTTTGACTGAGGTTTCTGAATAATGTTTTCCAGTTGTTGTTGTTTTACAGAAATCTGAGTAGTTTTTTATTAAACCAAATAATCTTCTCAGTAAAATAGATTTTAATGAAATATGTAGGTGAAAAAAATATACATTGTCTAGCATAACATGTCATGGCCAAAAACAGAAGTGGGGAATGTATGCTTTCATTTTAGATAAATATAAACCTTGAATACTAATAGCATCCCAGTTAATAAATGAGGAAGAAATGGAAGAAAATCATTTTCAATCCCTAGGGAATAATGCCATACCATTGATTCTCAATGGCTGCTAAGGGCACAAATACCAGAACTTATCAAATGCCATTTGCCTCTTGATGGAAGTACGTAAGACTGCCTTTCAAGTAGCTAGTCTGTCCGAAAATGAAATCTAAATGTGATCAAGCTTCTAAATCTAACTATAAATTCCAAAGGGAGAGGAACATGTTAAATCATACCACGATCAAAATGTAGATTGTGGGATATTTTCTGGCAAAAAACCAGGTTCTTCACCAAATCAATTGCAAGGAAAAAAATAAAGATGGAAAAAGAATGTTTGGATGAAATGACAGCACCTATCAGCCAATTGCAATATCGACTTGAACAAAGTATAAAAAAAAACCTTGGCGATATTAAGAGGAATTTAATACTGTCTGGATATTGGATAATGTTAAATAATTATAATTCATATTTTATTTTATTTTAAGACGGAGTCTTGCTCTGTTGCCCAGGCTGGAGTGCAGTGGTTCGATCTCAGCTAACTGCAACCTCCACCTCTGCGGTTCAAGCAATTCTCGGCCTCAGCCTCCTGAGTAGCTGGGATTACAGGCAGATGGGGCTTCGCCATGTTGGCAGGGCTGGTCTTGAACCCCTGACCTCAGGTGATCCACCAGCCTCAGCCTCCCAAACTGCTGGAATAACAGGCGTGCCCAGCTGTCGCATTTTAGGTGTAATATTTTGATTGTGTTTAAAAACAGAATCCTTATATTTTAGAGATACATGCAGAAATGTTTATGGATAAAATGATATGATATTGGGAATCTGCTTCAAAATAATCCAGAGTGGATAGTGATATTGATGAAACAAGTATTTAATGAATTGATAATTGTTGAAGCTAGTGAGCCTGAAGTGAGGCGTTTGCTACTCCTTTCTCTCCATTGTTATGTATGTTTGAAATTTTCCGTAACGATTTTAAAAATAGTTTTGTAAATATGCTAAGAGGAAGTAGTTCAGAAGGTCTGCTAAGGCAAGAGGAATGAGGGAAAAGGTTAGCGTCCAGGGGAGAATAAGCCAATCCCATTTTCTCCTGCAATTTAGTAGCATGATGGACCGGCTCTGGGAGCAGCAGCTGAGTCAATCATGTGCTGGGGAATCCAGAAGAACAGAAACAACTTGGTTCTTCTCTTAAAGCAATTATCACGCCCACTGCCACCACATTCAGAGAGCCAGAAGCAGTGAGGTTACAGCCTGACATTTGTGTGGTACTCTGCAGTTTACAGAATGTCTTACATCTTTCAGCTAATCTTCAGTCACAGCCTTATGAGGGAGAGGATATCATCCTCACTCAAGAGACCAGGAATCTGGAACTCTGACCTTTGACTTGACCAGAGCATATGTGGCAGAAGTGGGGTTCAGACTCTGTCTTCAACGCCATTGTGCATTGCTGTTTTTTCCCTATTACTGGCTGTAGAGTGGCTGAAGCAAGCACTTGCTTCTCTTACATGTGTGTGTATTTCAGAGCAGGACAGTGATATCTATTCACGCTGTAGACTTCTGTTTGGATGGACATCATTTTTTTTTTTTTTAATTTAAGATGGGGTTTCACCATGATGGCCAGGATGGTTTTGAACTCCTGACCTCAAAAATAAGAAAACAACCTGGGCTCAGTGGCTCACGCCTGTAATCCAAGCACTTTGGGAGGCCGAGGCAGGTGGATCACCTGAAGTCAGGAGTTCAAGACCAGCCTGGCCAACATGGTGAAACCCCGTCTCTACTAAAAATATGAAAAAATTAGCCAGGTGTGGTGGTGGGTGCCTGTAATCCCAGCTACTCTGGAAGCTAAGGCAGGAAAATTGCTAGAACCCAGGAGATGGAGGTTGCAGTGAGCCAAGATCATACCATTACGCTCCAGCCTGGGCAGCAAGAGTGAAACTCCCTCTCAAGAAAAGGGAAGGGAAGGGATGGAAAGGGAAGAGATGGGAGGGAAGGGGAGAGGAGGGGAGGGGAGGGGAGGGGAGGAGAGACCTGTTAGTGGTGAGTCCATTGGACAGGAAGTTACACTAAATTAGAGGGCAGGATAGGAGAAAATAGCTAAATAACAGGCCCCTACCATACTCTAGGCAGTGTGCTGAAAGTTATAGTCAAATATTGAGATGAGAGTCAGAGCTGGAAGGGGGAAGAAATTAGTTTCTCTGTCACTTTTTTTTTTTTAACCTTGAGAGTAAAATGCATAGTACCTATTCAATTGTAATCATGTTTAAAGAGAGTTTAAAGAATAAAGAAGAATTGGCAAGAGGGGATTAGGTCAAACTTTGCACCCCAAATCAAGCTAAGGTCCCAAGTAATGTCTCAAACTATGAAGACACTTCTGCAACTGTGTTAGAAGGGATAAAACCCATGGACTGATGTTGAAAGCCTCTGGCTTATATAGATAAATATATTGAGAAAATAGGAAAGTACTGGCCAGGCACGGTGGCTCACGCCTGTAATCCTAGCACTTTGGGAGACCGAGGCAGGCAGATCGCAAGGTCAGGAGATCGTGAGCATTCTCCCTAACGTGGTGAAACCCTGTCTCTACTAAAAATACAGTTAGCTGGGCGTTGTGGTGCAAGTCTGTAGTCCCAGCTACTTAGGAGGCTGAGGCAGGAGAATAGCTTGAATCCAGGAGGCAGAGGTTACAGTGAGCTGAGATCACACTACTGTATTCCAGCCTGGGCAACAGAGCAAGACTTCATATTAAAAAAAAGAAAAGAAAAGAAAATCAGAATGTATTGATTCACATTATCCCTAGACAGCTTTTCTAAGAAATGAGTCAGTCAAATCATTCCTCAAATGACCTTTTAATTCTAAGGAGGCAGGCAGGGGAAGCTATGTCTCGTAAAATGCGTCATGCTTGTTCTAACTTGTATATTAATATTGTGTCAAATTTGTGACACAATACGTTTCTATATATATTATAGAGTATGTTGCAGTTTCCTTGTGTAATACAGGTTTCAAATGTGGGCACATTTTAAAATTGTTTCATTACTGAGACAGTGTAAAAAGGTGTGTACTTTTGGAGAAGTTGCACACAATCTTCTGGATATTACTTCCATCATCAGTAAAAAGGAGGGGCGGTATGAACCAATCTCACAAAATCTGAGTCATGGAACATCGTTTTACTGTTTTACCTGATTATGAGATTTATTGTTGTATCTCTTTTTTTTCACAAGATTTTATTGATTATGTCGTGAATTCATAAGAAGCCAACATGAGGTCTTGGAACAGAACTCACAATTACATTATTCCTAAGGGAAAATAGGATCCACTTTATAGTACGGCATTTAGGAACACAGTGTGGCAAAAATTAAGGTGGCCAATATCATGTTTGCTTCATTAATAAAACTTCAAGTATTTATTTTGCCCTTCTTGTACACACTCTGAAATGGCTCTCTCAATCTGTAAAATGAGAATAATAATAGGAACTGATTGCTGGGGTCATTTGGGGTAAGGCTTTATTCAGTTAATACATAGAAAGCATTAACAAAAGTGCCTAGCTCAGAGTAAGTGCTGGGTAAGTGTTGGCTGGGGCTGTTGGCATTGTTATCATTGCCATTATTGTTACTGACCCTCATAGCCACCTATGAGATTGGTCGTAGGGTCCTTCCCATTCTATACATGGATGTCAAGTGTGGAAGTTATAGAGCTAGAGCTGAAACGGAAAGTCCAGTTTCTGACACTGAGTCATGAAGCATACTGTGGCCCATGCTGCAGACCCTTCTATAAAGTGGTAATTCAGTATTTTAAATCTAACTTTTACTTGTCTTGACACTAACTTGCCTAGACAATTCTATATGCTGATATGGAAAATCTCAACTGTATCATTAAGTTTTTTTTTTTTTAAGTGCCAAATAACACATCATGGGTATCCTTTAATCCCAGTTATGTTGTTTTTAAGAAGTTAGTCATATGCTTTTTATAGCTAAACATTTCTGAACCAGATACATAAGAAATTGCTAACAGTTGTTACCTCTGGGGAATGGGACTGATGGTTAAAAATAATAGAGAACTTTTTACTTTTTGTTTTATGCCTTTATATACTGTTTGAGATTTTTTAATAAGTTCAAAAAAAAAAAAAAAAAAAACGAAGAAAGAGCAACAACACATCTCTATAATACTGTTCCCAAACTCAGAAGATCCCTTCCCTCTTTGGGGGCTGTAGGTCCTGAACTTAAAGAGTCATGGCGTATATTAGCATACGAAAGGCTGTGAGAAGCTACAGTAAAGAACCTATACAGTACATTTTCCACTTTTATTGCACTTATTAAAAAACCCACAGAATTATATTTCATGGTATATCAGTTTTGGAAAAGTTATAAAAATTTAAGAGAAGATACCTAGCCTTAGGTCAGCTGCAAGTGGAAGAAAGGCGAGCGTTGGAGGGGTGACAGGCATGCCTGGCTGTGTGGGGGAAGGATACCAGGTCTTGGGTTCAGGCAAACCTGGGTCCAAATCCTGGGTGTCCCGTTTACTAGCTGGCCCAGCATGAGCGAAGTTCCCCAACCTCTGGGTCTCAGTGTGCTCACGTGTGAAAGGGGAATATTCTCCCTCGTAAGTACATTTTCAGGATTAATTGAGGCAAGTACCTGTTCTCTCATCCTCCGTTCCACCTCTCTAGGCTGTATGACTGCCATGCCTTTGTTTATGAACACCCATGCTTCATCCCAAACTGACAAATTATCCATTTGTGAAAGCCTTCATGTCAGGATTAATCAGAGGCCAGGTGGTCAAATAACAAGTTCTTCCATTTACAACGTGAATCCATTTCTAAAATCTTGATTTATAGATACCTACTTCAAGAATGTGCCTCTTGGACAAGGCTGAGTCCATAGGCGCTAGGAGACTGTTGAGAATCCTGTTTCTCCAAAATTCATTCTAAAAGTTAAACTCTAGAAACTCATTGTTTAAATCACATCCAAGTTTACTTGCCCCAGGCTCTTCCAGATCCCTGCCCCAGAGTAACCCTTCACTCTCATTTCCTATGCCAGTGTTAACACTCTAACAGTGGAAACAAATTTCAGGGTGAAATGCAAAAGGATGTGTGCTAAAGCATTGCCTTTTCGAAGTAACCTTTGCATTAAGCCCTTAGAATCTAATTACTCAAGTGTTATTTGCCTCCCTAAGTACTCATGCCCATGCAGACTGAGCTTAAAGTTCAGGAAGTAATAACAAAAGGAAATCTGAAGGGAGATCTCAGGCTCAGCCTCTGAAGACTCTCCTGTCTGCGCCTGGCCTCTCCCTCCTCCTGGGTGTGTCTGCCCGCCGGAGAAGGCCAGTGAGTAACCTGCACATTTTTTTTTTTTCATCTTGGCCCTTCCCACCCAGACGAGAGGACCGAGTGGCAGACAGGCAGGCAGACGGCAGTGAGTCCTGTTCAAGCATGCTCGGAGCATACCTCCACCCACACTCACCGCCTGGACCCCTCGCCACCCTCTCCCCAGCCCAGGAGGAGCCAGAACCCCTGCGAGGGTCCGGAGGGGGCCTCCGCTCCCAATGGTAAGGGCTGCCAGCAGCAGGACCACTTCATTCATTTTATTTGCTTTGGTGTTGGCTTTTCTTTCTGATTGTGTTTAGATGGCAGAGTTTCTGAGACAATTGAAGGTGTTTTGTTTGCTTAGTTCTCGGTGGTCCCAAGACAAAGAAATGTCTTTTCGCAGCAGGGTTTATTAGAAGTTGTAACCTGATAGCATGGCCTTGGAAGAAAACTTAACTAATTACCTCTAGTTAGTACAACTTACACTTTTGGCACTGTAGAAAAACAAAACAAAACAAAAAAACTACATTGCTTACCAGATAGGTTTTGAGGAAGAAAAAGTGTGAAGGATTGTGGGCATTTTAATAGATAGGCACCTCTGATTAATTGAAATGTGGCTGAAGTGTCACCATAGCTTTGTAATAGACCAAGATGATGTGTTGTCTCACAACAAAACACAGGAGCTTTATTTAAAGGAGTTCAGTGTTGAAGGAAAGATGCAAGGTGGGGTTTCAGGAAAAGAGCTACAAGGTAAGTCTTACAATTAAATATTTGCGAACATGAACGTATTGAATTAAATCTGTGGTGCTGTGGGAAAAAAAAAAGTCTGATGTTCAGTGTGGAATTTGTGTCTCATTTAAGAGAGAAAACTGAGATCTTTGTATAGTGTGTTGAGAATTCTTTGAGAGAATGGTCTGGAGGCAAATGGTGGAGGCTGGGAAGCAGGTTTTGTGCAGGGAGCTGGTGCCAAGGCCCTTTCCCTCAGTTGCTGTGGGTGAGAGAGTAATTCAGAGTAATCAAGCACTGCATTGTTAACAGGCTTCTGTGTCTCAAATATTTATTCTAAACACAAGCTGTTGGTTCACCGACATGTGAAAGAATAAAGTTACTGCCTCTGGTTCCTGTCCTAGCCCAAACTTTAATACCCGGGAAGATATTAATAAAAATGTAGGAAAGACAAGGCTACATGTAAACTGAATTTGAGGAATTACATTGTGTTTATATCAGAGTGCGAGGATGCTGAGCCAAAGGGTTTTATAGGAGAGCAGTGTGGGAAACTGCAGTAGAAACTGCGCAAACCAGAGGCACTGCCGTGACACCTGTGAAGGTTCGGCCTGTGCCAAGTGACTCTGAATATGCAGCACAGGTTTGCTTTCGGCAACTCTGTGCAGGCAACTGAAGGATGCCCCGTACGGAGCAGCCTGTGCTTAACATGTCTAGGTTTCTAGAACTGCAGTGAATCGCCCTAAAACACGGTGTACCAAGATGGCACATCTGAACTTTCTGGCATATAGGAAGCCTATGAAGTTAGCTGTGAGTGAGGCGATGAGTGGGGAGGGTCACAGGTAGGGTGCAAATACCTTTCTTAGAGTGAATGCCCCTCTTCTAAGTTTCAGGAAAGTGCAGTATGTCTTTTGCTGGAGATAAATCACCAATACTTCATCGTTGCCATGCCCAGTGTTCCTGTGGTGATAATACCAGTAGTTTGCTTTTTTGTGGTTCTAGTTTCCCCTTGGCTGATTAATCGAAAGCATAGATTGCCTGCAGCCCCATCAGCCAGCTCATTAAAGGACAATCCCAGAACACCACTTATTTGGAGGCCAAATGAGCAAGAAGTGGAGGTGGGAACCATGATGATGATTTTGCCTAATGATTGCTGGTTCACATTTGTGACTTTTCAGTTATGATTAAAAGACTAATGGAAGTCACTCAAAGTTGCCCGTGCACTTAACGACATTGATAGCCGTCCTGACTCTCACAGGTATTTGTACATTGGATGCTACACGTTACAGTACAGAAACATCACCACCCCAAACGTGCTTCTCTCCCAGAATCAGTGCTCAGGAATAGAATACAGTTTACAAGACTGTTGGTAACATTTCCTCCATGTAGTGCTAGGCCCCTATTAACTTCAGTAGAGATGGCATCAAGGTCAAGAGGTGGAAGAAGAGACCTAGGGCCAGCAAACATGACAGGTTTTTTTAGGGGAAACTTATGTAGAGGGATGGTCCATTGGCAGCAGGCTGAACAGGAAAGCCACAACCACTTATAAAAAGCAAAAGCATGCAGTTTATATAGGATTTTCACTTACCACTTTCCCCCAAACCTCCATCTGGCCACCTTCATTTAACCCAAACCAAAGGGCCTTGATCCCCGGTATGGCCGGGTTCCGTGGGATGGGATGGGGGCTTCAGATGTTCCTCATGGTTAAGAAATGGATCTCAGGGATGGCTGCTCCCAGAATCCTTAGCTTAGAACTCTGAACACATTCAAGTGCATCTGCCATACGCTCCCATTCATGGCCTCTTTGGTGTGTTTTTAGAACTTCCTGGGGTTTCTTTCTGAAGCAAAGTGAATGCAACATCTGCTTGAATTTGGCTTTTCTAAGGCAACTTCATGGTGAATTTAGCATTTCTTTTTATTTCATTGTGTTTTTCATCTACTCCTGTTGCTTAGTCCTTTAATCAGTGACTGTACCAAGCAGATTGAAAACTGGATATATAAATAGGTATCAGACTATGGACTTGAGACAGCCATGCCTTTGAGCAGCATGTACATTCTCCTTACCAGTTGCTAAATCACCTCCAGAAAGCCTTCAGACACTAGCTAGCTGTGGCCACCACTACCATCTTGTGTTTGAATTCTTCTTCTTCTTCTTTTAACTAAAAAAAAAAAAAAAGAAACAGGCTCTCACTTTGTCACCCAGGCTGATCTTAAACTCCTGGGCTCAAGTGATCCTTCTCCCTTGGCCTCCCAAAGTGCTGTGATTATAAGCATGAGCCACCAGGCCTGGCCCACACGTAAACATTTGAAGAATTTTAGTGGAGCTATCCAAAAGGTCATGGTGATTTTTCTGAAAAATAGAAAGCAGCACCTTAGCTGTAGCGATGCTAGGATGACTGCTGCTATATCCTAGACAGACTGCATGCATCTTGGAGCTTGGATCAGGGAAAATAGTTGTGGATTCAGGCCCTGAAGTATTAGTGCATTTTCAAAGTGGTCACAGTCTGGCGAGGGTGAGTAAAGAAGAGAGATAGAATGCAGAGAGCCTAGGAAACAGCTGGTGGCTAAAATCTAATTAGCATCGGCCTGTAGTTGTCAAGGAGCTCCAGTTTCCTGCTCTTCTTTTTATGCTTTGGTACTCCTCATGGTAATGCTCTGGGTCCTTTGGAGGGTGTAGCCCTGATGATCATTGTCACATTTCATCTGTAGGCACATCCTAAACCAGGAGGAGACATCACAGAGACTTGTCCTGAACACATCCTCATAAGAGTTGCATGTCATTCAATCCTCTTAAAGAACCCCAAAAGGGGGCGGGCGTGGTGGCTCACACCTGTAATCCCAGCACTTTGGGAGTCTGAGGCAGGTGGATCACGAGGTCTAGAGGTGGAGACCATCCTGGCCAACATGGTGAAACCCCATCTCTACTAAAAAATACAAAAATTAGCTGGGTATAGTGGCAGGTGCCTGTAGTCCCAGCTACTTGGGAGGCTGAGGCAGGAGCATTGCTTGAACCCGGGAGGTGGAGGTTGCAGTGAGCCATGCTCGTGCCACTGCACTCCAGCCTGGCACCTGGTGACAGAACAAGACTCTGTCTCAAAAAAAAAAAAAAAGAACCCCAAAGGATAATACGAAATAGTGCTGAGAGTAAATAGATTGCTTTCAATTTAGTTTCAGACTGAGACCTTGAGGGTTAAGTAAGGTGTGTGTGTGTACAGACAGGAGTAGAACTAATGAATATCAGATGAAGCTTTAACCTGTGGACTTGGTAACATTTTGAGATGAGAGTGAAAACTTCAGCCCTCACTTAGAAATCACATTTGGCCAAAAGTGCTCTCACCTCCACCCCCAGGGTGTTATGCTGTGTAATGGATTAATTTTTTAAATGGTCACAATTATTCTCCTCTTTGAATCTATTTCCTTAAGATAGGACTTTGCAGCTTTCTTATCAAGGAGTGGAGTCTCTTTTCCCAGCCCCTGAATGTGGGCTTGGCCTTATTAGTTACTTTGGAACAGAATTCAAATAGAAGTGAAGGTGTCCAGGTATGTTGGTTCCAAGCCTAGGTCCCAAGCCCAGGTCTTCAGAGGTTCACTCACACACTTCTTTCCCTGCAAGAATCCGGCATCTCTTGCACTATAGACAGACATTCATAGGCTTGCTTGCTGGGGCGCGGAGACCCCGTCACCCCAGGTAACAGTGACTTTACACTGGACATGTGAGTGAGGCAATCCTAGACCAGCTGGCTCACCTCAGACACTTGAGTGAGCCCAGCAGAGCTCAGACAAATCCATCCAGATCCATAGACTCATAAGCAATAATAAATGCTTATTGTTTTAAGCTACTGAGTTTTGGAATGGTTTGTTATACTAACATAGCTGACTGATACATGTAGTTCCCTGGACATGGTCCCCTTTTGGGGTCTATCAATGTCATTATAGACCCTTAGTTCAACTCAGTAGAAGAGATTCAATCAATGGATGGAGGAGTTCTATTAAATGGGAGTAGTGGATCCTCAATCCTTATGATTGTCAGAATTACTCTGAGACATTTTTAACACAGATGCCTAGGCCTTGTACTAGAGTATTCAATCAAATATCTGTAGATGAAGATTCAGAACCTGTAATTTTTAAAGCTCTGGTTATTGGCCAGGATTAAAACCCAATAATTCAATAGTCTTGTCAATCCCTCCATTACTGAAAGATGCAGTGATTCCAGTTCATCTCTACTTAAGCAGATAACACTCAGTTCATTACTGACTTGATATACTTCTAGCTGCAGAAGTAAACTTTATGATCACCTTTGGCCAAAAGCAGACTAACCCAGATGCTAGATGGGAAGAATTCACAGTTGCAGATTGATGGCTAGAATTGTATATTGTTTACCATTGTATCTCCCTCGGGTTTACACATCAGGTTAACCTGCTGTGGACTCATGAATAAATCCTGGACGCTGGGAATGTAATAGGACCTTGCTCTGAAGATCCTAGAGCCTAATAAAAAAAACTCAGATATCAATTATTTATCGTGTATTAAGAAAACAAAGCAAACAGTATTTTAACCATTAAATTACAGGTGAAATTTTACTATGGTGTGTGTACCAGTTGTTGCTTACAATAATGCTGTGTTACAGACAACCACAAAATCTGTTTTATACAACAATGTGCATTTGTTTTTTTTTGGTTTTGGTTTTTGTTATAGCATGTTTATTTTTTCTTTTTACTTTTTTTCTGTTTTTTTTTTGTTTTTTTGGTTTTTTAAAATTTTTTAATTTTTTAATTTTTATTTATTTATTTTTTTAGTTTTAATGATTCCACTTCCTTTATTGCAGTAACCTCTGTACAAAGCAGCAACTGCAATACTCCAGGTTAAAACATTAGAAAAGCATTTGTGTGACAGTTATGGTACAGTATTATCAAAATATTACATTTTCAAACTTAGCAGATAATCATCCACCAGAGCTCAAATCTTTAAATTATTTCCATAGTCTTAAAAAATATGTAATGTCAGAAAGCATATAAAAAGAATGTAAAAGGAAACCTAAAATACAAATGAAATAATGTAACAAATAAATATTTGATTTCAGTAACTGTTAATAATCAGCTTTAACACCACCATTCTCTCTAAACTTATTTCTTACTTATAGGAATAATGAACTGTCAAATGCAATGGCATAATTTTACTTCCAAGCTATCACCAATGATTAGAACTAAAAAGCATTTGGCATAAAAATCAAAATTCAGCATAAAGCTATTTTTAGCTTCAACACTAGCTAGCGTCTCCAAGAATTGTTGAAATTTATCAGAGTACTGTAACAACCTTGAAAATTTTTGACCTGGTGTCTAGTGTTAAGTGAAAGTAATGTATATTTTTTTAAGTGAAAAGCTTCTTACATTATTTCACAGACAGTATTACCCACCCCACATTATGCATATGTAGATATGTTTTATGTACTTTATACACACATGTATGACGCATGACATTTGGTTCCTGTAGTACAGAGATGGGGGTCCATCTCTGCCATCTCCACGAGAATAACATGCTCAATTTAAGCTTCTGATGATGTCATTAATCTGTTAACATCCTGTTGGTCAAAGAAAGTCATATGGAGTTTGTCAAGGGGCAAGGAAATGTATTTCACTTTTTAATTTTTTTTTTAATTTTTTAACTTTTTATTATATTTTTTGAAACAGAGTCTTACTCTGACACCCAGGCTGGAGTGCGATGGTGTGATCTCAGGTTCCTTCTCCCAGGTTCAAGTGATTCTTGTGCCTCAGTCCCTGAGTAGCTGGAATTACTGGCACCTGCCACCACACCTGACTAATTTTTGTATTTTCACTAGAGATGGGGTTTCACCGTGTTGGCCAGGCTGGTCTCGAACTCCTGACCTCAAGTGATCTGCCCGCCTTGACCTCCCAAAGTGCTGGGATTACAAGTGTGAGCCACCAGGTTCAGCCTATTTCACTTTTTTGGTGTGAGAGGCTGCAAATAGTTGTGGCAAAGGGCATGGATATGGAGAAGAGTGAAGAAATAGGGCCATCAAAATACTCTTTGCCAGTGGGGGAAGGGTGTGTGAGGAGGAAGTTGCATTTTTTTCTGCTTTGGAAGGCTTCTGAAGTCCTAGCTGGACCCTAGAATAACCCAGAGACAGAGAAGTATGCATCCTCTGGAGCCATCTTCTGCTCCTTGTGATGTGGAAGTAAGCAGGGGACTCATAGCTGCTATGATCTGTCTAAAGGAATTTTGAAGGGAAAGAAACTTCTGCCAGGCACGGTGGCTCACACCTATAATCCCAGCACTTTGGATGGCCGAGGCTGACAGATCACTTGAGGTCAGGAGTTCAAGATCAGCCTGGCCAACATGGTGAAACCCTGTGTCTACTGAAAACACAAAAATTAGCTGGGCATGGTGGTGTGCACCTGTAATCCCAGTTACTCAGGAGGCTGAGGCAGGAGAATTGCTTGAAACCAGGAGGTGGAGGTTGCAGTGAGCTGAGATTGTAGCACTGCACTCTAGCCTGGGTGGCAGAGCGAGACTCCACCTCAAAAAAAACTTCCATAAATAAATAAATAAGTAGGTAGGTAAGTAGGTAGGTAGGTAGATAGATAGATAGATAGAAACTCCTGATGGTATTTCAAACTTGTTAGCTATAGAAATGGCATTGGAATCCCTGTAGAATGAGTGCTTCTGTTTCCATTCCCACTGTATCCTCTAAAATGTAAAGAGTAAGGGTTACTGGGCTTGGTTATCCACTGCCCAGATCCAGGAGGGTTATTATGTGGGTGGTGTCATTGCCTTAGATCACATGATATCCCTTTATTGTTACCCCCTTTTTCTCAGGTGAAAAGGAATGAGTTTCCATCTACTCTGAACACTGGGACCTTTTCCCATAGCCTACCCCAACAGTGCGTGGTTAAAAGAGATTTTAGTGAAAGTATCCCTTCCTGATTACACATCTTTCCCTGATTTGTTTTGTGAACGGCTTGGGGCCTGAGCCTCTCTCATTGAGACAGGAAACCAGTGTTGATATGATTGAGATTCTCAGATATTCTCCAGGGCAGAAATTATGTTTTATGGTATGACTAAGAAGAATAAAGCACTTTATTTTAGGCCACTAATTTACAGGCTTTGCTGTCGATCATTCTGTGCCTTTCGATATATGTGGCTAGTACGGTTTGTATATTTGTCCCCTCCAATTCTCCTGTTGAAACGTGATCCCCTAGTTTGGAGGTGGGGCCTGGTGGGAGGTTTGGGTCCTGAGGGCAGATCCCTCATGAATGGCTTGTGTGCCCTCCCTTTGTTAATGAGTGAGTGCTCCCTCTATTTGTTCACCCAAGAGCTGGTTGTTTAAAAGAGCCTGGCGTCTCTCTTGCTCTTTCTCTTGCCCTGTGACACGCCTCCTCCCTCTTCACGTTCCACCATGAGTAAAAGCCTCCTGAGGCCTCACCAAAAGCAGATGCTGCTGCCATGCTTCTTGTACAGTCTATAGAACCGTGAGCCCAAATAAACATCTTGTCTTCATAAATTACCCAGTCTCAGGTATTCCCTTACAGCAACGCAAAATGAACTAACATCATGGTGTATCAAATTTACCTGTGAGGAAACTCAGGTACAAAGGATTATGTAACCTTCCTGAGATCACATCTAATGGCCAACTGAGATTAGCCACCTGTCTTCTTGTTTTTTCAGCTTTTTCTTGGCAACCTGCTTGATAGTGCCTTGTTTTCCAAAGCAAGCATTACTTACTGAGTATAGCATTACTTACTGAGTTGCTCTTCCTAAGAAACCCTGCCTCCCTACTATTTGTGCTCCCTGGGAAAAAAGGAAATCTAGCTGGAAGGTGTTTCCCAATATGAGATTTCCATACCGCATTGTTAGAGAAAGTACGCTGGATTATAGGTCATTCCTAAATTGCATTTCCTGAAGTTTCTTCATTATTGCCCTGACCACAGACATAGATGGGGAGGAGACTATTTAGAAGTCCTCACCGGGTCTTTGTGCTGCTGACTATGCTGACTTTACATGTTTTCTGAGCCCTCACCTGCCATTTCTGTTACCTGGTGACCATAAAGGAGGGATCATAACCTCATGTTCAGCAGTGGTTCCCTGACAGATTATACTGTTTCTTATTTTATGAAAAAATTGGTGTAATTAAACAATGTATTTTAACTAATGTTTTGTAGGAGGCATGATATGATTGGCATTTCTAACGGTATTCTTCTCAAATTAACACATGCAAACAATCAAACGATTGTAATGGCCCAGAGTATATAGGGTCTGCTGCAACTAATAGATAAGCTGGTTTTCTTGGATAGGTTGTTATCTTTCTAGTGATGTTTTTGCTGTAAACCTCATGTGTCTCTCATGTATACGGATGCTACATAATATATTATTTGAGCAATAATTTCATATCCTCCTCCTTTTTGCTCTATGCCAAAGGCCATGTCTGACTTGTTACCCCTTAAAATCTGGGAGCCAGCATAATAGAACGTAAATAGGTATTGAATGAGCAGATGCTAAGACTACAGCATCCAGCTCCTAAGAAATAGTTGGGATTCTTCCCAGGTGTTTCTGCTCCTGAGAAAGGACAGTAAAGGGTTAATGTTCTCTGCAGGAGCAGGAGGGATTTGGATGTGGATCTCCGCAGAGCTGCTGGAATCACATTCTTTCTGCTACTATAGCAACAGGTTGAGAATTCTGCCAGCACTGTTGCCTGCCTACGTTGGAAATGCCTGTGTGCAGGCGACTTCATTGTCTCGGGGGACAACTGTATTTTCTATGATGTTTCAATAAAGCAGCTTCTTTTTGGAGACAGAGACCAGCACAAAGCAGGCGCCAAGAATCATGGAAAGGCAGAGCAAGATCTTGTTTTGATTGAAGGGACATTTCCAATCTTTTGCCCCTTTATGAGGTGTTGAGTAAGGAAGGAATTAAGGTTTCATCTGTAGTCAGTAGCATCTTTTACTGCCTTCTAAAGGAGGCCTCCTAACTCCTGACAACATTTCAAAACCTTTCTCTTACTATTATTGCTTAGCAAGTAGAGTGATAGTAAAAGCTCTTGCCTGTGTTCGCTTCTAAATTTGGAGATGCCAGACTGGACCAGAAAGTAGGTTTTCCTCTGCATTTACCATTCTTCTAACCAACTCTGTACCTTCGTCGTTTACTGAGAAAAGCTAACCAAGAATGCAAAATGGAGGTGTGAGGCCAGGCGCAGTGACTCACCCCCTGTAATCCCAAGGCTTTGGGAGGCTGAGGTGGGAGGATTGCTAGAGCCCAGGAGTTCAAAGCTGCAGTGAGCCATGATTGTGCACTTCACGCCACCTTGGGCAACAGAGTAATCCCCCATCTCTAAAAACAAAACAAAAGAAAAAAAGGAGGTATTATTCTTATTTGGTGTAGCAGTGTTGTAAAGAGAAGAACATCGGGAAGCTACAGAGGAAAGTTGCTTAAATGGTATTAAGTTCCCGGGGGCTTCACAGCATGTAATAAAATGCCTCACCTATTACTCAGGCCTGTTTCTTGTGTTCTCTGCAAGAGGCAGGGAAGGCTCAGGTGTGGTGATAATCAGAGCTTAGGGCTAATTGTGATTCCTGCTGGGTTAATGCAGAGAATCAATAGGACTTAACTATCACTTTAGATTGATGGATCACTTTTCCACAGTACCATGAGTACATCTACATCTTGTTTTCACTTTGCATGTCGGCGGGAAAATCTGCCTGGTTCACTCTTTGTTGTTGGTTTACAAATACATTTTTGTCAAAAATACCTGGAAATCTTGAGCCTTTCTTCACAAGCAGCACAGAATTCAGTTTTTCAAAGCTTTTATCTTATTCCACTATAGACCATTTGAATATAGGCTAAGCCCTTTCATCTTGTGTAAGTTTCAGGGCCCTATTATCACTGCCTTGAAGTTTGTGTGGCCACTGAAACTGCCATTCTTGTGGCAGTGTAATCAGAAGAGCACTGGACTGGGCACCAGAAGCCTGGAGGTCTCGTTCTACCAGGAAGTGGCCTTGGCCAGCTCATATGGGGATTTTAATTTCACTATATGTAAAATGAAAGACTTGGATGAGATTTCCAAAGTTTGTGTTACATCTCTTCCTACATGCAAAAAAGCAGGATTCCAGTTGTTTTAAAAGTCAAACAGGCTTTGCTTCACTGAAGTCTTATAATTTGCGAGGCACTGGAGGGCTCTGTTGCTTACTCTTCCCTAACGCTTAATCACACACCACATCTCCTCTCTGCTTCAGTGCTGCTTCATCAGGGAAGCCTTCCTTGAACCTCAGAATAGATCAGGGCTCCCAGTGTATTTTCCCGTATAAATCTGTTGTTTTCTTTCATCATACTTAACCACACTTTGTAATGACCTGTTTCGTTGGTGGGTGGGTGTGTGTGTGTGTGTGTGTGTGTGTGTGTGTGTGGTTTTTTTGTTTGTTTGTTTGTTTTTTGACTCTCTGTCACCCAGGCTGGAGCCCAGTGGTGTGATCTTGGCTCACTGCAACATCCACCTCCTGGGTTCAAGTGATTGTCTTGCCTCAGCCTCCAGAGTAGCTGGGATTATAGGCACCCAACATCACGCCCAGCTAATTTTTATAATTTTAATAGACATGAGGTTTCACCATGTTGGCCGGACTGGTCTCAAACGTCTGACCTCAAGTGATCTACCCGCCTCGGCCTCCCAAAGTGTTGGGATTACAGGAGTGAGCCACCGCGCCTGGTCTGTTTTTTTTTTTTTTAAATCAATTTTCTCACTCACTGTAAGCCTAAAGACTTGTGAAGCAAGTGCCCAATCTGTTCACCATCGTATCTGCACGTAGGAGTCAGGCAGTAAACATTCACTGAATGACAGAAGGTGCTGTGTCAGGCTTTATGGAGGGTCTAAAGACGATTGTATCACAGTCTCTGTCCTCAAGGATCTTAAGATTTACTTTCTCTGTTTTTCTTTTCTTCCTTTATTATCTACCCCTCGGACCCAAAATATGTTACTGGAAATTAAAACAAAACAAAACTCCCTGGGTTCTTGTCCTTGATCTGATCACTAGATAGGTTTTGATTTTCCTTGATGGGACTAATAAGTCTTTTGTGAGAAACCATGGAATGAGGCCAGGCCCCGGAAGGAGATTATAGAAGATAGTATGTAGAATGGAAATTGTAGACAAAGAGAGAGAGGTAGGAAGGGAGGAGTACCAGCAGGACGATGACAAGAAGAGCAATGAAAGCATGGGGCTTTGCCCATTTAATTAGTTTGCCTGTCAGAGTCCTTCTCTTTTGACTGCCAAGCCTTACAAGCAAAGACATGTTTCTTAAATAGAATTCTTACCGGCATGTTGTGTAATAGCACAAAGCATTTGCTACCAAAAGATGATTACATGTACACAAAAAGTTGTCTGAATTGCAGAAATTATTTTGCTTTAAAAAAATTACCAATTTTCTTTTCTTTTTTTTTTTTTGAGACAGGCTTACTGTGTCACCCAGGCTGGATTGCAGTGGTGTGCAATGGCTCGCTGCAATCTCTGCCTCCTGGGTTCAAGTGATTCTCATGCCTCAGCCTCCTGAGTAGCTGGGATTACAGGCATGCATCACCACGGCCAGCTAATTTCTGTATTTTTAGTCGAGACAGGGTTTTACCATGTTGAGCATTCTGGTCTCGAACTCCTGACCTCAGGTGATCCACCTTGGCCTCCCAAAGTGCAGGGATTACCGGCATGAACTACCGCGCTCGGCCAAAAATTACCAATTCTCAACAGGACTGGCAGTTTCCTGCAAACCAGTAGTTATGATCAGTACAAGCAAATACATCATGAAACCAGAGGTAGCCATTACACCTGTTACGTTTAAACAGTGAAGGGCAATTTGATTTTAAGCAGCAAGGCTAAGTCTAGATCCTGGGAGGCAAGAGGGAGAATTCCTTAGGTTGGAGATAGGAAGGCTATTCATCTGCTAAGTACAGGAGACATGGGGGAAGTTGATTGAATTAGAAGGTGCAAATTCTTTTATTCTTTCTGAGTTTGCAAGTTACAGAGTAAGTAGCTCAGGGGAGTTTTTCTATGTAAATTCAGTTTCAGTAGAAAGCATAGGTCTCTACCTTCAAGAAGTGAAGCAGCCTCTGTGCTTTACCCTGAGGATGGATGTAGATAAAAGAGTATGGGCAGATAAGACCAGTAAAAGCTTTTCTGACTTCTCTCCCTAAGAATTTAGCTTTAATGACAAAAGACAGACTTGCTCTGCATAGTTGTCAGAGGTCCCTTTTTGCCAGCACCCACAAACACAATGGGTGTTAGTAGCCTGCCTTTTTATGCCTGCTTGGTCCAGTTGGGAGCTTAGATCCCAGCAGACTGTATCTGTCCCAGAGTCATTTCAGGAAAAGAAAAATGACTAAGACAATCACATGATCTCTCTTCTTATGAGGAAGAAGGAATTTTAGCCAAGAATGCAAGGCATGCCTGCAGGCTTGACACTCATGCTGCACACATGCTATACACACAAGCATGTGCATGTGAACACACACACGTGTGTTCATTCTGCTTATTCACTTGCTTATGAAGAGTCATGCCATGTCGGCTAAAGACCAGGAAATAATTGTGTTGAGTTGATAAGTAGCCAAACCATAAGGCTCATATGTCTCATCGGCAATATTAATTGGCCAATCCTTCATTTACAAAAAATACACAAAACAAAAGTAATATATTTGAATATGGTGCTTTCTTATCTGATGTCCCCTGCCTAGTTTGCAGAGAAAGTCTAGTGTAAGCATTCTCTTTGTTTCCTAGGGGTCTGCTTTTTTTTAGACCTGTGGGAAAAAAACATTTTAACAGAATTATTTACAAAACCAATCCCTTTCTTGTCAGTGGCAAAGCCTCTCTTAAATTTCAGCTCTGCCACCTCCTAACTGTACAACTTGAAGCCATGTTATTTAACCTCCCTGCCTCATTTTCTCCAATTTTATGTAGAGTTAATAGAATGTCTGTGTCACAGGATTCATGTGAGAAGGAAATAAGAACATCTAAGAAATCTTTTTTTGTACAATACCTGGCTCATAGTATGATTTTTAAAATTGTTACTGTTTTTAATAGCTCGCAGAAATATTCAGCGTTTTCTTTTCTCCTTTAGGCTTCACAAATTAGAAACACCCCTTGTGACATTTGGTACTTCTCAATATCAGGGGTTCTGCTGGGGTAGGAGGAGAGGTGAGGAGGGGAGGCGAGCAGAGCAGAGCAGAGATGATTAGGCAGGAATGAGGGCCCAAGAGACCTTTTCCCATACTCTTCTCCTGCCTTTTATTCCATTGCTCTTTCTGGTATATTATACTGCTTCTTAACCTGTTGATGGCTGGGTATAATACTAGGTGCAATACAAAAAAGAATATAAATTCAGCTCTATTGTCCAGGAAGTGGTCATCTAAGTCCCAGGCTTACTTTCCCCTCTTCTCCTTGTCCATATACTTGCCATTTAGCTCAAATCCTAGCTCAAACTACCCTGTGCACTGATGCCTACTAGGGAGCAAGTACTCAAGGGATTTCAGTGGCACCTGTTGACTCACTGTAGAAGACAGAGAAGTAGTCCTCAAATCCTTTGCACTTAGAGGAAAACACCTATGAAAAGTCAGAGAGCAAGTCAAATATCAAACTTCCTGAACGCTCCATTCCCTCAGGACTTTCAGGCTTGAGGGGAAGGAATGTGAATCACTGGACCTGGAAAGAGGGCACAGGGAAGAGGAAACAGGAGGTTTCCTGTCCACCTCTGCTGTAAAAGACGTACCAGTGCAATGCAGCAGAGTGTCCTGGTGCACGGAATAGGAGAGATAATTGAATATTAAATGAGATATATATAAAGCATATCATTTTAGGGCCTGCATATAGTAAGTCCTCAATAAATGTTAGCCGTAATTAGTTCATGAATAACGTTTAAATACTCAGCTATTTGGAGGGCAATTAGACTTCTCAGTCTTACGTAAACCTGTCTGTTCCTAATGCTGCCAGCCACTCACTTGTTAACCACATTGAATGGGGAGGAGATGCTACTCACACTGGTCCATCTATCTGCACCTAGAGTCTGTCTTAGTTGTTCATGGGTTGAAATTAAATGACCCATTTTGAGGGTTCACAGATACTGTTCTGTGCAAGAGAAAAAGTGTATGACAAGCAGGCATATCACAAAACAAGCAGGCAGATCTCCTGGCAATGACTGCAGGATGTCATTATACTTATATACGTTTTATCTTTAATGTGAATTTTTATTTTACTGTTTCTTTTATTTGTGTCTTATTAAAAGCAGTGTAATACTCTTAATTCATTCTAGCCAAAGTTGGGTAGCTTACATTGTTGTCTTTCATAATATATACAGTGGAAGAAGAATATCTGTGAATCATAGTGTTTTAAAGAAAGGATGAATTCAGGATCATCCAATCCAGCCCCCTCACTTTAAAATGTGGAAATTGATTCCTGGGGTATTAAATAATGGATTTTCTTGGTGGCCAAAGGGCAGGTCTCCCATCTCTAATTCAGAGTCCTGCATATATGATCTCTTGACCTGCTACTCTTCCAAAGTGACCATGGACATAAAACCATTTGAGAGCTGTTTTGAAATATAAGTGTGGTCATCTGTGGAGAGGATTCTCAAATAAGGTAACACCACCTTTGGCCCAGTCTCTTCCTGTCTTTGGCACATTATCCCTAACTCTCCACAGGAAATACATGCCTGTCAATTATTTGGAGATGGCAATGATGACAGAAAGAATGGTTCCTGTTTTCTTCCCTCTTTAGGTTGCCTCCTCCACAAACTCTGTGCCCTTAGATACAAAATCATGATCAAAACAAAATAAGATTCCTGAGTTCCATGCACAGTTCTAGGGATTGCCTAGAAAGAATGTTTTGGCTGGGCGCGGTGGCTCACGCCTGTAATCCCAGCACTTTGGGAGGCCGAGGCGGGTGGATCATGAGGTCAAGAGATCAAAACCATCCTGGTCAACATGGTGAAACCCCATCTCTACTAAAAATAGAAAAAATTAGCTGGGCATGGTGGCGCGTGCCTGTAATCCCAGCTACTCAGGAGGCTGAGGCAGGAGAATTGCCTGAACCCAGGAAGCGGAGGTTGCGGTGAGCTGAGATCACGCCACTGCACCCAAGCCTAGGTAACAAGAGCAAAACTCTGTCTCAAAAAAAAAAAAAGAAAGAAAGAATGTTTTATAGTGGAACCTAATCCTCTAGCTCTGCACTTCTGAGGAAGAGTCAGATTTGCAGAGCATAAGACCTAGGGATTTATTAATAGATTTTCTCAAGGATAAATAACTGGTTTAGAAAATTCTCTAAGTAAAATTGTAAAGTATATATAAATAAATGAGAAGGTAAAAGTATTTGGAGACAATAAATATACATTCAAGATGTGATAGCTATTCTTCAAACCAAGATTTAGCAAATTCTAGAATTATACAGACTAAATTTTTTTCTATCTGTAGATTATCTTTTTAGCAGCTCAGATCCAGTATTTGGTACCTCCTTGTTTAAAGCCAACAATAACAGTAACTGTTATCTATCAAGCAACTACCATGTGCCAGTGTAATTAATGCTTTTCATGAGATCTCATTTAATTTGCATAGTACTGTGATTTAAGTATGATTTTCCTCATTTATTGATAAGGATACTGAGGCTCAGGAGTCAAGGTAACCAATTTTTTTTTTTTCAGAATTTTGACAACCTATTTCCATTCTCATAGAAGCAGGGCAAAGCAAGATTTTAGGCAAACACTGGAGAAAGGTTAATCTAGTTGCTGAACCAAATAAAGCACTCCTATGAGAAGTTTAGACTGTTCTCCATGACCTCAGAGTCCAGCCTTTTGGAATATTGAAGAGATAGCCTTTTAAAGCAGCTTTTCTCTCTCTAATCCTTCCACAACCCTTCAGTGTATATGTATCTAGGGGTAAAACCATGTCCTCTGGGTGAATCTGGTTGTCTCTTGAGAATTTCTGTTTCCTCCCTCAGTTCTTGCATTCTCCCTTGGACCAAAAGCTGCCCTCTCTTCTCTGCTCCCTCCCCTGCCCATGGGTTATTAGGATGGATGTAGAGGTGTAGCATGAGTGGTTAGGCCTTATTAGACACCAAGAGGGTCACCCTTGAATACATGTCCCACCCTTAGCACATAGAATTCTGGGATTAGGTTTTGTCTGCTCAGTGTTCTTTTAAAAATAATTCCTATGGCTCATGCCTGTAATCCCAGCACTTGGGAGGCCGAGGCAGGTGGATCACAAGGTCAGGAGTTAGAGACCAGCCTGACCAACATGGTGAAACCCCATCTCTAGTACAAATACAAAACTTAGCTGAGCGTGGTGGCACGCGCCTGTAATCCCAGCTACTTGGGAGACTGAGGCAGGAAAATAGCTTGAACCCGAGAGGCAGAAGTTGCAGTGAGCCGAGCTGTCCCGCTGCACTCCAACCTGGACGACAGAGCGAGACCCCGTCTCACCAAAAATAAGAAAAAAAAGAAAAAAAATAATTTCTAGGGTGGGCACGGTGGCTCATACCTGTAGTACCACCACTTTGGGAAGCTAAGGTGGGCAGATCACCTGAGGTCAGGAGTTCAAGACAAGCCTGGCAAACCTGGCAAAACCCTGTCTCTACTAAAATTACAAAAATTAGCCAGTACTGTGGTGGGCGTCTGTAATCCCAGCTACTTGGGAGACTGAGGCATGAGAATTGCTTGAACCCAGGAGACAGAGATTATAGTGAAATGAGATTGCGCCGCTGCACTCCAGTCTGGGTGACAGAGCAAAACTCTATCTCCAAAAAATAATAAATAATAATAATAATTTCTGAGTCTCAGCTAGATTGCATTAATCCAGAGCCTTGTAAATCTAATGACAGTGTTCCAAACATAAATTTCTGTTTGGGAAGTCCTTTCAGAACCTGTTTATATTCAATAGATAAAACCTATTTTCCTTTAGCTTCTGTCTCCTCATGAAAGCTAAAGATGTAACAGCTTCAGATACATTATCTGATTTATCAGCCATGCCCATCAGATACAGTTGACCCTTAAACAACACGGGAGTTAGGAATGCCATCCCCAAGCAGTAGAAAATCCATATATAACTTGACTCCCCCAAAACATAACTAGACTGGAAGTCTTACCAATAATAAAACATCAATTAACACATATTTTTGTGTTATATATACTATAGCCTGCATTCCTACAATAAAATAAGCTAGAGAAAAGGAATTGATATTAAGAAAAGCATAAGAATGAGAAAATATATTTACTTTTCGTTACGTGTAAGTGGATGATCCTCTTCGTCTCCTTCATGTTAAGTAGGCTGAGGAAGAGGAGCAATTATCTGGGGTGGCAGAGGCAGAAGAAAATTTGCATATAAGTGCAGTTCAAACTCGTGTGGTTCAGGGGTCAAAAGTAGACTATTCTTTTCTCAGGTATAAGAAAATTGAGGGTAGAAAATAAGGCTTTTCTATTTGAAGTAACACACCAGCCAGTGTCAGTTGGACTCCAGATTTCTCTAACTCTGATCATGCTCTCACATGTTCTTTGGAATGTCCCTTTTTTAAAAAGAAAATAAATTTATAGAAATGTGCTCACTAGCTTTGAGTCCAAGTGAGTTTTGACTGTTTTGAAAAATTACGCTCAATCAACCTCAAGGAATGAAGATCTTTCCCCTGCTTAGTTCATGCTGAAGACAAACAACACTGCCGGTTCTGAAATGCTTCCAAAAGATGTAACCCAGAAATGCCTAATGTTATAACTGCGTCAGTGCAATATGTGCACGGCTCACCAGCTTAGACTCCCTTGAAGGTGTGATTTCTTTTTGTTTGTTTTTTAAATCTCTCTTGTTAATTCTGGCCTGTGCTCATATCTTGTGAAATGTAGATGATCTCAGGGAGTGATCACAGAGATGATTCCCCAAACACCCTTCCAGTTAACAACAGTCAGAGTTTCTGTCAGTGCTCACCTCCCCATGCTTGCTATTCATCATAAAGTTGATTTATAGAAGTGCTCATTATTTAAATAATATTCCACCCAAATTATTGTTTGTTCTCCATTTAAATAATCAGTGTTTGTTGTTATAGTGCCCGCTAAAAAAGACAGTAATTATGCTTAGGCGCAGCTGCAGAGCTGACTTTGCTTACTAATTTGTTAAAGGGTTAATGTCCCATTGCATTTTTTTAATTGTCTGATTTATTGGAGGATGTTCAGTTTTAACTGGATTTCCTCTTCATTTCCCTAAATGAGATGAAAATGCCATTGTTTTTCCTAATGTGATATCAAGGCAGAACCATCTCTGGGGATGTCAGGAAGTCATCCTGCAGTCATGAAAGGATAAGGACTGAATTCCGTGAAGGTGAAATTTCTTGTTTGGACAGTGACTGATCAGACTTTAAGTCTGTGCTTAGTGCCATCTACTAAAATAGAGAACGTCAGCCAGGCACAATGGCATACACCTATAGTCCCAGCTACTTGAGAGGCTGAGGCAGGAAAATCACTTAAGCCCAGGAGTTCCAGGCTGTAGTGTTCCATGATCACACCTGTGAATTGCCACTGCATTCCATCCTGTGTGACATAAACTCCATCTCTTTAAAAAAAAAAATAGAGAATATGGTACCTGTAGTCCCAGCTACTCAGAGGCTGAGTCATGAGAATCACTTGAACCCGAGAGGTGAAGGTTGCAGGGAGCCAAGATCACATCACTGCACTCCAGCCTGAGTGACAGAGCAAGACTCCATTTCACAAAAAAAGGGAAAAAAGAGGGAAAGAATATATATTTGGTTGCAATTTAAAAAACATTAAAAAGAGAGTATATTACAAGTTGAAGGTGGGGGCTCCTCACAGAGTTGAAGGGAAAGTTGAATAATCAAGCAGAAAGGCCAAGCTCAGAAAACGCAGGAGCTAGAACAGTCTTGGGTCTCTGTTAAGGACTTGCAGATGGTTTCTGCTGAGTATCACTATGTTCATGAATGAGCAACAACCATTTTCAGATTCACTTTCATTTTCCAAAAGAGCCAAATTCCTGGCAAAATGTTTTGCCATGATTTAGGTTAGCCTGTGACTACATCAGGGTGGAGAACCTTGACTGACAATCCCACCAGTTTTCTCTAATGAGGTAAGTCCCTTAAAAATACATCTTAAGAGCCGGGCACGGTGGCTCACGCCTGTAATCCCAGCACTTTGGGAGGCCGAGGCGGGTGGATCACGAGGTCAAGAGATCAAGACCATCCTGGTCAACATGGTGAAACCCC
>NW_016107660.1:2155876-2160076 GCF_001604975.1 Cebus imitator | reverse complement strand
AAAAAAAAAAAAAAAAAAAAAAAAAAAAAAAAAAAAAAAAAAAAAAAAAAAAAAAAAAAAAAATACATCTTAAGATCTGAAAAGGACTAACCATAAAATAAAAAACTGATGAATTAAATCACATGTAAATTAAAACTGTCTGTTAAGCAAAAGCCACCATTAAGAAAGTTCAAGGCAAGCTGCAGCATAAGAGGAAGAGATATTTGCAATAAATATATAATGACAAGTCATATACTAAATATATAAAAAACTTCAGCAGATCAACAAGAAGACAGCAGACCACCCAATGAACAAAAGCCTTGAAAAGGCACTTCACAAAAGAGGCTATCCAAATGGCCAATAAACATATGAAAAGGTATATACCTTCAGTATTCATCGGTATAAGTTCAGTAAAATCCACAGTATAACACACCACACACCCACTGACATAGCTAAAATGAAAACAACAGGTACTATCAAGTGTTGGTAAAAATGTAGAACAACCAGAACATGTATACACAGCGGGTGGGATTGTAAATTAGGACCGTCACTTTGCATATCCAGTGACAGAACACTTCTGCTCCTGAATACCCAAGATAAAAGCAAGCATGTATGCATCAAAGGCATGGACAAGAATATTTAGAAGTACTAGCTCTCAAATGTCCGTCAACACTAACATGGATAAATTGTGTCACATTCACACAATTGAATACAATAAATAAATAAAAATTGACACATCACTTGCAGTTGAATGAATCTCATAAACGTAAAGAGAACGTCCTATGTGAGTTCATTTATCGAAGTTCGAAAATGAGCAAGTTACAGAATGGTGTTAGGAATCACAATAGTTATTACCCCGAGGGAAGAGGCAGTTAGTGATTGGAAGGGGGCACAAAGGGGTCTTCTGGGGATCTGTCTTTTGAGCAAGTGAATTACCTCCTGCATGTCTTTACTTTGTAAAAAGCTACTGAACTTTAAACTTATGATTTATGCTATTTTCTGTGTATTTTATACTTTAAAAGATATTTTACCAAAAAAGAATAACAAGAAAGGCTAAAGTAACAATGTCTGGGTTTGAATCCTGATTCCATCCTTTCCTTTTTTTTTTTTTTTAATTTGGGATGCCATCTCACTCTGTTGCCCAGGCTGGAGTGTAGTGGTGTGATCTCGGCTCACTGAAACCTCCGCCTTCTGGCTCAAGCAATTCTTATGCCTCAGCCTCCTGAGTAGCTGAGATTACAGGCCTGTGCCATCACACCCAGCTAGATTTCGATATTTTTTTTGTAGAGATAGGGTTTTACCATGTTGGCCAGGCTGGTCTCAAACTCCTGACCTCAAGCAATCCACCTGCCTTGGCCTTCCAAAGTGCTAGGATTACAGGCGTGAGCCACCATGCCCAGCCCTGATTCTATCTCTAGCAGGGTGACCTTGGGCAAGTTACTTTTTTGTGCTTCAGTTTTATCATCTGTAAGAGGGAGATACTAGTAGTACCTATCTCATAGGGCTGTTGAAAGGAGCAAAGGAGATAATCCAGGTAAAGTGCTTGAAATAGTGTCAGATACACAGTAACCAGGAAATAACTCTTAAGTACACATATGTTATAGTGGCTGTTCCATACTAGATGTGTGGGGGAATCTAAAACAGTACAAAACTCTGACCTCAAGGAGGTTTTAATCATAATTAGAAAGATGAGACATGTAAAAGAACAACTATTTGACCCTACAAGAGAGTATGGGAAATTCTAAATGAGGGATACCAATAAGAAAATCAGAGGAATTTGGTGGAAGGAGCGATTACTGTAGGCTAGAGTGTTCTGGGCAAAACTCATGCAGTTGTTAGAAGTCAGGACAGTGGTCACTCTTGGTTGGGGAAGAGGTTGGTCAGGAGCACTAAGGCACTTGTTTCTTGATCTGGGCGCTGGGTTACATGCGTGTGCTCAGTTGTGAAAATATGGAGCTATTATATGTGCACTTTTCGGTATATGTGTTCTACTTCAAGGAGGTGAAAGGGCATTGGTTTCAAAACCTGGTTGATGTTTGACCATAGGCATGTTATATAAGCTCTATGAGTTTCATTTTCCTCACCTATAAACTGTAAATATACTTCCCCTTGGGTTGTCATAGGGTTAATGAAGGCAAAATCTAGTCCAGGATGGGACAGTAAAATGTTTCATGCACCTGTTCTGCTCACTGGGGAAGAGGGTGACAAACGGAAGCAGACCCTTCCTGTGTTAAGATTTGGAGCCTATATCTGGGGTTCATTGCTTCGTTGGAAAAATGACCTCATGTCATTATTGGTGTTGTGAATGAAACCTATCACGGTGTGTCATTGTGGTGGCACAGTGACTCAGCCACCAGGGCAGAGGGCACTTCTGCCTCTCAGGGCTACTGCTTGACGCTTGTCCCACACCACCACTGTTGGTTTCCCTTTTCTGTGCTTAGTCATAGCCACACCTGCAAGTGCACACAATGCTTGATCCAGGTATGCGCTCAGTAAATATATGCTGAGTGCCTGCTGCGTGTCAGGCTCTGATGGAGCATATAATAATGACTAAAAACAGAGTAAAAGTAAAGCAACATAACACACTGAAGGCTCGGCCTTCAGATATCTTGCAGTCTAGTAACAAGGTAGACGTGTTTCTTCTGAAAGCTACTTTTTCCCCTCCTCTCTTCTTTCTCGCTCCATATCCTCTACTCACTGAGTACACATTTTCTCATTCTCATTTGCATTCTCATTTGTATTCATTCTTTCTCTCTTTTACATACATACACACACACACCTCTACACTGAACTCCATTCCATATAATCAGTCTGAAAACCATTTAACAAAAGCAGCCAACTCATAGCAAATATTTTTCTACTTGTTCCTACCCCTCCAAACTAAAGATGGTAGTGCCTTGTATTAATTACAACAGAAACAATCATTAAGTGTTCATTCTATGTACAGCACCATGTCAGCTTCTTGCCCGCATCATCTGTAATTCTCACAGATGGCCTGCAGAGCATCATTATCCCATTTGAAAGGTGAGGGACCTGCGGCTTACAGGTCTTACATAATTTTCCCAATGTCCCCCAAAGCCTGTTTGTGGCACGGCACAAGCCTGCTCTCTTGACATGCCATCCTCCTTGTAGAGCCATCTGCCGTGTCCTGTCTGATTATTAAATGATGTAAACATCCTCTGCATCAGTCTGTCAATCAACTTAACATGCAAAGCTGTGTGTTAGCAGAAGTTGCCACCATGGATTCTGACACCATGGTCATTCTCTTACTTTAATGAATCTAGTTTGACTAGAAATGTCAGTGAAGAACCAGTCAGCCTTGCAAACAATTTCTGAGTTGTTGTATAAATGCTTTAATATTCAGAAGCACTAACCTGCTGCACCATCAGAAGAGATTCTGAGCCTATTTCATTATCTATATTAAAATCTCGGATGCAAGCGAGCCTTTCCATCACTGCAGGAAGAGCCTGTGTGTATTGAGAAAGTTCTGCCATTTTGGGCCTTCCTTCCTAGACCATCTCTCTTAGACTACTTTAATACTTGTTAGCCTCTGTTCCAGAAATTTATAGACAGATGGGGGTGTCTGATGCTGATTGAAGTGAGTATTGCTGTAAGCTGGGCACAGAGGAGCCAGCTGATACGGTGCGTGCTTATAGATGCTGTTCTAAATGGTTTTTCACAGACAGGCACAGTCCAGAGTGGCTGCTATTCTTATTAGTCCTGATGTTTCTGTGTCCTGGCCTCCAGCCTTCTAATAAACCACTCTGACGGGGCCAGCCAACTCTCCTGAATGCACAGTGTCATGTTATGCATTGGGGCTCGAGTCATATTCAAGTGAGGAGGGAGGTCAAAGCTAGCAAATCATCATGGGCTTAAGATCTAGGCTTAAGCTGTTTAGCCTCAGAAACTTAATAGTATTGTATTGAGAAGCAAGCATTTCTGGAGATTGACAGATCTACAATAGGAAACGTATATTGGCAATATGACTAATAACAGTCATTTGTTCAAAAACTAAAAGCTACTTAAAATTGAGTTTCCTCTGCATGGGCTTAGGTCTTTACATGTATTTTTTCCAGTTCTTACAACAACCCTTCAAGTTTTTGAATAATTATTCACATTTCACAGATGTGAATACCAAGCTGGCATCCCAGCCAGCTGTATTTACTTCCAAATCCTGAGCACTTTCTACTCTGTCTCAGTGTCTTTTTTTTTTTTTTTTTT
>NW_016107660.1:2137499-2155750 GCF_001604975.1 Cebus imitator | reverse complement strand
TCACCATGTTGACCAGGATGGTCTCGATCTCTTGACCTCGTGATCCACCCGCCTCGGCCTCCCAAAGTGCTGGGATTACAGGCTTGAGCCACCGCGCCCGGCCGTCTCAGTGTCTTTAGACATTCTTTCTGCTAGAAATGTCAGCTCCTTTGCCACTTTGGCTTCAACTATTCAACTATCCCAGACAGAATTACTGATCATTTTCTCTTTGGGGTTCACACAGCACTTTTTATATACCTGTAAGAACACTTTGTGTTGTATTGTTAAGTGCTTTTACTGTATTGTAGTTGGTTTATTTGTCTGTTCCCACCTCTAGTCTCCGAACTTTTTAAAGGCAGTAACAAAGTCTTATTCACTGTTTTGCATTTAGCTTGTCACAGGGCCTGGCAGTGTTGGGTAGTGTGGAAGGACTGTTTAAATCTTATGTCTGTTTTGGCTGGCGTTATGTTCTTGGCACATGGTTTACTACCTAGTAACAAATAGTATCTGTTCAATAAATATTGAATGAGAGAATATAATCTTGGGTATTATTTTTTCTTTATTAATTATTTCTAGTATTAAAACTGAAGGATAAGATATCTTACCTATGGGGTTGGTGTGAGATTAAATGAATGAATCAAACCTGGGGAAATGATGGTCCAATAGTAACTTTTGAGAGTCAGATAATGGTTATGTGATTCATCATGTTGTTGCATATATAAATAGTCAGTTTATTTTTATTACTATAGTGGTATTCGATGACATGAATATGATACTGTTTGCTTATTCATTCTCCTATTGATAGGCGTTTGGGGGTGTTGCCAGGTTTTCACTATTATGAATAAAGCTGCTGTTAACATTCTTCAACCAGTCTATTTGTAGACATATTTTTCATTTCTCTTGAGAACAAACATAGAACTGTTGGGTCATAAAGTAGGTGAATTTTTAAATTTCTCAGAGGCTGCCAAACCATTTTTCAAAGTAATTTTACCATTTTATTATCTTACCAGTGATGCATGAGAATTCTAGTTGCTCCACATCTTTGTTCACGTTTGATATTATCATAGGAGTATTTAGGATCTCATTATGGCTTAATGCGCACTTGCCTGGTGTCTGATGATGCTGAGCACCTTTTCATATGCTAACTGGTCATGTCTTTGTGGCCTATTGAAGTGTTTATCTTTTTATTATTGATTTGTGAGAGTTTTCTCATATATTCTGGATACAAGTCTTTTATTGGCTTACCTTTTAACTTTTTTAATGGTGTCTTGATAAATGGATTAACTGCAATTTATTTACATTTTTTCTTTTATGGTTAGTGCCTGTTATGTCCTAAGAAATTCTTGCCTACCCTAAGGTCATGGCGATATTTTTCTGTGTTTTCTTCTAGAAGCTTTATAGTTTTGGCTTTCATATAGATCTATGATCCCTTTCAGATTGATTTTTAGATAGAGAAGGAAAGATAAAGGTCTGCTTTTTCTGTATGAATATCTAGTTGTTCCAGCACTTTTTGTTGAGAACTTTCTTCCCATTGAATTCCATGGCATCTTTGTCCAAACTCAGGTGATTTTACATGTGTGGGTCTATTTCTACACTCTTCATTCTGTTCCATTAGCCTGTTGTCTTTCCTATGAGACTGTCTTACTTCCTGAAACTTTTTAGTTAATCTTGAAATTTAGTAATGTGAGTCCTACAACATTTTTCTTCTTCAAGATTGTCTTGGAGATTGATAGGCTTTGATAGAAATTGACCAGCTATTTAAAAAAAATTTTTTTTAAGGCTGGGAGTTTTTATTGGAATCATATTGATTCTATAGATCAATTTCAAATAATTTTCCATCTTAACAATTTTGAGTTTTCAAATCCATGAACATGAAATCTCTCCATTTGTTGGGACCTTCTTTAATTTCTCTCAACAGTGAAGAGGGCTTACACATCTTTTATTAAATTTACTTCTGTGTAGTTGGTATTTTTATGCTATTGTAAACAATATTTGCAAAGGACTTATATCCAGTTACTTGTTACTAGTATTTAAATATATAAGGGAGTTTTTAAAGAATGACTTTGTATCCTGAGGCCTTGCTGTATTCACTTACTAGTTTTACAATTGTGTTGATTTTTTTGGATTTCCTAAGTACACAGTGGTGGCACCTGTGAATCAAATGAGTTTTACCCCTTTCTTTTACTTTTTATTCATTTTTCTTGCCTTGTTGCAATGCCTAAGGACTCCAGTACAATCTTGAATAGGTGAGACTGGGAGGAACACTTTCAGTATTTCACCATTATGATGTTAACTGAGGTTTTCTTTTTGTATATGCCATTTATCAGGTTAAGAAAGTTCCCTTCCATTCTTACTATGGTGATAATAGTATTCCTATTATAGTTAATGTGAGTTAAATTTTACCATACCTTTTCTACCTTTATTGAGATAGTCTTACATATATTTTTGTATAACACATAAATTCTGTGCATATATGGGTAACTTCCATAATACTCCTGGTGGATGCAGAAGAATTGCCTAAGAGAAGCCCAGGCATATATTTTGAAGGGGCCACCATGATTCTAGTACCAAATACAGTTTGATGTCACTTGATCTCCACCTGAGCCCTGTGGCTAACTTATCAGCATTTTGGGCTGTTGCTATTTTCAGTTTTTCCTTTACCAACCTTCTTAACAAAACAGATATCTTTTATTTGGGTGGTAATGTTGGGACTTTGGGTACTTTTCATTTTGTTCCTTTGTCTGTATTTTCTAAATTTTCATTAGTGACATGGATTAATTGTGTTTAAAAAAGTTTTAAAGTTCTATATAGTTAATTAGATTATGGATTAATACACTTCAAACACATTTCTGTCAAGTCTTTCTAAAATTATATCCAAGTCACCTTGCTTGGATGTGGGTGTTTCTTAAATCTCTGAGACCAATACATTCACAAACCATTTCGTGGTGGGTGACTAAGGACTTCTCTGTTAATCCTTTAATCATTTAATTTTAGAAGGTGCTCATTTTTTCACAGCCAGACAGGAAACTTTAAATTTGAAAATAGAAGTCTTAATCCCATTACCTCATCTCTGTCCACTGAAGTCCCTGACTTTAAATGTCAACAGGAATCAAATTTACTTCATGAAACAAATCATCAGCATTGATCATCCCTTATCTAGTACCATATTTTCTCATTACTTTTCACATATCCTGTATGCCCCTCTCTGAGGCAGCCAGACAGTGCGTATATGTACTAAAATTAAATACATTTAATGCTCTGTCCTCCAAAATGTTTTAGCATACATACTGCTCATACTAACAGCTTGGTTAGACATGGCCAACAACTACTTGTACTTACCATCTTCCACACTGCCTGTTTTGAATATTGTCTTATGAAAATTCTCATCCCCAAATAGTAGGGAAAAAATATAGGCTCTATAACTGTGTATGCAGATTAACCCTTATGTTGCAGAACTGTGTATGTTTATGATTGTGTACATACAGAATAAGACTGCTTGAAGGAAACACATTATGATGGTGACATTGATTATCTGGGGTAGCAGCAGGATTTAGATGTTTTTAATGGTATGTGCTTCTGCACCTTCCAACTTTTCTAACATATAACTAGTTTCTTAAAGTTATTAAGAAATTTAATTCTTTGGTATTTATAGAAACAAACTGTTATTTGTTTCAGAACTTGGTGACTTGAACATCTATAAAACCAATGTGCTTTGAAATGAATTAATATGTGAGTGCCTCAGATTCAGTGTTCCTTAAATCTCCAGTGTCTTCATTGGAGGCAAAGAACATTTAACCCTATGGCCCTTAGGACAGTGTGGGACAAGTCACTTAAGTGGCATCTGTCAACTTCAGGACATATAAAAGTGCAAGAGTGTTCAAGCCTTTCCACTTTCCCCTATTCTGTGGCTACTTGATTTTATTTCCTTTCTCAGAAGTTCTTTTGGTATTTAGGAGATCATTGAAAAAGCCATGACTTTCTTTCGTCTGATATGTAACCAAGACTCTCAACACAGATCCATGATTGGTATTGACAAGCTTTGGTTTAATTTACTGTAAATAAATATCCCAAGAATATTTTCTGCATATTTACGATCTACTATTTCTAAAATGCAATAACTGCCCACCTGGCACCCACTTAGATAGCATGAGGAATGCAGGATTCACCTGGAACCTAGAACTATCTCAATATCTGAATAGCAATTGTAGGCCTTACCATACAGTGGTTGAGCACTTCTGAATGTCTAGAAGCATATTCACATGTATTATTTCATATTTTCTTCTAAACGACCCTGTGAACTAAAACAGGGATTATGATTATTTCATCTTGCTATGAGGAAATGGCACAAAGTGGCATGCCTTAGAACTCAGTGAGTTTGTGGTACAGCCAGGACTAGAAATAAAACCTTTCATCCATGACTTTATCAAAGGCCCCGCAATTCTGGATGTCTTTTTCCAAGATCATCCCCAGGGATACATGGACTCTAAGGAATAATCCTGATGATAATATCAAAAATGTAATGTTTGCTATATATAATTCATATACATTAACTCAGTTCTCACAACAATGTGAGAGGTAAGTACTATTATTATCTCAATAAGCCTTAGTTGAGGGGATGGAGGCCTAGTACTTCTAAGTAACTTACACAAGGTCACAGAGCTGGTAAGTAGGTGAAGTAGCCAATAGATGAACCAGCGTGGAGCCACAGTCCACGCTCTTAACCACTTGACAATGCGGTAAGTCCTATCTGCTTCCCACCTGTTTATGCCCAGGTTGACCTAGGCTAAATATGGAAATTCTTCTGATAAGGGTCCTAAAACTCCTTTTCTCCAAACTTATAGAAGTATGTGTCTTATATTACTTAAGCAATAAGAATGCTGTCCTATTTCCTTGTGGAAAGAACCAGGGACAGTAATGAGGCATAATAAAACTGAAATATTTTTGCTGAGTAGTTAGACAAGGTTGGAAGGTTTCAGGAATTTATATCTGCCATGGTTGCTGCAAGGATCTTTTCCTCTATCTCTTGTCTGGCTGCTAAGGAGCTTTGATTGCAGGTAACAGAAGCCAACCTTACTAACTGTAAGCAAAAATTGTTTATTCTAAAGATATAGCAGCTTACAGAATCAAAAGAAAAGCTGAATACTCAGGCTTCAGGAAGTTGGTACATCAGCTTTTACTGTTAGAACCACCTCAAAATTTAGTACCTGAAGAAAAATAAGCCACCATTTGTTTCGCTTATGATTCTGCAGATCAGCTATCTGGTCGTTGCTTGAGCATTCCCCTGTCTGTGCTAGGCTCAGCTGACCTCCTCAGGGGCTTGCTCTTGGGTCTGCCTCAGTTGTCTTGATTCTCCATATGGTCATTTATCCCCTGGAAGGTTATTACATTATGGTCTTGGAGTTCCAAGTATAGCAAAAGAAGGCAAGCTCCAATGCACAAGTGCTTTTCTAGTCTCTGCTTGAGATATTTAATGTCGACTAAAGCAAATCACATAGCCACGCTTGGAGTCAGAGTGGGAGGGAGCTGTCCAAGAACACAGACAGAAAAGGAGGAAGAATCTGTGGCCATTTTTGCTGTCTCCCATAGGTGTCCAGGAACCTTGGCAGCTTTAAGACTCAAGTCAGCAAGAACTAAGGTGAAGGCTTTCTAGGGTGCCTCCATCTGAATAACTAAGCCCCGGCTATATTCCTGCCCTTAAGCCAGTCCATTCAAGATTTCCAAAAAGAGCCTCACTGTGCTTGAATCACATGCATCATGGATGGTGCACCTTGGTTGACAATTGGTGAAGACTTGAACAAGAAGGGGAAGTCCCCAAAAGGACAGTTGTGAAGTTGTTACCCGGAGTAGTGTGGATGGATGCAGAGAAGGCAATACAATATTCCTTCTCTCTGTATTGTTCACTATATTGACTTTGTTCTTTCTCTCTGAACCATGTGGGTTTAAGAATTTATTAAAGGCAAAAGTAATAATCTCAGCCTATTATGAACAACGGAAGATTTCAAATATTCAACTCAAAAGATAACTTGTTATAAAGCTAGTGGTGCTATTAGTCCATTCTCATGCTGCTATAAAGACCTGCCTGAGACTGGGTGATTTGTAAAGGAAAGAGATTTAATTGACTCACAGTTCTGCAGGGCTGGGGAGGCCTCAGGAACTTACAAACATGATGGAAAGGGAAGCAAACACATCCTTCTTCACATGGTGGCAGGAAGGAGAAGTGCCAAACCAAGTGGACAAAATCCTTATAAAACCATTAGATCTCATGAGAACTCACTATTATGAGAACAGCATGGGGGTAATTGTCCCCTTCATTCAATTTCCTCCCTCGGGGTCCCTCCCATGACAAGAGGGGATTATGGGAACTATAATTCAAGATGAGATTTGGGTGGGGACACAGCCAAATCATATAATCTGGCATGGGTCAAGATCTCACCAACATCTCCTCTTTCTGTCATTGCTATATATTTATTGGCTACCAAGTGTACAGCCAAGAAAGGGACTAGACTGGTGTTCTGATGTGAGAGCACATGATCCTTGTCCCTGGCCGCAACTCTAGCAGTTATTTGTTTAAATCAGTTTTATACGTTATGCAGAATTGGAATGCTGCTTTTAAGACTTCCTAGAAATAAAGAATGGATGGCAGTAAAGTTGATGTTTAGCTGAAGTCCAGGCAACAGGGAAAGCCAAGATAGTCTGTTACCATTGTCACCAGTGAGCTAGAGCATTTAAGATTGAATTATTGTCCAAATAATAGAAGGGTTGAAAGGAATAACAGATCCTTCATATTTGCCAAAATGCCTTTCCCTTTGGACTGACAACCAGGGCCATTTTTCTGGTTATAATAGCCTGCTTTTACAAAGGACGGGGAAGAGGTGATATATGTGTGTGTGTGTGTGTGTGTGTGTGTGTGTGTCTGTGTGTGTGTGTGTGTCTGTGTGTGTACCCATGCCTAGTACACTAAGCATTTTCTCCAAATGTTTGACCAAGTTTCTATAAAGATTTAATCATGAGTCTCTAATATATTTGGAATAAATTTATTAGTTTATTAGTTAATTGATTAGTTTATTCTAATAAATTAATTAAACTAGGCTAATAAATTTATTAGTTTACTCTAATAAATATCCAAATATACTAGGTGTTTTAATGTTTTGTAACACATAATAAATAAAAGGTAGAAACATTGAAAAGATGGGTTAAAAAATGAACAAAAATAGAAGTTGTAAAATACTTTCTTTCCACACCCCAGTGGATCAACTGAATATCTTTTTAAGTCTACTCTTCCACTTTGGGGACTGCTTGTCTAGACTGCTAAAACATTTTACACCTGCCCAACAGTTACAAAGACATTTTTCAGTACCAGAGGGATAATAGAAAGTTGAACATTCTGATTTGATCACACTGTATTCATGACTTAATACTTCCTTTATGTGGTGAATCCCTGTACTTCTTTGCTATATCCGTAATGGCTTTGTGAATGTATATGTCTTCATACCTGAAGTGCAGACTTTCATATTTCTTGTAGTTCTCAAACCTTTGAAGTTTACCTCTGCGATAATTACGAAAAAGTTTGGATTATTGGAAATCATAACCTGCAACAAATACATTCTTTCTTTTTCCAATTCCTTTCTTCATTCTTCCTGCCTCCTTTCCTTTTTTCTCTTTGGATTGATAACTAAGATAACTTCAAAGGCATTTTCCCTCCCTACTTCCTCCTATCCTGTTTTTTGCTGCTTTAAGAATTTTGAAATGAGAATAATATATACATATTTGTTTCTTCTTGTGAGAACTAACATTTATTGAGCTATGGGCCAGGATATGCTGGGAATTAGTGTTTTCCTCTTTTCCTAAGAAATTATCTTAACTTGATGTGCTTACACTTTTACAAATTGCATCTACCATCAGTCTATAAGGATGTTCTCTTTGATCTTGGTAACTAAAAGACAGTTAGACAAGTACCGAAATGAAATCAAATTACCAACTCCAAATCCAATTGAAAAGACAGGCCTACTGCATACATGAGCTATTTGGTTATTTTGTTGTCAGTGTCATTGCTAGAAATTCCACATAAAGAATAATGAGCTTTGGGTAATACAAGAGAAAGGGATCATCTGTAGGGATCCTTTCAGTTTCCGGTAATTGCCCCTAACCTTCCTGTGGGTGATGCTGGCCAGCTGACTGTACCCTCACCCCCAACAGACTTCTTGAATTTCTCCTGGAAATGATACTATAGCACAGCAAAGGTAACAAACAGAAGATAGTTGTGATACAGATTCAGAATGTATCTTCTTCTAATTCCCAGCACATATGTACATAAGCATTTACAGTAACATGCAGGAGATCTCAGCTCTCTTTCTTTGCCCATACCACCAGCCGCTGACCAAAGTTGCAGAACCCCCAACTTAGTGAAGCAGAAACTCTCATCACTAAAGTTCAAAATGATCAGACTTGGAATCTGGTAGAATGGCATTATCATAACTGTTTCAGGACTGTGAAGGGAATGGCATTGCTGTGTGTGCTTAAAGTATGTTTGCCCGTGAGGCCAGCACATTTCTGAGAAGGTGAGACTAGACAGACTCCCAATCTCCACCCTCAGAATAAGTAGGCATGGGTCTGTGCCCATATGATGGAATATAAAAGTATCATATATGAAGTGGCTGATGAGTACCAGCTCTTCAGGGGCATTACTGATTGGTAGAATGATAGTGCTGGCTAAAAGTATACCCATATATTGAAGGAAGCAGTGAGGGAGATAACAGAGCTGTTGGTAAGACTGAAATCTCAAGGTTTATTATTTCATTTGGTCACTTGACATTCTCTCTAAGGCATAGCTTGACTTTCTGTTATTCACCAACATAACCAGGAGGATAATCAAGACTCTGTCCTTGTATATTCCTGTTGGGTCTTTCCTGCAGACCCTGGCCTATGGATGGATGAAATGAGCAATCAGACACAGGTATGCAGTGCAAGAGTAGCTAGGGGACTGGCCGGCTCTAGCAGCCATAAGAGCACCTAGGGGACTGCCGGGCTCTAGTGGCCAAAATGCAGCGCTGAGAAGCTGGAGCTGCTTGCTTTTATTCAGTGCGGGCACAATGCCGAAAATGTGGAGCCACAACACAACCTGCAGGTAATTAACATTTATTGTTCCCCTTTCAGGGAATGTCATGTGCATGGATGATCAAAGGTCAGTTCCCAGTCAGCATAAGTAAACAAGCCTGTTAAAATAATTCCCCCACATTCCCTTGTACCTACTCCTTGCCCTCTGCCTCAGGGTTATAGAACAGCTGCCTTCAGCTATTCTATAACCTCCTGACCTTTCAGAAAGTTTGTATCCTTCCCCTACAGTTTTTCCCACCACTCTGACCAATCAGTCCCCCCTTATCTTTTATAAATCTGGTCCTTTTTCCCGTCTTCTAACTGTTGCAGCAGCTTCTTCCTTGGCAATTGCAGGATCTGGGAATCATCTTACAAAGCCTGAAACTGATTTTACTTGCTCAACCAAGAGTCATGAAGACGAGAAATGGATATCTGACCAAATGTAACATCAGGGTTCAGTCCCCTCTAATTCCACTTTAGGGTATACTGATACAGCCTGGCCCTTCACTAAAGTCCAAGAACCCAATTGTTCCCAACCCCTTAAGGGTCCAGAGGTTTATTGGATCTTACAAGCATCCTGCGTTGTTGCTGGGGTGTGTTCACACGTTGAGCAGGTGAAGAGTGAGGATGTGGAGGTGCATATGAATGAGACCTCTGTGGCAGAGGGCAGTCCCAAAGAGTCACCTGTCCTGGTCACAGTAAGAGCATGGACACTATAGTCCTGCCACTGCTTCTGGGGACTTACCCAGTGTTCCTCCAGCAAGTACTTTTCTTGGCTCCCAGCCCTGGCATAGGTATAAGAACTGAGCAGAAATCAATCAGAATGGAGACCACCTTTTTTCCCTTGCTTCTGTGATACATTATCTCTTATGGTAATCTTTACCATAAGGGAAGATTGTAACACAGAAGCAATGTAAGATGTAATGACTAAGTAGGTCCCCTAAGTAGGTAACCTTTACCATAAGGGAGAGGTTAAAAGAGGACACCTTTTCACTTCTTTTCATATCATATAGGTGTTTGATGGTCCATTCAACAGAGCTTCACAGCCCATCCAAAAGTCTGAGATTCCTCTGTTTACTTCTCTTTGGTGGGCTCATAAATACAGTCATGTGCCACATGACAACATTTCAGTCAACAATAGATCATGTATGTGACAGTGGTCCTGTATGACTATACTGCCATGTTTTTATTGTGCCTTTTCTATCTTTAGATATCTTTGGGTATGCAAATGCTTATAATTGCCTGCAATATTCAGTATAGTAACATGCTCTACACGTTTGTGGGCTAGGAGTGATAGGTTACACCGTATAGCCTAGGAGTATAGGAGGTTACACTATCTAGGTTGTATAACTAAACTCTATGATGTTTCCACAATGAGGAAATCACCATCGATGATGCATTTCTCAGGACACATTCCTGTCATTAACCAACGAGGATACGCTCTACAGTTGAGAATGACTGTATTTGAGAATAGGAAGGAAACAGGTACTTTTTGCTATGGCAATATAAAATAAAACACAGCTTAGGGTCTCTGCAGGTCTCACTATCACTAGTTAAGTCTTTTCAAGATACCTTGTTATATAAAATGTTAAGGAATTAATTTATAAAGCAGAATACTGATTTTTCAGTTTACCATAGATGCCAGAATCTATCCCTGACCTCAGTGTGTGACTTCTGCTGGAGAACTGGTGTTGGCCCTATCAGAAAACAGCAAGGTGTTGTTGTGGAGTCTCTGCCCAGCCTGAGTTGGTAAATGGAGCCCTTGTCTAAGACAACCCGAGAAACTGATATCAGAAAGGCACATTGAGGCAGGGAGTCAATAAGCCAGTTCAGTCACAGTTGGTTGTTAGAGGAAGAGGCCAAAAGTAGGGATCCAAAGGTAGAGTGTTGGGGAAGGCATGGGGAAGTGGGCAATGGCAAAACAGAGGCAGAAGTGTAGAACCATAGAGAAAAGGTATTCGTGATCACCACATGAGGCTACACTCCACCAACATGGAATAAACTGGGGACAGTCCTGGACCATTCAATAAACTTGAAGTCTGATGCTTGCTTTTCTGAGCAAAAAAACGGAAAGCTGGAATGTGTTGGGTCAGCCTGCCCTAATAGCAGGGAGGGAGTTGGCAGGGCAGGCTGGACCAGTCATTTGAAGAAGGCATGCAGCACTGCTTTATTATCACCTTAGTAAGTAACAATGAGAATGTGGTGTCCTAATAAAGATTCTGCTAAGTAGCGGTAAGTGGTAGTTTGATGAACTGGCTTCTTCACTTTGGGGCTATCTCTGACCCGGTACTTTACTAGCATCGAAGTATCCTGTCCCGGACAATGCTGAGACAGATGAATACACTCATTCTCTGGCTGTCCTTTTTATCATTAGTATTTTGTAATGACTAAATAGGTCCCAGCGTAGACTCATCCTCTGGTTCTCCTTTTTATCAGAGTATTTTGTGCTGACTAGGTAGGACCCAGTGTATTTTACGCACGTTAGAAGCTCCCTTGATAAGCTTCAGATGACTAACTTCCTCCTCTCACCCTATATATTTACACATCAGTCCATGACATCTCTTGACCTTTTGCCCAAAGACTTCTCTATGCAAATAGATTTATTCCTTATTTAATTAACTTCTTTTCCCTATTGAAAAATGTTCCTAAGATGTTGTGTCAAGACAACTCTTGCCAATCTCAAAAAGTAATGGGAAAAATTAACCAGATTTTAGCTTAACAAACAAGCATTAAGGAAATACTTGAGATACTAAAAATTAAAAGCAGGACTTGACTTCCAATCTCGTCTTGGTCAGTTTTCTTAAAATTGCTGACCTCAGGCTTCTCTGTAAAATGCAGAAGTCAGATTTTACTGTTTAAAAAATCTCTCCAAGCCCAAAAATTCCTTGTTCCTCTTTTCACTTAACAAATTGCAGGGTGCAGTGGCTCACGCCTGTAATCCCAGCACTTTGGGAGGCCGAGGTGGGTGGATCACCTGAGGTCAAGAGTTTGAGACCAGCCTGGCCAACATGGTGAAACCCTGTCTCTACTAAAAATACAAAAAATTAATCTGGGCATGGTGATGTGTACCTGTAATCCCAGCTACTCAGGAGGCTGAGGCAGGAGAATTGCTTGAATCTGGAAGGCGGAGGTTGCAGTGAGCCAAGACTGAGCCATTGCACTCCAGCCTGGGCAATAAGAATGGAACACCATCTCAAAAATAAATAAATAAATAAAAACAAATTACTCCATAAATATGAAATGCCTGTTGTGTATCTGTGGCTGGTTACACAGTTTCAAGTACAGGCATACCTCAGAGATACCATAAGTTTCAGACCACTGCAATAAAGCAAGTATTGTGATAAAGCAAGTCACACATTTTTTGGTTTCCTAGTACAGATCAAATGTACGCTTACACTATACTATCGTCTATTAGATGTGCAACAGCATTAGGTCTAAACGATGTACATGCTTTGATTAAAAACATTTTATTGCTAAAAATGCTAATAATCCCTCGAGCCTTCAGCAAGTCATAGTCTTTTTCTGGTGAACAGCCTTGCCTCAGGGTGGTGGTGGCTGCTGAGGGTTGGCATGGCCGTGACAATTTCTTGAAGTAAGACAACAATGATGTGGCCACATCAGTTGACCCTTTCATGAAAGATTTGTAGGTGGTATATGATGCTATTTGATAACATGTAACACACAGTAGAACATCTTTCAAAATTGAAATCAATCTTCTCAAGTCCTGCTGCTGCCTTATCAACTAAGTTTATGTAATATTCCTTTTTAAAATAGCTTCAATCTTATTTCATTTTTTTAAGACAAAGTCTCACTCTGTTACCCAGGCTGGAGTGCAGTAGTGCGATCTTGGCTCACTGCAACCTTCACCTCCTGGGTTCAAGGGATTCTCCTGCCTCAGCCTCCCTAGTAGCTGGGACTACAGGCACCCACCACCACCAGCTAAATTCTTGTATTTTTAGTAGAGATGAGGTTTTGCCGTGTTGGCCAGGCTGCTGTCGAACTTCTGACCTCAGATGATCCCCCCAGCTTGGCTTCCCAAAAGGCTGGGGTTACAGGCGTGAGCCACTGTGCCCGGCCTCAACTCTTACTTTAGATTCAGCAGGTACGTGTGCAGGTTTGTTACATGGGCATATTACATGACATGGAAGTTTGGGATATGAATGATCCTGTCACCCAAGTAATAAGCATAGTAGCCAATCTGTATAGTTTTTCAGCCCCAGTTTATGTAATATGCTAAACTCTTTGCTGTCATTTCAACAGTGTTCACAGCAGCTTTACCAGGAGTAGATTCCATCTCAGGAAAATATTTTCTCATCCATAAGATGCAACTCCTCACCCATTAAAGTTTTGTCATGAGGCCGGTTGCAGTGGATCACGCATATAATCTGAGCAGTTAGGCAAAGGCGGAAGGACAGCTTGATCCCAGGAGTTTGATACCAGCCTGAGAGACATAGTGAGACCCCATTCTCCACAAAAAGGGGGAAAAAAAAAAGACCAAAAAAGTTTTATGCTATTACAGCAATTCAGTCATATCTTCAGGTTTCACTTCTAGTTCTTTCACTGTTTCCACCGCATCTGCAGCTATTTCCTCCACTGAACTTTTGAACTCAAAGTCATCCACAAGGCTTGGAATCAACTTTTACAAATTCCTGTGGATGTTAACTTCTCCCATGAATGACAGATGTTTGTAACGTCATCTAAAATGATGAATCCTTTCCAGGAGGTTGTCAATTTACCTTGCCCCAATCCATCAGAAGAATTACTATCTATAGTAGCCTTACAAAATGTATGTCTTAAATAAGAAGGTTTGAAAGTCAACATTACTCCTTGATCCATGGGATATAGAATAGATGTTGTGTTCCATGGATACGGGCATGAAAACAACATTAATCTCCTTGTACATCTCTATCAGTGCTCTTGGGTGGCCAGGTGCATTGTCAGGGTATAGGAATATTTTGGAAGGAACCACTTTTTTTCTGAGCAGTAGGTCTCAACCTAGGCTTATAATATTCAGTAAACCATGCTGTAAACAGATGAATTGTCATCCAGGCTTTGTTGTTCCATTTATAGAGCATAAGCAAATCAGATTTGCATAATTTCCTTTTTTTTTTTTTTTTTTTTGAGATGAAGTCTCGCTCTGTTGCCAGGCTGGAGTGTAGTGGTGTGATCTTGGCTCACTGCAGCCTCCCAGCTGCCTGGTTCAAGCAATTCTTCTGCCTCAGCCTCCAGAGTAGCTGGGATCACAGGCACCTACCACCATGCCCAGCTAATTTTTATACTTTCAGTAGAGATGAGTTTCACCATGTTGGCTGGGATGGTCTCGATCTCCTGACCCCCATGATCTGCCCACCTCAGCCTCCCAAAGTGCGGGGATTCCAGGTATAAGCCATTGCGACCAGCCTGATTTGCATAATTCTTAAGGGTTCTAAGATTTTTGGAATGGTAAATGAGCGTTGGCTTCAACTTAAAGTCACCAGCCGCATTAGCCACTAACAAGAGTCAGCCTGTCCTTTGAAGTTTTGAAGCCAGACATTGACTTTTCTCTAGCTATTAACATCCTAGATGGCATCTTCTTCCAGTAAAAGGCTGTTTTATCTTCAGTGAAAATCTGTTGCTTAGTGTAGCCACCTTCGTCAGTTATCTTAGGTAAATCTTTTGGATAACATGTTGCAACGTCTACATCAGCACTTGCTGTTTAACCCTCTGCTTTTATGTTTTGGAGATTGCTTATTTCCTTAAACCTCATGAACCAATCTCTGCTAGCTGTATTATTATTTTTTTTTTTTCTCTGCAATTTCCTCACTTCTTTCCACCTTCATAGAATTGATGAGAGTTACGGCCTTCCTCTGAATTCAGCTCTGGCTTAAGGGAATGTTGTCACTGGTTTGATCCTCTATCCAGACCACTAAAACTTTCTCCATACCATCAATCAAGCTGTTTCACTTTCTTATCATTCATGTGTTCACTGGAGTGGCACTTTTAATTTCCTTTAAAAAGTTTTCCTTTGCATTGACAACTCGGTTAACTGGAACGGAAGGCCTAGCCTTTGACCTATCTCAGCTTTTGACATACCTTCTTCACTAAACATACTCATCTCTCACTTTTGACTGAAAGAGTCATGTAACTCTTCATTTGAATACGTAGAGGCCACAGTGGGATTATTAATTGGCCTAATTTCAACATTGTTGTGTCTCAGGGAATAAGGAGGGCTGAAGAGAGGGAGAGAGACAGGGGGATGACCAGACTGTGGAGCAGCCCACAACACACATATTTATTCATTAAGTTCACCATCTTATATAGGTCCCAAAACAATTACAATAGTATCATCAAATGGATACAATCTCATGGATTGCTATAACAGATATAATTATAGTGAAAATGTTTGAAATACTTTGAGAATTACCAAAATGTGACCCAGAGATGGAGTGAGCACATGCTGCTGGAAACATGGTACTGACAGACTTTGGGTTGCCATAAATCTTCTGTTCCTAAAAACTGCAGTATCTGTGAAGTACAGTAAAAAGCAGTACAAAAAGACGAGGTGTGCCTTTATATAGTGTTATGTAACAGTCACTGCTATTCCACGTTGAGAAACCTGCAGTGATCTTAGAACATGTGTTCTTGTCACTCCTAATAAATTCCAATGAACATTTATCAATAAGTGTTTTGTATTTGTCATTGCATTAACAAATTAGGTTAACAAATAGGGGAAAGAAGACAGTAGAATCTCTATGTTCAAAACATAGACAATTTTCCTCCCATAGTTCTTAGTTTTTATTCAGTTTTAGTGGCTTTGACTGCTACTGAAATCACTATTTAATTGACTCTTTTAGGAACTTGAAATAGATTGTGGCCTAACGTTAGAAGAACCCACCACTTCTCTTTAGTTTGCATCAGTAAAGGCACTAGGAACCTCATAGGTACTGGGAATTTTCCCTGTGGTATAGAATGAGAACCTAATCCTTACACATGGCTTCTGTTTGGCAGCAGCCCAACTCATAAGAAAAACAATTTGTTCTTTAGCATCAGGCTGGAATACAAAGAAAAAAAGAAAAACAATTTGGAGGTAGCCAGTGGAAGAGATAGTAATTAAAATAATGCTGGAGTTTGGGTTTCAGTTTTATTTTAATAAACCAGCAAATTGAATTTTGGAGAAGAATTGGCTTTGAGCTCAATATACTTGGTTTTTGCCTACTTCTTTTTGGAGAAATTTGCCAGCTTTATCCCCTTTCACTGTTTCCCAACCCAGTCACAAGTCATAATTGTCTTGGAAAAGATCTAACTGCCGCTTTCTTAATACAGACTACAGCAAAGCAGTTTGTTTCCTTCCTCTAAGGTTAATTAGTAGTAATAATAAAGATATGTTTTGAACTTTTATTATAATGCTATGTTGCTTTATTTTGTAAGCAATATCGCAATTTCTGAAAAAAGAGTACAGATTTAGAATTTTTTAAATCACCCCTTATCCCATGAGACATTTGTTTTCTTATCAAAACATTATGAGATGATTATATTCCAAAGCTTTCTGATACATACATACTTTCTATAATGACACATTATCATTCCAGTAGTAGTAGTAAGAACAGCCTACATCTGCTGAGCATTTATCATTTGCTTGTCTGGTAGAATTTAATATTTCTCTAATTTAATATACAGGAAAACTGAGATACAGGGAAATTTAAGACTTGCCTAGAGTCACATATCTAAAAAGCTGCAGGCATGAAATTGAAACCCAGGCAATTTGACTGTAGATTTTATTTCCAAACCAAGTTAGTTTAAATCATACCAAGTCCTAAGCAGTTTTGAAGCATTAGAGTTATAATACAAACTAAATGAACATCTTTAAATTTGAAGGAAAATGTTTGATTTCAATTAATTTGAATTTCTTGTTATTCACTCAACAATATATCCTAGTCACCTTGGGTGGGAATTAACATGCATCAAGAGCATCATCTTGACAGCTACATGGAATTTCATTTTAAGGGTATAACAACTGATATAACGAGTCTCCCATTGTTGGGCGTTCAGGTTTTTTCAACTTTTTCTGTCATAGAAATGTTGCTACAATAAACATCCACTGTATACATCATTGCATGTTTGTCATGTTATTTCTTTAGAATAAACTCTTAGAATTTATTTCTTACAATTCTTAACATTTAAAAAAAATAAATTATAGAAAAACAAAATCTTAATTTCAGAAATTTTACCTATGCCCTGCTACCATCCCAGAGAATAGGTTTTAAAAATACATGTAATTAGGGGACATGAAACTGCCAAAGGAAAGATAATTTGGTAACAAAGTCTTTTGATATTTTTTGATGGCTGTCAAAAAGAAAATAGAATCTCTAGAAATTAATTGAATTCAAACATTTCCCTTCAAATTTAAAGATGTTCATTTAGTTTGTATTATAACTCTAATGCTTCAAAACCGTTGGTATGATTTAAACTAAGTTGATTTGAAAAGGAATTTATTTTAAGAAAATGATCTTCAATAGGGACAAAGGCCTTTTTTTATCTTTGCATTTTTGGCTTAGGAGAAGATGAGAAAGGCTATTTTGAGGACAAGATTCCCAACAGAAGGGAATCCTTTGGCAGCAAGTGTAAACAGCTTTGGCAGAAAGCCACCCTCCAAAGAAAAAGGACTTCAGCTTGTTTTAAACAAGGGAGTGAGCTCCAGAACAAAAAGGGTAACCCTGATGCAGGGGGTGGGCCAATAGGGATTGTTTGGGTGGAAACACTATTACAACGGCTGTCTAGAGCTGCCTCATTAGAAATTGATGAGTTTTGAGATGTTCCCCCTTTCCCAGTACTCTAGACAGGATCAATTCCAAGGAAGTGATGATATTTTACTCAGGTCCACAATGTTCCTTTTACCCTTTGTTACCTAAATGATAAATAAAATATAAATACTATAAGTGTAGGTTGTTTCCTGACCATTTTCCCTTTGTTTTTCAGAAAATAAATCACTTACACATCTACAAAACTGGATTTATGTTTAATTTGAAGGGGATTCGCTTCTTTAATTTTAAAATGCTTTAGAATCCTTTTTTATTACTGTATATATAGAAAATGCTTTTTGCTCATTATGTTTCTGGGGTGGGTGTGGATATGTGTATATGCATACTCATGTTTAGCCTTACATTTTCTTTTTTCTTTTTCTTTTTCTTTTTTTTTTTTTT
>NW_016107660.1:2109303-2137489 GCF_001604975.1 Cebus imitator | reverse complement strand
GAATACAGTGGCACCATCTTGGCTCACTGCAACCTCCACCTCCCCAGTTCAAGTGATTCTCCTGCCTCAGCCTCCCAAGTAGTTGGGATTACAGGCTTGTGCCACCATGTCTGGCTCATTTTTTGTATTTTTAGTAGAGACAGGGTTTCTCCGTCTTGACCAGGCTGGTCTCGAACTCCTGACCTAAAGTGATCCACCCACCTTAGACTCCCAAAGTGCTGGGATTACAGGCATGAGCCACCGTGCCCAGCCTAATCTACATTTTTGAACTGTTGTTTTCAGTTGAGAGAATTGCTATCTGTTTGAATAAATTACTTGAAAAGACGGATGACAAGCCAGCATCCCATCCTTGTATAATTACACGTGCAATTATGTGTGGCCTTGCTGATTGGTGTGGTTGGATATGACATGCATGAAGGTGTAGTGAGGTGGTCAAAAACTCAGTCATTTGAGAATCCATTTCCCTTTGATTCCAAACAACTGGCCATAGAAACAGTGGGTGAGATGGTAGCAGAGATCCCCATACACATTCCTGCAGAGACATAGTGAATGGAAGAGCTACTCTGAAGCAGAGTGTCTTTCCTCACTTATTTAATCAAAAAGACCTTTACTGAGTACCTACTATATGCACACGTTTGTTGTCTGTGCTGTTCCTTCATCAGAATTCATTCCTCCTTGCTAAAAGCTTCATTTCCCCTCCCTTCTTACAGCCCCAGCAGATATCCATGGTCCTTAGGTTACTGAAAAGGTTAGATCTTTCCCTCTTCAAACCCAAGTCCTCTATCTCCTTCTTTGAAGGCCCTGCTGAAGTGGAGTTTTATTTGTAGTAACCTTTTTATCATAAAAAATTTCAAGATGGAAAAATATTTTAGAAAAAAAAAGAAGAGATTATATCATGAGCATTTCCTCATGATACTGCATACTTGTAGACATTTTAGTGGGTGGGTTTTAGTTCATTGCAGGCTTCAATTTCTTAACAGTCACCCAATTGTTGAATGTTTAAAAATTTAAAACATTTTCCCCCTATTATAAATAATGCTAAATGGACATCTCTGTTCTTCAAACTTGGTTAATAATTTTATTAGGGTAGAATTACTAAGTCATTGTTTATGAACATGTATTAAGATCCTTAATATAAATTGCCCACTCTCTTTTCAGAGCATCTGTTGCAACTTCCGGTTTCGTTAAGGGTCCACTTAGTGTTCTGTTATGGCACCCTTGCTCTCACTGAGCACTAAAATCTTTCCAAATCTTCACTGATTTTTTTCTGTTTAATTTTCATTTTTCTTACTACTAGTGAGATTGGATTTTTTTTGCATACTTACTAGACATTTTTTAGTTTCTCTTTCAATGAGTTGTCTATTTATGTTCTTTGCTCAGACTTCTATTGGGGTTTTTGTGTTTTTCTTATTCACATGTATGAACTTACTGAATATTAAGAAGGTTAGGCCGAGTGTGGTGGCTCATGCCTGTAATCCCAGCACTTTGGGAGGCTGAGGCAAGTGGATCACCTGAGGTCAGGAGTTCGAGACCAGCCTGACCAACATGGAGAAAACCCGTTTCTATTTAAAAAAATAAAAAATACATATATATGAAAAAAATGTTAGTTGTTTGTCTTTAACATTTATTCATTATGTTTAGGCTAAAATCTCTCCAAGAATATTATTTGTAATCATATTATCACTTACAGAAGATAACATTTTTTTTTTCAATGAGATGAGCTTGTATCACTTTATATAGGAGATGGTTTTCAATGTTTAAAAATTAAGAGTACATACCTTAGAGCTAAGTACAGAAAACATCTATTCCAAAAGCTTTATAAAATAAGGGAGAGTATATAGTTAAATTGCAAGAGACCTTGGCACTACCAGCCAATACTTCTGTATTGACATAGCCATTGTGTTCTTATTGCACTTAATGCGATGGTTCCTCTGGTGGGCTCAATATAAAAATGTGAGATCTGTGCCCAGACTATGCAGTTGAAACAGGTAATGAGCTGCTTTGGAATGTACTGGATTCCAGATAAAATTCTAGTAATCCTCATTCCCATACTTCAGTTTTCCTTACCTCTAGAGCCCCTGAACTGTGTGGCTCATATGTTCTCCTTTTCCTTTTAGACAATTCCTCCTCAATCCAGGAAGATGAAGAAGTAGAGATGGAGGCCATCAGCTGGCAGGCCAGCAGTCCAGCCATGAATGGGCACCCTGCCCCTCCAGTGACCTCTGCTCGTTTCCCCAGCTGGGTCACCTTTGATGACAATGAAGTCAGCTGCCCTTTACCTCCAATCACCTCTCCTCTGAAGCCAAATACACCACCAGTTGCATCTGTGATCCCAAATACATCTTATAATTCAACAGGATCATTTAAAAAGAGGGACCGTCCCAAGAGCACTTTGATGAACTTCTCCAAAGTTCAGAAGCTCGATATTCCCTCTTTAAACCAACCGCCTTCTGTAACCGAGGCTCCACCGTGGAGGCCAACCAACCCTTTCCTGAATGAGACTCTGCAGGATGTACAGCCCTCCCCTATCAACCCCTTCAGTGCTTTCTTTGAGGAGCAGGAAAGGCGCTCCCAAAACAGTTCCATTTCCAGTACCAAGGGCAAAAGCCAAAGAGATTCCCTCATTGTCATCTATCAGGATGCCATCAGTTTTGATGATTCAAGCAAAACCCAGTCACACTCTGACGCTGTTGAAAAACTCAAACAACTCCAAATTGATGATCCTGATCACTTTGGCAGTGCAGCTTTACCTGATGATGACCCAGTAGCCTGGATTGAACTAGATGCTCACCCGCCTGGATCAGCACGGTCCCAGCCAAGGGATGGATGGCCAATGATGCTGAGGATCCCCGAGAAGAAAAACATCATGTCCTCCCGGCACTGGGGACCAATCTACGTCAAACTGACAGACAGTGGTTACCTGCAGCTATATTATGAGCAGGGCCTAGAGAAACCATTCCGTGAGTTCAAGCTGGAGATGTGTCATGAGATTTCAGAACCCCGGCTTCAAAACTATGATGAGAATGGCAGAATCCACAGCTTGCGGATAGACCGTGTCACCTATAAGGAGAAGAAGAAATACCAGCCCAAACCTGCTGTGGCCCACACAGCAGAGAGGGAACAGGTGATTAAGCTGGGCACCACCAATTACGATGACTTCCTGAGCTTCATCCGTGCAGTTCAGGACCGTCTCATGGATCTCCCAGTGTTGTCAATGGACTTGAGCACGGTTGGCCTGAACTACCTTGAAGAGGAGATCACAGTGGACGTCAGAGATGAATTCTCTGGCATTGTGAGCAAAGGAGACAACCAGATTCTCCAGCACCACGTCTTGACGCGGATCCACATCCTGAGTTTTCTGTCTGGGCTCGCAGAGTGCCGCCTGGGCCTCAATGACATCCTCATCAAAGGGAATGAAATCGTGTTGAGGCAGGACATCATGCCCACCACCACCACAAAGTGGATCAAGCTCCATGAGTGCCACTTCCATGGGTGCGTGGACGAGGGCGTATTCCACAACTCACGGGTCATTCTGTTCAACCCTTTGGATGCATGTCGGTTTGAGCTAATGCGGTTCAGGACAGTGTTTGCCGAGAAGACCTTGCCTTTCACACTCAGGACGGCCGCAAGTGTGAATGGGGCGGAGGTGGAGGTGCAGAGCTGGCTGAGGATGTCAACTGGCTTCTCCTCCAATCGTGACCCCCTCACTCAGGTTCCCTGTGAGAATGTGATGATCCGTTACCCTGTGCCCAGCGAGTGGGTGAAAAACTTCCGCAGGGAAAGTGTCCTGGGGGAAAAGTCTTTGAAAGCCAAAGTGAACCGGGGGGCGAGTTTTGGCTCCACTAGTGTTTCTGGCTCTGAGCCTGTCATGAGAGTAACTCTGGGAACTGCCAAGTACGAGCATGCCTTCAACTCCATTGTGTGGAGGATAAACCGACTGCCCGACAAAAACTCAGGTGGGTGGGGGTTCCTCTTCTGTAAAAACAAGTACCAGCACACGTTGTGAAAAAGCTGAGATCTAAGTTCCACATCCTGTATGAAGTGCTTGTTTTTGTTGTGTGATGGGAGTGGTGATGGAGGGGGAGTGGGACCAGAAAAGTAAAAATAATTAAGCAAGGTAAGTAATGTGCCTAGCAGCCCAGTTCACTCTTTTCACCCTCTCATTATCACACATCTTCTGTAAAACTAGGGATTATTCTTCTCAGCTGAGCTGCTAAGTAGCTTTGCAGGGCAGCTTCTGAATTTATATTCTTTTGGGACTCATTAACGTATTAGCAGTGGTGCTGGAAGTGATTCATTTCTAGATGGCTTCTGAAGAGACATCTTTCTCACACTGCCCTCGATGTAGGTAAAAGCGCCAGTCATGGACAAGACACTGAGAAGTTAATTTTATAACTCCAGCTCCTCTGTGCAAAGCCTGTCCATCATAATATCTCAAGCTCAGAGTTTGGCTCTGGGACTTCGGGGATGGGAAAGAAAAGTGGCCTGCAGGCAGACTGAAGATCCAGCTAGGATATGAATTTCTAAAAGGGCCAGAATGGCAGCCAACATGTAAAGAAAAGAATGTTTTCTTTAGACAACAAAAAATGCTTATCAGCCCTTGCTGGGCTGCTCACAGCTATCAGGGATGCTTTTGTGCTTGAGTGAGTCCAGACGGCGGTTATTTCCCCCGTGGGTCCAGTGAGATTTAGTGAAATGACAAAATGAAGGAGCACTCAAACCCGCACTAATAAGCATATTTCTTGGAGTAAGTCTGGGTGACTCCAATGGTAGGCAGCAAGCCCATGCGCTTGTAAGCCTTTAAATCCCTTTCTTTAGAATACATTTTGCCCATCAGTGAACAAAAGTGGATATGCTACCTGAGCAAAAAGAGTAAGGTTTAGAAAAACTCTTGATTGAAATGGCTTTATCTTATGTGTCTATCCTTTTGTCCATTCTCACTCTAAATCCTAGCAGATGCGTTCAGAGTCTCCCTCTCCTGCTCTGAGTGTGGGGTGGCTGTATTATTATATCCTAAATGTAATGCAGTGTGATGGCAAATGGCAATATGATCCGGCCAGCTCCCCAGGCATTCCAGGGAGTGGACACACACCAGGGTGTTCTGTATCAGACACTGGGTGTAGCTGTGCAAACTGAAGAGACAATTGGACCTCTGTGTTTGAGGCTGGATTTGCTACTCCCTGCTTCTAAACTGACAACATTTCTTCAACCAAGTGTTCCTCTCTGTGCCTGCTTATTCATTTCCCCTGCAATCAGCACTGTATTCTGCTGATGGTAGCACTGAAACTTCTACCTTATCCACGGGTCCCCTCTGACTTGACAGAGGAGGGGAGAAACCCTGAACTCTCCTTTGATGTGAAAGCCCTTGGAAAGAGACAACCATAGAATTAACAGATTTTCAAGCTGGAAGGGACCATGGGGATAACTTAGTCAAGTTATTTATAGATGAGAAAATTAAGATTGGGAAGGTGACGTGACATATCTAGAGTCATGCAGTCACATCCAGGGTCCTTTTCTCAATGCCACCAATGCCTCCTGGTAGATAAAGCCAAGTAGACACAAATATTGAAATGAATCCCACCAGAAGAACAGATATTTGCAGTTTTTCCAGTGCATACAAATGTATCTATTAGTTTAAAAGTGATTTCTCCCAAACATTTAAAAGTACCGGATGAGGGTTTTTGGTTGTTTGTTTTACTATAGGCAACAAAGACTTAATAACCCCCTTAAGGAACAAAACAAATTATTGGATGGGATAGTTCAGAGACCTGAGGGAAAGATTGATCAAGAAGACTTTAGAAAGATAACGTGAGAATAGCTCTGGTCATAGAAACTAATGGATGTCTCCTCACTGTAGCCTTAGGGACAAATCATCACAGATTATTTTCTGTTCTTGGGTTTTGTTATTGTTGTTTTGTTTTTGTTTTTGAGATGGAGTCTCGCTCTGTCACCCAGGCTGAAGTGCAATGGCGTGATCTCGGCCCACTGCAACTTCTACCTCCTGGGTCGAGCAATTCTCCTGCCTCAGCCTCCCAAGTAGCTGGGATTACAGGCACACGCCACCATACCCAGCCAAATTTTTGTATTTTTAATAGAGACAGGGTGTCACCATGTTGGCCAGGCTGGTCTCAAACTCCTGACCTCAGGTATCTGCCTGCCTTGTACTCCCAAAGTGCTACAGGCCTGAGGCACCACACCTGGCCCTATTTTTTGTTCTTTGGCAACTTGGCTCAAGAGTGTAGGGGAAAGGAAAGCATTTTGACTAACGTGACCAAGATAACATGTAGCACCGGGAAGATTATTTCCCAAAAGGAGAGAAAGAAAAGGACTGCTACCAGAAAAGAGGGGGAATGGACACAGGACAAGGGAAAAAGCAAAAACAGGCCTTCAGCAAACAATTTCCTTAATGATTCTCAGTGGAGAGTGTTCTGTTGGCTCAAGGACAAGTGAATGCAGCTTATATACTGTATTACGTATCTGTTTCCAGATTGCTGGAACCTCATTGTGGAAGATTTTTGAAATATAGCACAACATAAGGATATTGGGGATGTTTCTTACTTAAATCCTCACAGCCTCACCCCATTATTGCTTTTGCTGTCATTGTTATTTAACAATATTTTCAATAGTGAACCCCCATAAAGAGGCTTCTTATACTTCTCTGGCCAACTATGTGTTTTCATACCAGTTCGGGAAATAGATAGCACCCTTTTCTGGAAACTTGAGATGTATAGGATCTGAATTGCAGGCAGAACGTAAGTTCTCACGCATTGCTGGTATTCACCATGCCCAGCTCCTGCCCTCCCTTGCAGTGCTCCATCCAGGAAACCAGAGCATTGATGGTTATCTTTTTGTAATAACCCTTTCCTAAGCTCTTCTGTCTAGGTGTTCAGACAGCCCTGGGAAGGTGCTTTGTACGGGTTATTTTTCATAATCCTTAACCTTTAAAGAAGCTAGGGCTCAGCTGAGGCCAAAGGCCCGGCTGACTGGAAGCCTACCTCTCCTCACAGGTTCCTGCCTGCAGTGGCCCTGCATTCCCAGGCCCCAGTGGGCAGGGCAGTCAAACCCCAGGCAGCAGAGGCCAGCAGCTCGCACCCCTGTGTTGCTGGCATCCCAAGCCTATAGCCACAGCAAGCTGTCTCAGTCCCAGCCACCAAAAGCTCAAGCAGCTACCTTTGAATTCTAATGTGACCCCACTGGCGGGGTCCAGCCCAGCCACATACAGTAACAGCTCCCGTCTCTGAGCTCCCCAGGGACCCCTCCCACCCTCATCCCAGGAGTTTTTCTTAATCTTAGAAGGCACCGAAACAAGTCCCGCTGCTTCCACAGATTATCCGCCAGGAAATAAAACATTCTGTCCTACATAAATGGCTTTCTTTGCAGGAATCCCCCTCCTCATTAGACCAGGTGAAGGGAAAACAGTGCCAATATGATCATCATTATATAAGAAATTTTTAAAATCTGAATTTTTTTACTGAATTTTCTCAACCTCATCAAGGAAAATGACAGAATGTGTGGACTTATTTAGCACATTACTATGAATTCAACTATAATAGCTTTCAGACTTGAACTTCCTTAACTGTCCACCACCCCTACCCATCTGAGAGTTGATGCTAAGATTCTAGGAAAAAATGCTGTTTTCAGAATTTGCTGTGAATACACTTTGGTGGAATAAAAGGAGGAAATCAGCCATGCAGAAAGGAAAAATTTCTCCATATTCCAAAATGTGCAAAATTAGGGTAATTACATTAAAAGAGTTGTCCGAGTTGCTATTAAATTAAAAGATGCTTCTGTATACTTTGTTTTGATCTTATTTCACAGCAATATACTGAGGAGAATTTAGGACATAGTTTGAAGGCAGAGTCATCTCTGAATCTTATTTCCGGCTCTACCACTTAATGGCTGTGTAACCTCAGGCAATTTACTTAACCCTCTCAGAGAAACCTAATTTTTCTCATCTATAAAATAGAGTTATTAATAGCTAGTTCATTGAGAATGAAATGAGATAATGCTTTTAAGGGCTTAGCACAATATCTGGCCTGTAATAAATGCCCCATAAATGATAGCTTATAATTACATCTGTGGCACACAATTTAAAAACATTGAATGGATTTATTTTCAAATACTTTAATTTTTCCTATTATGTGTATCTTATTTAAATTCTTTTCCTAAAATCAGTGCAGATTTTTCAGTTTTCCAAAGCATTACTCTTTAGAAATAACCACTGAAATATGTTACATTTGTGAAACAGCAAAACAAATACTTCACTATCTAATGTTTTCCTTGGAGAGCGGGTGTGTGTGTCCTCACTCTCTGAGACTGAGAAGTCCCGGCCGGAGCAGTAAAGAACATTGGAATTGTTTGTTTGTGGAAACTAGGATAGCTAAGGGGCTGTTTCAGTTACATAAGGAAGGCAAGCTCATTTTGTGTTGTTTATCTATAGCTAGTTGCTATATGGGGGTTCTTACAGCTCAATCCCACTCTACCCCTGTCACTCTGCAAACTTGATCTTGTGTTTTAGGGACCATGAGGTTATGACTAAAATACAGTGGTTAAGAACACTCTGGGATCAGACCGTTAGGTTCAGTTTTTAGCTCTGCCACTTTCTAGCTGTGACCGTGGGTAGCTCATTTTACCTCCCTAATCCTTAGCTTCCTCGACTGTAAAATGAAGACCACATTCTGACCTCAAAGGATCATAATGAAGACTCGAAGAGAGAATCTGTGTAAAAGATTTAACAAAGAAGGAGGCATAGGGTGCTTAAATGTTTGCTGTATGGCAGATGAATGACAATGATATTTCAGTGATTACAGTCACAGAGCTAAGATTTCATTCTTTTTCCTCAAAAATCTCAGTAACAATTCTCAAGTGAAAATCAAACCCTAAGTTTGCCATCATGAGTATCATGGAATTGCCCACAGATGTATAGAATTAAGGAGCAGCAAGGGACTGTGCCTGGCACTGTCCAGCTCACCCTGTTGCACTTCTCCTTCTTTCTCCCTCCTACCCTAATCACCACACTTCACAGAGGAGGAATTGAGGACTGGAGGGTATAAAGGACTTGAGGGCAGGAGCTCTGCTGCTCAGTAGAGGAGCTGGAAGTCCAGCCCACATGTTCTGCTGGTCCGTGTTTTGCCCAGTGTTCTATATGCCTCCCTAATATCTGTGTGCTATTTATGAAGTCTTTGTCATTTACATATATCATTCACCCAGAAAAGTATGCCAAAAGCAGTTTGAAAGTATCAAATACTATTAAGAAAGTCAGTTCATTCTTCAAAGGAAAGCAAGGATTTTACTTCAGGAAGCTGTCACTGATATTTTATTAGGTGGTAAGTGCTGAGGCCTTCTGTTCCATTCTTCCCATCCTCAGCCCTTATTTCTTAGTTTTTGGGCTGTGTTCATATATCACTCTCACCTGAGCAGGCAGAATGGCCCCTGTTTCTCAGGCCTTGGGTTTTATTGCTAGGAGACCAGGTTGCTAGAATCCGATGGAGTTCTATCAACGGGCTGAGGCAGACCCTCCTGCTCCACACTGGACCCTCTGAAAGACTGTAGGTGCTGAGCCCACAGGCCTCCTTTATTATTGAGCTGGCTCCTTTGGCTGCTGCTTCCACTTTCTCCCCAGATAATCTGATCTCTCGACTGTCTTTCTTTCATAGCTTCTGGTCACCCACACTGTTTCTTTTGCCACCTTGAACTTGGCTCTGACCGGGAAGTGCCTTCCAGATTTGCCAGTCACGTGAATGTCGAGTTCAGCATGCCCACAACTTCTGCCTCCAAAGCCACAGTGAGATCCATCTCCGTGGAAGACAAGACTGACGTCAGGAAGTGGGTCAATTATTCTGCACACTACAGCTACCAGGTAGCCTTAGGAGGCGTCTCGCCAATGCTTCCAAGTCCATTTGTTCACCCCACTACCCTCCCCTTCTTATTCCTTTTAGCAATGCTTAGTATGTTTGCCTGGTAACCTCTTACTGCCTTAGAGGAAGTTCACCATATTACATAGCTGTGGCTGCATCTGCTCTGATGTAAATCCGTAATCTGGCTAGTGGATGAGAGAAAGTTTGGAAAAAAAGAGGCTCATCAAAAAGGAGAATATAATGTCTTTCTGTCATGAGCAATGACAACAAAAAGAAGAATGGGGGCCAGGCACGGTGGCTCACACCTGTAATCCTAGCAGTTTGGGAGGCAGAGGTGGGCCGATTACTTGAGTTCAGGAGTTCAAGACCAGCCTGACCAACGACCAACATGGCGAAACCCTATCTCTGTAAGTACAAAAATTAGCTGGGCATGGTGGCATGTACATATAGTCCCACCTACTCAGGAGGCTGAAGCAGGAGGATCACTTGAGTCTGGGAGGTTAAGGCTGCAGTGAGCCGTGATTGCACCACTGTACTCCAGCCTGAGCGACAGAGCAAGACTCTGTCTCAAAAAAAGAAAAAGAGTAATGGGGTAAAGGAGTTATTATTATTCATTTGTAATTTATGTCACAGAGTAGTGAGCTTGGAAGTGGAGGGGAGAAAGTGCTATATCATAGCATATGTTTCATTTAGAGTTGACGAAGTGGACCTGAACAGTTAGGACACACGTGACCTGGGTACCGGCCTGTAACAGGGCAAAAGTCAAACGCCAAGCAAATGAGCAAACGTTTGTAATAGCTACGGGGTCTGGGCTATGAAAGTTGGAGTTTTCTGACATAAATAGAAAGTGATACTTTCCAGAAGAGTGCCAACGACTGAAAAGGGAGTTTATTAAAAAAGGATATTGCAAAGTGGTTTTCTATTTATAATAATATCTTTGGAATTATATGGTGATTTATTGTTTCTCTAAGTGTTTCCTTAGTTGTGTGGGCCAAAACATTTAACTACCAAAAAGAACAAACACTCCATCTTGTGGCTAGGAAAAAAATAGCACTTCCCTCAAACCTAACTGTTGTGTGTTGAATCGTTACCCTATACGTCAAGCATCATAAATATCCAAAGTGGTGCTGAGAGGAGCAACCTTAACCCTGAACTCAAAGAATTCCTTGCCTGAACTATCAAAGATTTTGGTTGAGATGTGTTACTTTCAAAGATGAATCTATTAATTTCTTGATAATTACAGCTACAGTACTTTGGAGAAGATATGGTAGAATTGTAAACACTCCAGTATTTATCAGTTTGGAGGTTTTCTAGAGGGATAGTATTGAAGGTAGCCGGGTGCCGTGGCTCATGCTTGTAATCGCAGACCTTTGGGAGGCTGAGGCAGGTGGATCATTCGAAGTCAGGAATTCAAGACCAGCCTGGTCAACATGATGAAATCCTGTCTCTACTGAAAATACAAAAATAGCCAGGCATGGTGGTGCATGCCTGTAATCCCAGCTACTCTGGAGGCCGAGGCAGGAGAATCACTTGAACCCGGGATATGGAGGTTTCAGTGAGCTGTGAGCCAAGATTGCGCCACTGCACTCCAGTCTGGGTGACAGAGTGAGACCCTGTCTCAAAAAAAAAAAAAAGTATTGGAGAGGTACAAACAGTCAATTACAAAGGAGTTAATTCATTTGATAAATCTCTGTCAATTGCCTACTGTATTCCTACATTATTGCATACAATATTGAACAAGATCCTGCCCCTGTCTTATGGAGCCCATGGCATAGTGGAGCCAGACAAGTGTGCAAGATACAGTGGAAATACTCACAGGGAGAAGTACCTAAGACTACTTAATAAGTCAAAAATAGCTTCACAGAAGGCGTGACCTTTGACCAAATGTACAAGGCAAAGAATAAGAACTGTCCAGGTGGACCATGAGGAAAAGGGAATTTCAGACCAATCAAAGTACATGTGCAGAGAGAGAGACATGATACACTCAGGGCCAGTAGCTCCAATGTGGCTAAAGCCCAAAACTAGCAAAATTACAAGAAATCTCAAAGTACCTTTGGAGTTTTGGTTTATTTCTTTATTTGCATGTTTTTCTCTTCTTTTTGATATTTATCTCCAACTTCTATTCTTGGCAGGTGGAAATTGAGCAAAAAAAGAGTTTGAAGCCAGACTTTGAAGGAGATGAAATGGAAAATCCCAAGGAGTGTGGAGTGCAGTGACAAAGCCTTGCGGCAAGGAATCCTGATCCCAGAGTCATGATAAGGTGTCTTCCTGAGTAGCTGAAGTTTAAGTTAATACCTGCTGTGGCCCCTCCATGTTGGGAATGGTGTACCAGATCTTCCTGTTTGCAGTTACTTGTATTTTACCAGGAAACCCTGAGAATGGTGGCTTTTAGAGAGGCTCTTTGATTCTGGTCATGCCTGAAACATGTGGTTCACCTGACTGTTGGAGCTTACTCTATTATTAAGCCTCCTTACCTTGTCTCTGCTAATCTCGCAGCACTAGTATGTGGTTCGTTGTGACTGTTACTGTCAGGAAAAGAACCTTCCACATCAGTGATGGCACGATTCCCTTCTGATGTTCATCTGTCACTCACTTAAGTTTCTGGAAAAGGCAGTCTTGAGAAGTTAGTTAAGAGTCATCACTTTCACTCTGTCTAGAAAAGGTTCAGAAAAGGTGCAAAACAAATTTCCTCTTTGGGTCTTACTAGACCTTTTGGAGGTGTCTTCATTCTTTAAATGTTAACACTGTGCAACAGAAGTTTCCAGGACATTTCCTCCTGGCTCTGGATTGTTTATATTAGAACACTTTTTCCAACTCTCTAAGGTTTCAGTCACAGGATTTGCTAAGCTGAGTCACAATAGACAATGGGAAAAGGCACAATAGGAGACTTTTTAATTCTGTGAATGGACCCACATTCTGTAAAATGGCTGGTGATGGGAAGGCAAAATTAAGCTTAGTTTTCTTCTCTCTGGAGAAAAGAGACATTAAATGTAAGATGATGTTCAGTTCAAGAGGTAGATTCAGTCTCAGTGAATTCCCAAATTCACACTGAAAAATAGTCCACTTCTGATTCCTGAAACAAATATATGTAATACCTCAGGCATTTGTAAGGGGCATTTGGGAGTTCTTGTTATACCTCATGACCAATAGACGGTTGCATGTCCCTTTAACCCAAACTTTATAGGAAATTTAAGCTGCAGAGATAATTTTTAAAGCTGTTTTAAAATTAAGCCTGAATGAGCTTTCCCAAAAAATTTAGATTTTGATAATAATCGCAGTATTATAATGGATTGAAAAAGCATCTCTAGGGTAGAGACGGGAAAAGCCATATTTTTCTAATGTTGGGAACATTAAATCCTGATTCCAGGAGTCAGGACACTCACTTCATCTTCTTTTTCTTCAACTGTTTCTGGGACACTCAATCTTCTTTTTCTTCATCTGTTCCTAATCACCTGTTTCTTATTTCTATCTTGGTGTCTCTCCCATGAAGACTAGAGTCAGGAGACAGAAGGCACACTTTATCAGATTTGTAGATAATGCAGAAATGAACAACATCTCCAGGTTTTGGCCGATGGATTCAAGATTAATGGATTCAATGAACAATCATTGGATTCTAAGTATGTATTGACACTGGGATATAGAAACAGTTACAGTATTTTGAAATATCTAAACATAAGACTGAAACTAAAAGGATGATTAAATAGGCATTAATGAGAAACCCTATACTGGTTTTTTTTTTTTAAATGCAACCCTCTAGTGTGTGTTTTGTGGATGTGTGTTTATGTGTGTGGTGTCGATGGGAAGGGTGTTAGGGAGATCTGGTGTCACAGTAGCTTATAGAGAAACATTTCCTTACAGAAATGGAGGTTCAGTTTTGAATATATCATGAAATAGATCAGAAATATATCACAGCTATTCACAAAGCTAATGTGTTCAACTGGTGTTAACAAAAGCTTTGCATGCTTTTATTAACCCTCCATCTAGTCTACATCTAAATGGAGTGTTGGGTTCATTTATGGGTATCATAGTTTAAGAGAGACGTTAATAAGTTGATTGTGTCCACAGGCAGGTGACCAGGCTTGTTAAGTGTCTGATTATACAAGAACAAGGGAATAGCCTCTCTGAAGGAACAGAAGGTATAGCTGGAAAGGGAGTGCAGACAGGAAGGGAATGATATAATACCTGCCTCAAAATTTCTGTTGAGCTATAAAAAGGAAGAGGAATTAGATTATTCTGTGTAGCATCAAAGGGCAAAAATAAGAACAAAGTGGAACTTTACAGATGACAAGTGTTTGCTTCAATATAAGGAAGAATTTTCCAATAAGAGTTGTTGTAAAGAACAATAGACTCAAGTTAGTAAAATTTCCAGTTCCTGTGAATGCTCAATCGTTAAAATAACCACCTATCCCACAGGCTGTGTGAAAGGGAATCTTACATTGGATTTGGTCTATATGTCTACCAAGATTCCTTCTAAATTTAGGTTTAGTCTCAATAGTAATAGGACTCTCTAACTTCAGTTGTCTTTTTCTTCCTAAGTGGTTTTTCATGCTCTTTAAAATACAGTGGAGTTCCTTTGAAGTTTTTGTCAAGGGATTTCAATGCATATCTCTTCCCCTGTTGTACTAAATGCTTTTGAGATTGATTCCTCATAGAACATCTAAATGGATTGGAGAGTTGGCAAGGGGAATGAAGTTCATCCCAGAACCTTCCTTAGTCACTCCGGCTTAGCACTGTGTTAAGATCTCTGCCTCATCTGCTAGCATCACATGTGGTTTGCTTGTTGGAGCTTATTTTTCCCCCCATGGTTAATTCTCATTGCCTGCATACGTGCACCTGGACTTTTTTTTTTTTAAGCAAGCATTGGGAAAAATCCCTTCTATGCTATCTATATTCTGCAAGCACATTATTATTATATTATATTATTATTATTTTGAGATGGAGTTTTGCTCTTGTTGCCCAGGCTGAAGTGCAATGGCATGAGGTTGGCTCACTACAACCTCTGCCTCCTGGGTTCAGGCAGTTCTCCTGCCTCAGCCTCCCAAGTAGCTGGGATTACAGACGCCCACCACCATGCGCCTCTAATTTTTTTATTTTTAGTAGAAATGGGGTTTTATTACGTTGGCCAGGCTGGTCTCGAATGCCTGACCTCAGGTGATCCACCTGCCTCAGCTTCCCAAAGTTTTGGGATTACAGATGTGAGCCACTGCACTGGACCTGCAAATTATTATTAATTTTTAAAAACCTAACATCTTAATTTCATCAAATTTGTTTTCCCTCTACTGTTTTTAGGAAACTGATTGTGGGTAGCATATAGGGGTTTGGGGAATATAATACTATATATTTTTAGACATAATGAGTGTTTTACTAGGTTTAAATAATTTCTGTAGAAAACACAATTGGGCAAATTACCTATGTAATAACCTACATAGAAAACAGTTTTGCAAATTACCTGTGGATGCACAGATTTTACGTTTACCACCCTGGACCTGGACTTTAATTTTAATTTTTATTTTTTTTGTGGTCACAAATAATCTTTGTTATCAATAATGTGAAAATATTAAAAACGAATTCATTTTACCAATATACAGAATTACTATTTGAACATAAATTAGATATCACATGGTATCAAGACCTGTGCTTTCTTTTCAGTCTAGGGCCTGCTTTTTGACTTTGCAGCAAAAAGATAAGAAATGTCTGACGACACGTCAGACAAGACAGTGTGAGGCACTTTGTGGGGAGACCATTAGATCCCCTTGCCTGCTCTTGCAGACATAGTACTAGTTATTCCTTATGAAAAGTTTGCATTTCATTCATGTTAAATATTATCTGGACCGTTTTGTTTTTTCTATTTAGTTCTTCCTTTAACTGTGCTTTCCTGCCTATTGGCAGGGTTCATAATTCTTGAGAACACTATTTTATTTAAAATATTTTTTATTTGAAATGAGACTAATTTCTGTTCAAATTCAGTGACTGGTAATAAGAGTTTATTTCCCTAGAAACTTACATTTCTGAGAAATGGGATCCATGAAAGCAAGGAATATATATAATTTTTTTATGTTTCCAACACTTAGCACAAAGCTTGGAATATAGCAGAGTTCAGCCACCTTAAATGCTTGCCGGTAGGGCAAACATATACTCATGAAAGAAAGGAAAATGATTATGTATTCAATAAATGTTTGCTGAAAGAATACTGACCCTGAGACTCTAAGGCTACTTAACCCTTACTTACCATCAAATACTCACATTAAAGCCAGCAAGCATGCTTTTATTCCCTGAAGGACTTAAATAATTTTGCTTTCCTTTTATTCTTGCTTCCACAGTCAACTCATAAAACCTGTCAGCACTTAGGCACTTAATATGCTGCTGACTTTGAACTACAGTGTACCTCATTCACATTGAAAAACATTTTTGTGCCCAAAAGCATAGGAGCAAAGATGCTGTCCATAGTCCAGATTATTGATTGCTTTGTTCCTGCAAGTCAGACAGATCTATGAGCCTGAGTCTTGCCCATTTCAATGGTCAGTAGGAAAAGAAAGCATTTGATAGAGTACACAACCAGTCTTGATGCACTGGGTCTTTGCTCTTCCCAGCATTAACCGCTGACCGTTACTGGGCATTTATTTTGTCACCACAGTGAGAGGGACATCTGAGATAGTAAGGTCGAAATTTTTAAGATAAAATCATTATTTCAGAGGTGATATATATTTCATAATAAGTTTAGTAGTGGGAAAACAGAATGAGCTGAATTTTTTTCTTAAAAGCCTGGGGAATATTAAATTCATTTAAGTAGGAATCATTGCAATCCAGCCTACTTATAGAAATTCTCCCAGTTGGAATGGTAACTTTAACTCATCTAAAAATGAGGATTACATGTTAATTCCAGCATATCTAGGCCTTGGGTCTGTAATGTCCAATCTTTTGGCTTCCCTGGGCCACATAGGAAGAAGAAGAATTTTCTTGGCCATACATAAAATATACTAACAACAGCTGATGAGCTTTTAAAAAATGGCCCAAAAATAGCGCATATATATATTTTTTTCTTTTTTTTTTTTTTGAGACAGAGTTTCACTCTGTCACCCAGGCTGGAATGCAGTGGTGCAATCTCGGCTCACTGCAACTTCCACCTCCCAGGTTCAAGTGACTCTCCTGCCTCAGCCTCCTGAGTAGCTGGGACTACAGGCGTGCACAACCACACCTGGCTGATTTTTGTATTTTTAGTAGAGATGGAATTTCACTGTGTTGGCCAGCTGGTCTTGAATGCCTGACCTCAGGTGAGCCACCACACCTGGACAAAATGGCATTATGTTTTAAGAAGTTTACAAATTTGTGTTAGACCACATTCAAAGCCATCACGGGCCACGGGTTGGACAAGCTAGGCTTAAGTCATGTCAAGAATGCAATTTAAAAGGAATTTCAAAAAGCTAACAAAAAATTAAATCCACAGAAAAATATCATTTGGGGCTGGGCACCTTGGCTCACGCCTGTAGTCCCAGCACTTTGGGAGGCCAAGTTAGATGGATCACCTAAGGTCAGGAGTTTGAGACCAGCTTGCCCAACATGGTGAAACCCACTCTCTAATAAAAAAAAGAAAAAAATATTTGGTAAATGCATTGTCTCGAACACTTCACTACCAAGTCCCATTCAAACCATGTCAACTCTTCACATAAAATTAGGGGATTCTCGCCAAGTTTCTAAAGATGATTTATTTTTAAACATTACCAATGTTTAAATGCTAATTCCATGAATCACCATTTCTTACCTTTTTTTGAGACTGGCTTTAGATATCATGACTCATATTTATGTATTTAAGGAATTAAACGTGAAGGAGATGTATCAGGCAACCACAAATGTAGAAAACAAATGTATGCGTTATAATAGTCTCCCATGTATTAACTAAAACAAGAACGTGAGATTTTTAAATTTCTTCTAGTGTGCCTTACCAAATCTGCTGGAGAATGTCTTTTTCTTTGTTTTGAGTTGAAAAAAAATGCCTCTCTCAACTTGGCAATGCTACTAAGCCTGTAAAGGCAGAAACTATCCACAGTAATGAGTCTGGTAGTGCCTGGAGAGAGGCAAATGGTAATTGGAGGTAACAAAAGCTATAAGAAAACAGACTAAAAAAAAAAGAATTTCAATATGAAAAAGTAAATTATAGAGAGATGACAAATCAGCATTGGATACCACGTTTCAAAATACTTTAACTAGAATCCATCTCTAAAAGTTAAAAGTAGGAAGCTCTAGGAAAAATAAAGATTGCATGGTAAAAAGGGATAGATGGCAGAATTAATTCAACTCAACAAATATTTATCAATGTCTACTCTGGTCAGGTGCTGTGTTAGCAGTCAGCTTCCCTAAATGGAGGAAAGGCTAGACATGAGAACATTGAGGTTTGTTTATATAAACTTGCTTATAGGCGTGCCATAATGGATGGATTTAAGGGAAAATTGGGGTTTCTATGAGTCTTTAAAGGACATAGCCATGGAGACAATCACTATGTTAAGTAACTTGCTGTTTTCCCAATTGGGCTTCAGTTTCCTGAAACAAAAAGTGAGGAAGTTAGATTAATTGTTTTTTCAAGTCCTTTCTAATTCTAACGTTACGGGTTATTTTACAAAATATCCATTGGTGCCACCTTTCAGTGACTTCATATGTTTGTAAGAACCAAGAATTTTAAACTATGAAGATTGGAAAAATCAGCTGGTCCATCTTTTTCCTTTTCATATCTCTTTTTTCTTTTTTGTCATTTCCCTAGACAACAGAAACACAGCCAACCTTCCAAATCCTCTATTTTGCAATTGCCTTCCAAACACAGATTTAAAAAGAGGATCAAAGAGGGTGGTAAAGATCAGGTGGAATGCTTCTTTGGAAGTTCCACTGGCATCATCCATCAGAGAACAATGGTGTAAGTGTGAAGAGCTACAGACAGGTCTCCAAAATGGATATTAGGATTTGGGTACTATTTGACACAGAAGTAGGTCTAGCCCTCCAAGTACTGAGGATGCTAGGATGATCAGTGATGTGTATATATATGTCTTATGTCATTTTGTATAAAATATTGTGAAAATTGAAGGAGGACACTCAGTAAACATCCTGGGACTATTTGTAAGTTATGGCAAAACCAGATGAGAGAAAGGAATAGTCCCCTCTGCATCCTTACTGTCTCTTAGTAACAGCAAATTGTAATTTTAAAAAATTTAAAACTACATACAAGTTACAAAATAGCATCTCCCTTGTGGTATGTTTGAGCGTGTAATTTTACTTTCTTTTCTGGTTGTGCTTGTGGTAGTCAGATGTGTTGGATTGATTCCAATTGGACAGAGTAAGGAATTCCAGCATCCTTTTCCTCTTTGCTCCTGGGTTCTCCCTCAGATCAAATCCTCAGTTCTAGCTGGGGATGCTGTCTAGCCCCACACTGTGACAGAAGCCTTAAGCACTGTTGCACCTCCATGTGCTTTGGATCGGCAACCCCAGTAGTATTTTACTGGAGCAGTTCTGGGAAAGCAGATGTACAGTCAGGTCCCAACAGCAAACTCTTGGGTGTAAGAGTAAGCATAGGGGTGAGGAAAGAGAAGGATATGAACTCCTCTAACCTTAAGCCAGCATTCATTTAACCTTTATGTCTACTTGCCAAGAGAACCTGGAGAAAGCTACCATATTCAATAGATTAATCAAAATCAGTGTTTTAGCCAGGCGGTGACAGAGAAGCAGCATTCCTCACCCTACATTCTTGTAATGTCTGTAATAAATTTTAATGCATCAGAATGGATGAACCCAAGATCTAGTGAATGATTCAGCTGATCCAGGCCTTGCATTTTCCGTAATTCATCATCCATCTTCATTTAATGTAACCTCTTGCACTATTGTGGTTAATTTTATGTAAAACCAGTTTATGTTTTTTTAAATATGTGCCTATGTAATAAAGTCTACACACTGGCTATCTCTGTAGAGGTGAGGTTTTGTTTTTAGTTGTTCTACTGATTAGATCCTTTTTTGAGCTGTGAAAATTATTAATAAAAATGTTTGAACAAAGTGTCACTATGCAAAATTTAATGAGGTCAGACATAATGAAGAGTAATGTTTATTAATATAAGGCCAGTCACCCAACTTATATGGCTAGTGATCATAAGCTGACAAATTAACAAATGACCTGCTTAATTATCCTAGTTAAGTTTATCATAGGTATAATTTAGTCCATTCCAATTTTGTGCCTAATTCTGTGAGAAAACAAATAAAAATGGTTAAAATCCTTGAGGTTTTCTTGGAGATATGTACAAAATATATAATAAGCGAGAAATATAAATGAGCACGTAATCAAATAATAAATTTGCATTATGTTCCTGACTTATCATCAGTGCTAAACAAATAATTGTTCAACATTGATGAATCAAAATTACTAATGTCAACGTAACTTGGATGAGAAAAAATCAGTGTAGATTAAAACACTTGGGAAATTTTCACAGGAAAGATGGCTGTCAGCTGAGACCTGGAGGTGGGGTAAATTTTGGCTCAGTGATGAGAAGAGAATATAGTTTAGGGAAAAGACAAGAGTTAAAGTGGTATGTTGGGCTAGGAGGAGATCAGATAGACCCAGGTGAAGGACTCATGAATATCCAGAGATAAAACTGATGGTTAAGCTAAGCTATGGCAGGGCTTGTATCTAGCCTGAGTTGGAACACAGTCTACTAAATGCAATGAAGCAATTTTCGAATCTTGGCCATAAAGCATTATTCTAGAAAAATTAGTCTGTCAATACCATGCTGAGCATTTTGGATTTTAGGAAAGATTAAAAGCAAGGAAAATAATTTGTAGGTTTTCTGAAGTAAACAAGGCAAAAAATAAACAAAGCTTTGTGTTTTATTTTGTTCAAAGCAACCAGAAACATTTTATTGCAAAATATAATCATGCACAAGGGAGAACTCAGCCCAGGTCAGTGGCCTCCTGCTGTCAAGAGATCTCTGTCATTAGCAGAACACAGAGAATAGTGTAGCCTAGTCAGTACCAAATTACATAGTATCAGGTGCACAGAAGACTTACTAAATAAAAGCATAATATTAAGTTGGATATTCTGGGAATATTATACTCCTTCGCACTATTCTTCCATCCCTACCTGTCCAGAGTCCCCTTGAACCAGTTGTGAGAGCTAATTGCCTAGACCCCACATTGTTACAAGGCTTTTATCTTCTAGGGTCCCCCTTTCCTTTAATATCCCAAGAGAAATAACTATCTGAGTAACTGTTTGAAGCCAAGCACACACCCCAGCGTTCCTCAGGATTTGGGTAAGGAAGTTGAAGGCCAGAAGAAGTGAAGATGAGAGTTTAAATGTGCTCACTGTTATTTGTCCCTTCTGTTTCCAAACTCCTCTCAGCCCCTCCTTGATCTCCTCCAACTATTGCCTCTCTCTTCCTCGATCTAGGGCAGATTTCTATATTCCCCAAATAGATTAATATTAGCTAACATTTAGGTAATGCAGATACTCCGGTGCAGCCACTGGTACTCAGTATTTTAGGCATATTATTTAATAAAGGTAGCTTCCTCTCCATTCTGCAGGGCACTAATAATTCAAGAGTAGGGGGTATAACAGATGTTTACTGAAGATTAGCAATCACTGGTGAATATCTACAGCACAAAAACAAGAAAGAATTTTAAACTGAATATCATGGTTTGCCCCAACTGCTGACCATCACACCCAGCGCAAGCCTCGTGGATCCTTGGGTGGCAAGTTTGCTCCTCCTCTGCTCCAGGATGATCGGCCAGGAGACCCAGAGACCCTCTCCTCCTTCTCCTAAGCCTCCCCAGGGAACGACATTCCCATAGCCCCAAGCCAGGCATGCCGACCTCCTCACCACTGAGCCGAAGCAGTTGGTTCACATCCAGAGGAATATTAAGCTGCAGCCCGCCTCAGACTTGGGGTCTCCGGTGAGAGTTGGAAGAAACACATCAATGCGGAGTTTGGAAAACTGTGTTCTATAAAACAATTGGATTTCTTGCAGAAGAAAGACAACATTACACTGTTTATCCTCCCCAACACTAAGTCTTTATCTGGACACAGATGTATGACATAGGAGGTGTGAAGGTTGTCGTCCTGGAATAGGAGCTACATCACAGACCCCATCAAGCTCATGACTCTGCTTTCATATCCAGACATCTGTGTGACCTCTGCCTAGTTTGGAAAACATTTATGAAGAGCTACCTACAGACACAGATGATCATCTTGACCATGGAGATTTATCTGGGTGGGTCAAACAAGGTGTTCTACTCACCATCTTCACTGTGCAGACCCATCAAGGCAATTCTCCTGAGAGAGGCTGGGAGTATTTTGCCAATGCAGTTGTGTCCTGGCTAGATCAGAACTGAGTGACCTTGTCTTCTTGATCTGGGCTCTTATACTCAGAAGGAGGGCAGTGCCATTGATAGGAGATGGCACTGTGTGCTGCAAGTGGCTCACTTCTTGTGGTTCTTGTGTATAGAGAGTTCTTTGGATGTAGACACTTATTCCAAGACCAATGAGCTGCTGTAGAAGTCCAGCAAGAAGCTCACAGACTAGAAGGAGCTGTAATCCTCAACTGAGGGGTGGTCTGTCTCTATTGGTGGTTTTTGAGAAGCTTCTGTTCAAGTATTTTTCAATTATGAAGTCAAATTGAAAATTTCTGAATTAATCCTTAAGTACTCTGTGTAAGGGGGCAAAGCTTCTGTTAAAGCAGCCATGAAGCAGGCTGCCCAGAAATGGCAGCTTTATCCAGCCAGACACAGCAAAGGCTACTCTTTGACCAAATGTCTTTCTCTGCAACATGGCTTCAGCCCAAAATATGCAAACTTCTCAGAAGACAGGTAAGGTCAAATATTCACTCGGCTCTCTTCACCACCTTTACCGTTATGTTTCGGGGGGAGATTTCACCTTTTCAGTACAGCCCTAATATTGTACCTGCTGTTACTAGGTTTCGCCTGATTAGACTTCCAGTTACAAGGTGTTGGGGTGTTTTTGCTTAGAAAGGAACCCTTTTCCCAGCCTGGCTGGTATTCCAGTCCCAGCCAGGTACACTGCCCCCTTGGTCATTCAAGGAGCCCTCAGGCCCCTCCATAAAAGAAGCATGAGGATGTTTTGCAAGTTTCCAGAAATCAGGGCTCAATTTCCTAATTGTAGGGAAGGTGAAGTTTCCTAAGGAATATTCCATAGTGTGAGCCTTAACAGATAGCCAGGAACTGAGAAAAGTGACCTAGGTCTTGTTATCCTTTGGTGGTTTTGTGGAATTTGAACAAAGTAGAGGAGAAAAGGGATTTTTCTTAAATGCGGGGGTGAGCTTCTCCTAGAGTTATCTCAAGTTGGGGTTTTTAAGACAGCACGAATTGCCAAATGCTGTTTTATTATGGACTGCAATCACTTTGGGATATTTTTTCTGCAACACTGAAAAGTTTTTGTTTTAAAAAAAAATACTTATGCAGGCTGGGCATGGTAGCTCACACCTGTAATCCCAGCACTTTGGGAGGCCAAGACAGGCGAATCACAAGGTCAGGAGATCAAGACCATCCTGGCTAACATGGCGAAACCCCATCTCTACTAAAAATACAAAAATAATTATCCGGGCCTGGTGGCACGTGTCTGTAGTCCCAGCTACTCGGGAGGCTGAGGCAGAAGAATCGTTTGAACCTGGGAGGCAGAGGTTGCAGTAAGCCAAGATCATGCCACTGCACTCTAGCCTGGGCAACAGAGTGAGACTCTGTCTTAAAAAAAAAAAAAAAAACCACAAGCAAAAGAACAGGATAAAATCTATTTGCCACCTGTCGAGAGCAAACCCAATTCTCTCCTCTCTTTTTTGACCCCCTCCTTTACCGTCTCTCTTGTCTCGTCTCTTCTTCACTAATAGGCATGAAGTCCTGAGAGCCTAGACTAACCTGGTGGCAGTGGCAGAGAAAGGGACATATCTTAGAGATCTGAAACAGTCCCCAATTATATCTGCCCAGGTTGACTGCTTTTTGCCCACACTCCTATTGCCTCTCTCATTGGTTGCCTTTAATACTTGTGTGCTTTTTAATATTTTATATTTATTAGATTTGTTCTCCTCATTAAAAAGGCAATAGTTGATTAAGAGAACTGGCTTTCTCAGTGTGTGGCAAAGTACACCAAAAATAATATGAATCAACAAATGCAAATCAATATGCAATTAAAAATAACTGAAATTTAATTTTGCATTCTAATAAAATGTTCTTGTAATCGCTTGCAGTCAATCCCCTGCTTCCATTACTGAGGATCTGCAGTCTGGAAAGTCTTCTCCCTACTGCTGCTTTTCTTTCTCTTTTCAGCTCCAAGGTTAGTGCTGCAAACATGTTTCATTTTAATTTGCTGGGCAGTACAAAATGTATCCCCTTGACTCAGTACAGTCTATAAGGAGAAATAGGAAAAACACCAAAGTACTTTTCCCCATTTTTAGTTGGTTCCTCAATGCAACACTTGTGACACCAACTCCAGAAATAGAAAAAAAAAAACAACACAAGACGTATTTTTCCTGTTCTCTACCCTCACACAGTCACTGAGCACTTCTGGCACCAGGTGCGTGGGGGTTTTCTGCCACAAATCAAGCAATTCTGCAGTGGATTCTGCAGCAGATTCTCCAGCAGACAGCAGCTGGGTGTCCTCCAGTTCACTCTCCACCTGGAATGAACTGGCAGTTCTGACACCATGTACCTGGAGGTAGCATCAGATCTCATGGGTTGAGGGGCTGAGTCTCCATCATCGCCCCCCACTTCAGATGCCACGGATTGTGGCCTGTGCTTGTTTCTGACTGACTGGTTGTAAACAGGGGTCTTTAGTACTCCTTGCTGAGTTTCAATTGATTTCCTAGAGCATCTCACAGAAACCAGAAGAACACTGTTTTCTTGTGTTTTATAAAGAATATTACAAGGCTGGGCGTGGTGGCTCAAGCCTGTAATCCCAGCACTGTGGGAGGCCGAGGCGGGTGGATCACGAGGTCAAGAGATCGAGACCATCCTGGTCAACACGGTGAAACCCCGTCTCTACTAAAAATACAAAAAATTAGCTGGGCATGGTGGTGTGTGCCTGTAATCCCAGCGACTCAGGAGGCTGGGGCAGGAGAATTGCCTGAACCCGGGAGGTGGAGGTTGTGGTGAGCCGAGATCGCGCCATTGCACTCCAGCCTGGGTAACAAGAGCGAAACACCGTCTCAAAAAAAAAAAGAATATTACAAAAGATACAGATAAATAACCAGGGTGGAAGAGATGTATGGGGCAAAGTGTGGGAGAAGGAGGGCAGAGCGTCCATGCCCCTACAAAAACCTCCATATGTTCAGCTATCCAGAAGCTCTCTGAACCCAGTCCTTTTAGGTTTTTAAGGGGAGTTTCATCATGCAAGCATGATTGATTACAACATTGGCCTTTGGTGATCAACTCAACCTTCGGCCCCTCTTCCCTCCCTCTGAGATCGGGGTATGAGGCTGAAAGTCACAACCCTCTAATCATGCCACAGCCTTTCCAGTAACCAGACCCCATCCTGAAGCTATCTAGGGACCCCCAGCCACCAGTCATATCATTAAGCATCCAAAAGATACTCTTATCAGTCCATAGATTCTGACAGTTTTAGTAGCTGTATGTCAGGAAACAGGAAGAAAACCCAATATTTATTTCACAATATCACCAACTTCTAATAAGGGAATGACAATGGCAATGAAAAAGAAAGGTTACACACAAAGGAAGAATGCAAGCACTTAGTGACTAGACTGAATGGTGGAACAAAAGAAAAGGAATCAATGATTTAGAGATGCTGAACCTGGTCATGTTTATCCTACAAGTAGCCTATCGGAAACCCCTGTGTTTTTTTTCTTAAAAAGTTGCTATTTTGCTACCAAAATACCAAATAAAAAGTTCTGTACCAATATATCCTTTCCTAAGATTTTTAAATTATGAACTTGATGAGTACCCAAGACATCAGTCTGCTGCTCAGTTTAGAGAAAGCTAACAAGAAAGTCTATGACTTGTCAATATAAACCATTTTTTAAAAAATTGAAAGCTACATAACCAAAGAAAAGAGCAAAACCCCAGGACACCCCATGAAGGTGAAGACTTCTAAATGAATGAAAGGACCGCGTTTCTACTCAAAGTCCTTGATCCCTTTCCACAAATATTCAAGTAATGGGATTTCCACTTGCAGGTAGAAAATGTTTCTATTGGGGAATGTTCTCTGTGGCAAGGCAGCATGGTCAAACGGGGGATGGAAGTTTGAAGGCGATGCTTCTCTCATCTCTGCAACCCAGAACTGAGTTATCTTTATAAACTATTTTATTAAAAAAATAGTTTATAAAGGTAACTTTATAAACTATTTAAGGCTTTTTTAAAAATAAACTATTTAAGGCTTCAATTATGGCAGAGCTAACTCAGCTTCCCAATAGTGTGCTGCCTCTAGAATCCCACCTCAGACGAGAGAACTAGAAGCAGCAATAACTGATATATACAGCATACAAAATCCTCTAGATCTGCTGGTTGGAAGTATTTTTAATGTGTCCTGATAGATATGGAGAGAGTACCTCCAAAAGTTGACCCTGGTAACAGTAAGCATCATCCTCATCATCACAATAACTTGTTGACCTTCCTTCTACCGAGTCTCACCTCTTAACACATTTTTTCTTCTAACTAAACATAAGACACAATACACATACATTCCACTACAAAACCTCTTACAAATTTTACATATTTAATATTTAGCCTGTAAGTTCCTTTGCTAGCTCTGTGCTTTGCTCTACACTGCTCAACAGTGACAGCAGCAATGGCCAGCACTCTGCTTTGTGTTTTACATGCATTACTTCATTTAATCCTTGCAATAACCCTGTGAAGTAGTGTCCTGGCCATTTTATACCTGTAAATATCCTCATTTTATAGGTATATATACAAAAAAACTGAAGCACAGAAGGTTAATTTGCCCAACAGTCATAAAGATAAGTGGCAGAACTTAGTATCTTCAGAGTACTCTGTCTGTCATCTTTAGGAATAATTGCTAAGCAATACAGTAGTCATTCAATAAATGTTTTTAAGCCTCCCATGAGTTTCAAAGGGCATAGAGATAAATGAGATATGGTCCCAATTCTCTAGAAGCACCCATTTAAAAGTCAGTTTTGATAGCAAATCTACCATCACAGCCAAGAAGAACATACTTGACCCTTTTGTTTGAGTTACAAAAGGCCACCTCACTTTCTGGCTGAGAAAGCTCCACACTAGAACATAGAGGATACTGCAGGTAGATCAAAAGCTGGAGTTTACTGGTCCAAGTGGCTCACGCTTGTAATCTCAGCACTTTGGGAGGCCAAAGTTAGCAGATTTCTTGAGCCCAGGAGTTTAAGGCTAGCCTAAGCAACATAGTGAAACCTCATCTCTACAAAACATATAAAAATTAGCCGGGCATGGTGGCACATACCTGTAGTCCTAGCTACTCAGGAGGCTGTGGTGGGAGCATCGCTTGAGCCTGGGAAGTGAAGGTTTAGTGGGCCAAGATCACGCCACTGTACTATGGCCTGCCCCTGACAATGCATCCCCCAGGACAACTGAGCAAGTCCTGGGTGACAGAGCAAGACCCTGTCTCAAAAAAAAAAAAAAAAAAAAAGCTGGATTTCATCTCTACCTTCATAAAAGAGTCCTTTTATGCAGTATGAAAACTACACAATAGTATGTGACATCTTCAGTTCTATAGTTGATACCCAAATTATGAGCTTATAGAGATCTTTTCTTTAAAGATGTGCATGAAAATATTAGAAGCCGCCGGGTGTGGTGGCTCATGCCTGTAATCCCAGCACTTTGGGAGGCCAAGGCCGGTGGATCAGGAGCTCAGAAGTTCAAGACCAGCCCAGCCAGGTTGGTGAAACCCCGTCCCTACTAAAAATACAAAAAATTAGCTGGTCATGGTGGCATGCTCCTGTAATCCCAGCTGCTTGGGAGGCTGAGGCAGAGGAACCTAGGAGCTGGAGGTTGCAGTGATGGAGATCGCACGACCGCACTCCAGGCTGGGCAACAGAGTGAGACTTTGTCTCAAAAAAATAAAGAAAGAAAAGAAAATATTAGAAGCATAGAACTTATGGAAACATGAATCCATATGCAAGAAAATATAGGGGTAGTGAAGGAATGTTCCACTATTTTATTTTAATCCCAATATCAGTAAAGGGTAGGAAAAGAGATAAGCCTGTAGGAAATAATAAAGTATTTGAAGGGGAAAAAACGGGCCGGGCGCGGTGGCTCACGCCTGTAATCCCAGCACTTTGGGAGGCCGAGGCGGGTGGATCACGAGGTCAAGAGATCGAGACCATCCTGGTCAACATGGTGAAACCCCGTCTCTA
>NW_016107660.1:2106758-2108528 GCF_001604975.1 Cebus imitator | reverse complement strand
AAAAAAAAAAAAAAAAAAAAAGAATTGGAGCCAGGAGTAATGTCAGCAAGATGGCTCACTAGAGTCACCTGGTGCTTGCTCCTCCCAACAAGAAAGGCCCAAGACGATGAACGCGCAGCTCAATGTGACTGGAGTGCGGAAGGGAGCGCACTGGAGTGCAGCTGGAGAGCAGCATGGAGGCACGCGGCCTCTGCAGCCCCATCTGCTCTTCTCAAATCGGATTGGCCTGGAGACAGACTTCCTGTTGTGGAGAAAAGGTAAGCAGATCCCCACCAGCTCTCATTGTCTTGACAAACATCTGTAGTCCTTTCCTTTTTTTTTTTTTTGATATGGAGTCTAGCTCTAAGGCCCAGGCTGGAGTGCAGTAACGCGATCTCTGCTCACTGCAACCTCCACCTTACAGGCTCAAGCGATTTTCCTGCCTCAGCCTCCCAAGTAGCTGGGATTACAGAAGCCCAACACCATGCCTGGCTAATTTTTTGTTAATGTTTTGATGGGTTTCACCATCCCTACTAAAAATGGTCTGGATCTCCTCACCTTGTGATCTGCCCGCCTCAGCCTCCCAAAGTGCTAGGATTATAGACGTGAGCCACCCCGCCTGGCCACCTATAGTGTTTTCTACAGGAGAACCCCACAGTTCTCACAAGCCCTGAGCCCAGTTTGGAAAGCTGCCGGAATTCACGCAGCTGCACTGCCCTGGATTAGGAGCGCAAGGTGCACTCCCCACCCCCACCCACTCCCTGTGAGCAAAGCTGCTGCAGCACCGCCCATCTTCAGAGCAGAGCCACCTGTAGAGTGCACCCTCCTCCCAGGGTCAGTAGCCACTGCATCCCTCCAGCACTGGAGCTCCATTTTCATGATGCCAAGCCCACAAGAGTAGCCGAATGCCACAGCCCTAGCTGTGCAGAACTTGGGCCCAGGATCAGCCATAGCTCTGGTCCTGCAAAGCAGGGAAACCAATTCCCACCACCATTCATCCAGACAAACAGTCTGCCAGTCCTGCCCAGAGCAAACTGTCCTTGAGCTAGCCAGACCACTGTGTGCCCTCCCACATGTGGGAGCTGATATGCCCCAGGCCAGCAGAGTGCTACACTTACTCAGGATCTGAGAACTAGCTGTGTGTCCATGTCCTAAGTTGAGAAACAGCCCTGCAGGTGGCCTGTAGTAGACACAACCACGGCTGACTAAGCAGCCCTTGCTCAGATCTAGGAAACAACCTCATGGGCCACCACCCACAGAAATGCCCCCAGGCCATCTGAGCAGCAATGTGAATATGTCACAGGTCTGAGAAACTGCCTTGTTCCCAACCCAGGCAGATGTGTCCCCAGGCCAGCAGAGCAGCAATACGCCCATGCCCTGGACCTGAAAAATAATCTGTGGGCCACCTTCAACAGATGTGCCCCAGGGCCAACCAAGCAGACTTGTGCCCACATCCTGGGCTTGAAAAGCAGCCCCATGGGCCCCCCATGGCAGACAGGTCCACAGGCCAATCAAGCAGTTGTGTACCAGCATCCTGGGCCAGAGGACCAGCCCCATGGACCATCCCTAGCAGACATTCACTCACACCAGCCAAGAAGCCATGTGATCATGTCCTAAGCCTGAGAAGCCTCAGGGCCACCCCCCTTCACCCACCCTCCCCCCCTGCCTCACCAACAGACATGTCCCCAGGCCAACTAAGAAACTAGGCAACTGGGGCCGGGCGCGGTGGCTCACGCCTGTAATCCCAGCACTTTGGGAGGCCGAGGCGGGTGGATCACAAGGTCAAGAGAT
>NW_016107660.1:2103734-2106543 GCF_001604975.1 Cebus imitator | reverse complement strand
ACTTTGTCTCAAAAAAAAAAAAAAAAAGAAACTAGGCAACTGTGTCCTGGGCCTAAGAAACTCTGTGAATCACTCAGAGCAGACACATCCCAGGCCAGCCAAGCAGCTTTATGCCTGCATCCTAAACCAAAGAAAGCATGTTGTGGGCAACCCCTGGCAGACACATCCCCAGGCCAGCCAAGCAGCTGTGTGCCCACACCCTGAGCTGAAGAAAGCCCCACAAACCATTCCTGGCAGGCACACCCCAAGGCCAACTAAGCAACCATGTGTCTATGCTTCCAGCCAGAGTAACAACCCTGTGGCCCGAACCTCAGTGAGCTACACCCCAAGTTGGCTGACCCACTGTGTGCACACACACACAACAGGCCTGAGAAACAGCCTGGGGAGCCCAGCTCTGGCAAAGCTACATCATGACCGCAAACTCTGTCAGCCTAGACCACTGAGAAACTCACAAATGCCGCTAGTATGGATTACAGCTGAAGAAGCTAAATGGAGACTATACTACTGTACCTAGAATCAAGGCCAATGTACCCTGCTGAACTGACACCCCAAGACTTATTAGTACAAATAAGTGTTTCCCTATGAAACCTTCTTCATAAAACTGGAAAACATAACTTTTCCACCAGATGTGTAGAAATCAATGTAGGAACACATCAACCATGAAAAAGGGAAGGAAACATTATTTTCCAAGGAAAACAATACTTCTCTAGTAACAGACTCTAATCATAAAAAAAAAAAAATGACATGCCTCAAAAAGAATTCAAAATAATAATCTTAAGGAAACTCTGTAAGATGTAAGAGAACACGGATAGACTATTTAATGAAATCACAAAAATCAGTTTACTATTTGAATGAGAAATTCAACAAAAAGGTAGATATCATAAGAAGAAGCAAACAGAAATCCAAGAGCAGAAGAATTCAATGAATGAAATACAAAATATGCCTAAGTGCTTCAACAACAAACAAGACCAAGCAGAAAAAGGAATTTCTAAACTTGAAGACAAGTATTTTGAAATAATATAGGCAGACCAAAAAGAAAAAAAAGGATAAAGAATAAAAACAAATGAAGAAAGTCTACAGAATTTTATGGGTATTATGGGCATTCCAGAAGGAAAAGAGAAGGGAAAAGGTGAGCAAAACATAGTTAATAAAATAATAAGCAGAAACATTCTTGGAAGAGAGACAAATATCTAGGTTCAGGAAGATCAAAGAACCCCAAACAGATCCTATCCAAGGCACATTATAGTCAAATTGTCAAAAGCCAAAGATGAAGAATCTTAAGAACAGCAAAAGAAAATCATAAAATCACATATATGAGAATCTCAATTAGACTAACAGAGCAATTCTCAGTAGATACCTAACAGGCCCTGAGAGAATAGGATAATATATTCAAAGTACTAAAAGAAAAAAAGCCCTGCCAGTCAAAAATATTATGCCTAGCAAAGCTATCCTTCAAAAATAAAAGGGAAGTAAAATCTTTCACAGATAAGAAAAAAACTAAGGAAATTTATCACCACCAGACCAGCCTTACAAGAGATACTCAAGGGTATCTTATACAGAAGTGAAAACACAACTTCCACCTTATTTACTCACATGCAGGAGAAAGAAAGGAATCAAAGCTTATTGCTACAGAAAACCACCAAATTGGAAAAGAATAAGAAAGAAAGGAACAAAGGACATATAAAACAACCAGAAAACAATCAATAAAATGACAGAAGTAAGTCCTCACCTACCAGTAATAACTTTGAATGTAAATGGACTAAATTCTCCATTTAAAACATATAGACTGGGGGAATTGATTAAAACAATTGACGACAAGACCCAACTATATGCTACTTACAAAAAACTCACCTCACCTGTCAAGATACAGAAAGATTGAAAGTGAAGTGATAGAAAAAGACACCCCATGTAACTGGAAATCAAAAGTGAGCAGAAGTAGCTATACTTACATTAGATAAAACATACTCCAAGTCAAAAGCTGTAAAAAGAGAAAGAGAATGACATTAATTATATCATAATAAAAGAACAAATTCTGTAAGAGAATATAAGAATTGTAAATATATATGTACCCAACAGACAGGTAGAGCAAATATTAGATCTAAAGGGAGCGATAGACCCCCCATACATAACTGGGGACTTAAAAAACCCCACTCTCAACATTAGACAGATTATCTAGACAGAAAATTAATAAAGAAACATCAAATTTAAACTGTGCCATAGGCCAAATGGACCTAACAGACATTTATAGAATATTTCATCCAAAAGCTATAGAATATACATTCTTTGGGCCACAGTGGCTCACTCCTGTAATCCCAGCACTTTGGGAGGCCAAGGCAGGTGGATCACTTGAGGTCAGGAGTTCAAGACCAGCCTGACCAACATGGTAAAACCCCGACTGTACTAAAAAAATACAAAAATTAGCCATGCACAGTTGCATGTACCTGTAGTCCCAGCTACTTGGGAGGCTGAAGCAGGAGAATTGCTGCTTAAACCCAAGAGGTAGAGGCTGCAGTGAGCCAAGATTGTACTACTGCACTCCAGCCTGAGCAACAGAGTGAGATTCCATCTTAAAAAATTTTTTAAAAAGCTATATATATTCTTTTCATCAGCACATGGAACATTCTCCAGGACTGACCATGTGTTAGAACACAAAACAAGTCTCAAAAGTTTTTTTTTAATTTTTAAAAATTGAGGGCCGGGCGCAGTGGCTCACGCCTGTAATCCCAGCACTTTGGGAGGCCGAGGCGGGTGGATCACGAGGTCAAGAGATCGAGACCATCCTGGTCAACACGGTGAAACCCCGTCTCTA
>NW_016107660.1:2090533-2103314 GCF_001604975.1 Cebus imitator | reverse complement strand
AAAAAAAAAAAAAAGAAATGGAGCAGGACTCCCGTGCTGATCAGTATTGGGATCGTGCCTGTGAATAGCCACTGCACTGCAGCCTGGGCAATATAGTGAGACCCCATCTCTAAAAAAAAAATTGAAATCATATCAAGTCTTTTATTCAATCATGATGGAATAAAAACAGACATCAAAATTTCAGCTAGATAGAAGGATTAAGTTCTAGTGTCATATACCCTGTAGGGTGACAATAGTTAATAATATTACATATAGTTTGAAATAGCTAGAAAGAGCATATTGAAACACATTCCCAACACAAAGAAATAATACCTATTTGGGATGATGAATATGCTACTTATCCTGATCTGATCTGATCACTATACATTATATGTATCAAAACTTCACTATATACCCGGTGACTATCTACAATTATTTGTCAATTAAAATTAAAATTAAAAAAGAATTGGAGCCATTACCTTAATCGATCACATAATTATCAATTATAATTATTATATCAATTTGATTCATTTCCTTGATAAGTAATCTGAGGCTTAAATAATATGAGTTTATAGAGTTCTTAGAACTGTTAGTGAAATTGTTTCTGGAGCTTGCCATAGCTGCCTTACCATTGACAGATAAGCATCTCAGATATCTTTACTCATCCCTTTATCTGCCAGACCGCTACTGACTGCAAGAGTGATGGAGCATTTAGTGTTTTTATCTTAAGCCAATTTCCAACCCTCCTCTAATTGGCCCTCAGGATCACTACATCAATATGTCTCACATCTCCATTTGCCTTGTGCACCAGTAGAGGTTCAAACACTTCTCAGATTTTCTACCTCAATTTATCCATGAATATGGCCCCCTTTCCTTCTTGTTCTTAATGGCCTGAACACTTCCCATGCCCTCCGAGACTCATGATCTCTTATCAACATCTATAATATTTTCTCTGAGCTTTCCCTTCATTTCATGCCCTAACTGAAACCCAACTGTTCCCTAAGGTCACTGGTTGCCTGCAGTCCTCTGCAAGGGATGTGTGTTTTGTTTGTTTTGTTTTTTCTCTTATACCATGCACCTCTGGGCTTGAAGATGAGACATAAGACCAGTATCCTTCTTGCCTCCTATTGCAGCTTCATACATTGTTCTCTTTCCTCTTCAAAAATTTAGATCCTTTGAAGTTTATGCTATCAGATGCTACAACCCCAAATATTGTTATACTATTGACATTTAAGCCCCCTGTCATTCACTGAGGATTTTAGCACCTGCCTCTCTATCTTCCTATCCATCCCAACTCCTGTCACTGTGAAAGGAAAATAAATCTTGGGCCCCAAAAAAACTAAAAGGAAAAAAAAAAAAAAAAACTAAAGGGAAAAGCCACACTGGGAACTGCTTAGGGCAAATCTGCTTCCCATTCTATTCAAAGTCACTGAGATAGATGTATATCTGATCGCCTCCTTCGGAGAGGCTAATCAGCAACTCAAAAGAATGCAACCATTTGTCTCTTTGGGATGATGAATATACTAATTATCCTGATCTGATCCAAGACCTGGAAACTCCCTCCCTGTTTGGAGTTGTCCTGCCTTTCTGGATAAACCAATAAGTTTATCCATAAGTTGCTTACATACATAAGTTGCTTGATGTCTCATGTCTCCCTAAAATGTATAAAGCCAAACTGATCTGACCAGCTTGGGCACATGTCATCAGGATTTCTTGAGGCTGTGTCATGGCCACGTGTACTCAACTTTGGCAAAATACACTTTCTAAATTAACTGACACCTGTCTCAGATATTCAGGGTTCACATCGTCAATCTTGATGTATAATCAAACCAACAATGAGACCTCTTAGTTCCTTGACCTCCTCAACTCTAATATTTTTTTTAAAATCTCACATCAGCTGCCCACTTCCATGGGCATATATTTGCCCAATAATTATACTCCTTGATCCAAGCACCTCATTCTCTGACCACTATCCCTGTCTTTCAAGTGATTTCATCTAATATCTCACTTCAAAATTTTATTTTACTTCATTACAACTTCCAATTCACTGAGTCTGTTATTTTTTTCATTATCCATTACCCCTTCAAAGACACACATCCCACTGAACCCCTGAGATTCAATGGCTATCATCATAGTCACTGACTGAGATCAGGGCAAGTGGTTTCCTCCTTATAAAGATAACTCAAGAGCTGCAAACAAGCCGGGCGCGGTGGCTCACGCTTGTAATCCCAGCACTTTGGGAGGCCGAGGCAGGTGGATCATGAAGTCAAGAGATTGAGACCATCCTGGTCAACATGGTGAAACCCCATCTCTACTAAAAATACAAAAAAATAGCTGGATATGGTGGCACGTGCCTGTAATCTCAGCTACTCAGGAGGCTGAGGCAGGAGAATTGCCTGAACCCAGGAGGCGGAGGTTGTGGTGAGCCAAGATCGCGTCATTGCACTCCAGACTGGGTAATGAGCGAAAGTCCGTCTCAAAAAAAAGAGTTGCAAACATCACATTTCGCACCCTATTGGATCAGTTGGGAAGTGAGGCCTTTGGGGAGTTATTTAAGTAATGAGGGCTCTGCCCTTATAAATGGATACATGCCTTTATAAAAAAACTTGAGGGGGGAAATTCAGTCTTTTCCACCCCTTCCACTCCTTCTATTATGTGAGGACATGGCATTCCTCCCTTCCAGAAGCTGAGAGCAGGTTCTCACCAGACACTGAACCTATCAGCTCCTTAATCCTGGACTCCTAGCCTCCAGAACTGTGAAAAATAAATTTATTTTTATAAATTACCCAGTCTCAGATATCTTGTTGTAGCAGCACAAATGAAATAAGACAACTGGCTAAAATTCAGGGCATTCTATTATTGAAAAGAAAAGAGGATGTGACTATTTGGGGACAGTTAGTGATGTCTGCACATTAGTTCAGCCGAAATGCCCACCTATTCTGTGCTTTCCCACAAGTAACTAACACACCAGAGGAAAGTATGCAGCCATGATTCTCACTCCAAATCTCAAGTGAGCAGTCAATTCTACATAACAAACTTATACACGTATTTAATACATTTGATCTTCTGTGCTCAAGAAATGGCTATTTTGAGGCCGGGCACGGTGGCTCACGTCTATAATCCCAGCACTTTGGGAGGCCGAGGCGGGTGGATCACGAGGTCAAGAGATCAAGACCATCCTGGTAAACATAGTGAAACCCCGTCTCTACTAAAAATACAAAAATTAGCTGGGCGTAGTGGCGCACACCTGTAGTCCCAGCTACTCGGGAGGCTGAGGCAGGAGAATTGCTTGAACCCAGGAGGCGGAGGTTGCGGTGAGCCGAAATCGCGTCATTGCACTCCAGCCTGGGTCACAAGAGCAAAACTCCGTCTCAAAAAAAAAAAAAAAAAAAAAAAAAAAAAAAAAAAAAAAAAAAAAAAAAAAACCCCTTTTAAAAAAAAAAAAAAAAAAAAAAAAATGGCTATTTTGTGTGTTCTCTTTTCTCAAACCTCTCACAATCCCTTACTATCACTTCACTCTCAGCTGGTAACTATCTCGTATTTTATAGAAAAAGTGAAAGCAATCCCAGGAACTTACTTTTCTTTCCCCACTAAATCTACTAGCCCATTCTAACATTCTTTTCTCTCATTTCAATTCTAACTTTCTTTGACACATTCTTTTCTCCTTTTACAGTACACAGAAGCTCCTTGTTCCTAGCAGGGATGAACACCTCTCAAGCCTATCTTTTCCAGCCTTTCTCAAGGACAAATGTCTGTAATAGCAATTTCTCTTGTAGTATTATGTTTTGAATTTCTGTTGGATTATTTCCAAGTTAGGAAATAGCCTCTAATAAATCCCACCTGCAAAAAATTATTAGAAGAGAGGACTCTGGGAAGATAGCAGGGTAGAGAGCACCTGAAATCTATCTCCCCAGCTTGACAACAACTGCACTGAGGGAATCTGTCTTACCTAGCTATTTGGAAACTCTAGAGTCTATTGAAGGCTTGGAGCTTCCAGGAGTAGGCTTGGATGGTAAATTGCAGTAAATTCTGGTCAATTTCAGCACTTAGCACAATAGCAGCTAGGCATCCCCCACCCCCAGCCCTTTGGCTGGCTGGCAGGCAGGCAGCCATGCACACGAATAGCTTTCCTATATCTTGTAGATGCCAGAGTGGGTAAAAAGGACCCTTTCCTGCAAATATCAGGGACCTGGACTCTAATCATTGATTGCTGTTTCTGATCACAAAACTGCAGACAAAGAGGCAGGTAGCCATTGTTGCTGCACCTCTCCCCACTGTTGTATGCCCCTCCCCCTCCAGCTGAAGCAACTTCTAGGGGATTAAAAAGCTAGCACCCTCTACTCAGTTTATTTTTCTTTTCTTCCTCTTTTTCAGAGCCATGTGTTAATGACTAGGACTTTCAAAAGCAACTACATATGTAGGAGATATGAGAAAGTCATCGTGTATGCTCAGGGAAAAGTGCAAGCTTAGAAGAGATCTGAGAAAGACCTTAATTTATATCTCAGACTGACACTTGACACAAAGGCAGCCTACAACAGTTTTAAAAAGCAGCAAACGCTGGGGAAGAGAGAGAATCTGATTTCCAGAGTTACTACCTTATTAGATTCAAATGTCCAGTTTTCAACCAAAAGAAAAATTACAAGATACACAAATAAATGGGAAAGTATGGCCCATTCAAGGGAAAAAATCAACAGAAACTGTCCATGAAAATAAAGCTGATGGTGGCTGAACCAGACAAACACCTTAACAAAACTGGCTGCGTGAAGTGGCTCACGCCTGTAATCCTAGCACTTTGGAAAACTGAGGCAGGCAGATCACTTGAGGTCAGGAATTTGAGACCAGGCTGGCCAACATAGTTTTTTTTTTTGTTTTTGTTTTTGTTTTAGTAGAAACGGGGCTTACTAGAAGCCCCATCTCAACTAACAATACAAAAATCAACCAGGTATGGTGGTATGCGCTTGTAGTCCCAGGTATTTGGGAAGGTTGGGCAGGAGAATCAGTTGAACCCAGGAGGTGGAGGTTCCAGTGAGCTGAGATTGTACGACTGCAATCTCCACCCTGGATGACAAAATGAAACTCCGTCTCAAAATAAATAAATAAATAAATAAAGACCTTAACAGAACTATCTTAAAGATGCTCAAAAGAACTAAGGGAAAACGTAGAGAAAAGTTAAGAGAATGATGTACGAACAAAATGGAAACATCAATAAGGAAGTAGAAAAGCTAAAAAGAAACCAGAAAAGAAAAAAATCTGGAGCTGCAAAGTACAAAACTAAAATAAAAAATTTAGTAAAGGCATTCAAAGACAGATTTGTTCAGGAAGAATTAGTGAACTTGAAAATAGGACAGTGGAAGTTATTGATTGCGAGAAGCAGAAAGAAAAAGAATTGAAGAAAAGTGAGCAGAGCTAAGAGACCTATGGGACACACTCAAGTGGATGAACATATGCATTGTAAGAGTTCCAGAGGGAACAGACAGGGAGAGAGTAGAGAGAATATTTAAAGAAATACTAGGTCTATGGCCATACCACCCTGAACACGCCCAATCTCGTCTGATCTCGGAAGCTAAGTAGGGTCAGGCCTGGTTAGTACTTGGATGGGAGACTGCCTGGAAATACCAGGTGTTGTAGGCTTATTTAAAAAAAAAAAGAAAAGAAAAAAGAAAAAAATAATAGATGAAAACATTCTAAATTAAATGAAAAACATGAATATAAACATCCAATAAACTCCAAGTAGGATTAACTCATACAGGCCAATTCCAGCATACAGTACAGTCAAACTGTCAAAGGTCAAAGGGAGAATCTTGAAAGCAGCAAGGGAAAAGCCACTCATCATATACAAGAGTTTCTCATTAAGATTATCCACAGATTTCTCATCAGAAACTTTTGAGGCTAATATACACAAGGTGCTAAAGGAAAAAAAAACCGTCATAGAAGAATTCTGTATTCAGCAAAACTGTCCTTCAAAAGTGAGGGAAAAATTAAGACATTCCTAGATAAATAAAAGCTGACAGAGCTTTTGTTTACCTAGCTTATCACTATCCTTGATGTCACTTGTTATCACTAAACCTGCCCTACAAGAAGTGCTAAATAAACTCCTCCAGGTTAAAATAAGACAGTAACATAAAGCCATATGAAGAAATAAAGATCTCATTAAAGGTAAATACATGGGATATTACAAAACCTAGTATTGGCCGAGTGTGGTGGCTCACACTTATAATTCCAGCGCTTTGGGAGGCCAAGGCAGGCGGATCACCTGAGGTCGGGAATTTAAGACCAGCCTGACCAACATGGGGAAACCTCGTCTCTACTAAAAATACAAAATTAGCTGGGCATGGTGGCGCATGCCTGTAACCCCAGCTTCTCAGGAGGCCAAGGCAGGAGAATCACTTGAACCCAGGAGGTGGAGGCTGTGGTGAGATCATGCCATTACACTCCAGCCTGCGCACTCTGTCTCAAAAAAAAAAAAAAGCTAGTATTGAGGGCATTTATATTAAGTAAATTAGCCAGGCACAAATATCATATGATCTCACTTATATGTAGAATCTAAAAATGTTGAACTCACAGAATCAGAGAGTAGAATGATGGTTAACAGGGGATTGGGGATGGTGAGGGTTGGTAAGATTCTGGTTCAAGGATACAAAATTTCAGTTAGCTAAGAGGAATAACTCCAAGAGATCTGTTGATTCGTAAAGACTATAGTTAATAATAATGTATTATATCCTTAAAAATTGCTAAGAGGCCGGGCGCGGTGGCTCACGCCTATAATCCCGGCACTTCAGAAGGCTGAGGTGGGTGGATCATGAGGTCAAGAGATGGAGACCATCCTGGTCAACATGGTGAAACCCCGTCTCTACTAAAAATACAAAAATTAGCTGGGCATGGTGGCACGCACCTGTAGTACCAGGCACTCGGGCGGCTGAGGCAGGAGAATTGCTTGAACCCAGGAGGAGGAGGTTGCGGGGTGAGCCGAGATCATGCTATTGCACTCCAGCCTGGGTAACAACAGCGAAACTCTGTGTCCCCCCACTCCAAAAAAATTGCTAAGAGTATATTTTAAGTGCTCCTACCACAAAAAATAATAAGAATGTGAAGTAGTGCACATGTTAACTTGACTTAGCCATCCACAATGTATACATATTTCAAAACATGTTGTACGCTATAAATATATACAATTGTTGTCAATTGACAGAAAAATAAATGTTTTTAAAAGGTCATGTTATTGTAACTATGTTTTGTAACTCTACATTTTTTCTACATGTTTTAAGAGGCTAATACATTTAAAAAGAATTATAGCCTGGGTGTGGTGACTCATGCCTTTAATCCCATCACTTTGGGAGGCCGAGGTAGGCAGATCATCTGAGGTCGGGAGTTCCAGACCAGCCTCACCAACGTAGATAAATGCAGTCTCTACTAAAAACCCAAAATCAGCCGGGTGTAGTAGCACATGCCCGTAATCCCAGCTACTTGGGAGACTGAGGCAGGCGAATCACTTGAACCCAGGAGGCAGAGGTTGCAGTTAGACAAGATGGTGCCATTGTGCTCTAGTCTGTGCAAGAAGAATGAAACTCCCATCTCAAAAAAAAAAAAAAAAAAATTATTAAGTTCTAGCTAATACAATAAGAAATGGAAATAAATATATACATATTGGAAAGAAATAAAACTGTCTTTGTTGGCTGATGTCATGATTACTTATGCAGAAAATCTTAAAGAATTGACCAGAAAAAATCTCCTAGAACTAAGTGATTTTTTTTTTTTTTTTTCTGAGACGGAGTTTCACTCATGTTACCCAGGCTGGAGTGCAATGGCGCGATCTCGGCTCACCGCGACCTCCGCCTCCTGGGTTCAGGCAATTCTCCTGCCTCAGCCTCCTCAGTAGCTGGGATTACAGGCACGCACCACCATGCCCAGCTAATTTTTTTTTTGTATTTTTGGTAGAGACGGGGTTTCACCATATTGACCAGGATGGTCTCGATCTCTTGACCTCGTGATCCACCCGCCTCGGCCTCCCAAAGTGCTGGGATTACAGGCTTGAGCCACCGCGCCCGGCCAGAACTAAGTGATTATAGCAGGGTTGCAGGATACTAGGTTAACACACAATAGCTAATTACTTTCCTGTATGCCAGTAAAGAACAAGTAAAATTTAAAAGTAAAAATAATATTGTTTACATTAGCACCTCCAAATGAAATACTTATGTATACTATAAAACAAAACACAATAAAAACAGAAAGTAATGTGTTAACGAGGACATGGAGAAATTGGAACCTTGTGCGTTGGTGGGAATATAAAATGGTACAGTAGCTGTTGGTTTCATTGGGGAATTGTACTAAACATTAAAAAAGAACTAACACCAATCCTCCTGAAACTTTCTGTTTTTGAGACGGGGTCACTCTTATCACCCAGGCCGGAGTGCAGTGGCACAATCTTGGCTCACTGCAACCTCCACCTCCCTGGCTCAAGTGATTCTCCCGCCTCAGCCACCTGAGTAGGTGGGATTACAGGCATGCACCACCATGCTCAGCTAACTTTTTTTTTTTTTTTTTTTTTTTGAGACAGAGTGTCATTCTGTTGCCCAGGCTGGAGTGCAGTGGTGCGATGATGGCTCACTGCAACCACTGTCTTCAGGGTTGAGGCGATTCTCCATATTGGCCAGGCTGGTCTCATACTCCTGACATTGTGATCCGCCTGCCTCAGCCTCCCAAAGTTCTGGGATTACAGGTGTGAGCCACCACACTTGGACCTCCTGAAACTTTTCAAAAAAAAAAAATGAAGAGGTGGGAACACTTTATAACTCATTCGATGAGGCCTGCATTACTGTGATACCAAAGTTAAACAAAGACACAGGAAAACTGCTGACTGTTATTCCTCTGGACACTGATGTAAGAATTCTCAACAAAATACTACTAACAAATCAAGTTCAGCAGCATATATAAAAGATAATACACCATGACCACATGGAATTTATTCCTGGAGTCTGAAGATGGTTCAACATACAAAAATTGATCAATGTAATACATCACATTAACAGAACAAAGAAAAAGCCCATGTGATTATCTCAATTAGAGCAGAAAAAGCATTTACCAAAATTCGACATCCTTTCATAATAAAAACGCTCAACAAACTAGGAATAGACAAAAACTATCTCAACATAATAAAAGCCGTATACTTAAAAAAACAGTGAACATCATACTCAATGGTGAAGTACTGAAAACTTTTCCTTTAACATCAGAAACAAGGCAAGGATGCCCACTTTTCCCACTTCTGTCAACATACTACTGGAAAGTTCTAGCTAGAGTAATTAGGCAAGAAAAAGAAATACATGACATCCCAGTTGGAAAGGAAGAAGTAACATTGTCATGGTTCACAGGTGCTATTATATGTTAAAACAAAAAAACAAAAAAACCTCTAAAGACTCCATAAAAAATTATTAGAATAAAAACATTTAGTAAAGAAGCAGGATACAACTCAACACATAAATATCAACTGAGGCCGGGCACAGTGGCTCAAGCCTGTAATCCCAACACTTTGGGAGGCCAAGGCAGGCAGATAGCCTGAGGTCAGGAGTTCAAGACCAGTCTGGCTAACATGATGAAACAACATCTCTACTAAAAATACAAAAATTCACCGGGCATTGTGGCAGGCACCTGTAGTCCCAGCTACTTGGGAGGCTGAGGCAGGAGGCTGAGGCAGGAGGCTGCAGTGAGCCAAGATTGCAAGACTGCTGCTTTGACTCTGCTGTGCATTACAATAATACATCCACTTTGCCTTTGTTACCTAGTGCTGACCCTTGGACCCTGTCACCCCGAGATCCAATTACTCCCACTCTATTTACCTTTTCCAATTGGATGGCTGTAGTTCTCTCTGTAAGGTCTGTCCTACAGAGAAGAGTAATCATGGAGCTCTTCCAGGGTGCTGAGGTTCCCCTTACGAATTTATTTCTCAAAGTATTGGTGAAAGGTATGTCTTCTGGCTCCTCCCAGTGTGGTAAATAGGTCATAAATGACAAATCCACCCTAACATTTTAATCTCCCTAACCCTTTGAATCCATTCTTCTATATTAAATTAAGAGAGATGGTCATCTCCAACTCACTCTTGATGGGCCATTTTTTGACCCATGTTTCAGCCAACCAACCAAACTGTTAGAACCCTTTCTGACTCTCTGAGAGTTAGAAATAATGTAATATTCCTGTAATATTAAATGCAGAATCTCTACTTAGTGAGCCCATATCTATACACTTGGACTGATTCAACTTTATGTTTCTTCTGCTATTATCCCACCCTCTTAATATTGATTCCCATGCATGTTCCGCAGATTTCTCCTTATATAAATCAGAAAACTCAAGTAGTTCTTTTGGAGCGTAGTGCCCCTTCTCATGGGTCATACTTTATAACTTAAAGTAGGCCCTGTAGGGATGACAGGGGTAGATTATTTCCTGAGGAGAACCAGCATTGTCTTGCATAGCAACTGCCTCAGATGAAGCCTATTTACTCAGGGTTAATTATTTCAGACTGAGGTGGAAATACTGAAACCACTGTGGCTAGGAAGGCTGCTACCACCCGAGGTAGGGAGACCTATGCCATTCAGGGTGGGGAGGAGGCCACTTTCCCTGGGATTGGGGAGGATACTTTTGCTGGGGATGGAGAAACCTCTTCCGCTGGCAAAGACGCGTCAGAATTTAGGGTCTCACTGTCTGTAGTTTCATCAGAGTCTTTCTACATGTGCCCATCCCAACTTACAGGATCCCACTCTTTCTCAACCAATGCCATGACTTTAATGGTAGATACCATGTGAAGCTGGGAGTTCAACTTGCTTTGTAATTCAGCCAATCACACAATGAGGTTCTGAGTTTGATTTTCAGCAGTTTCGGCCCTGTATCTACAGGAGATAATGATTTTTCAGGGCACAACTACAAGTTTTTAAGTCATTTATACAGTGCATGAGCTGGGAATTTGAATCCCCAAACTCCTCCTTTTCTTTTACCACTTAGTCCTACATTAGAAGCCAATGTCATTATATTCCTTATTTTCCAAAAATGCTCAAAAGTGTCATATACAGAGTCACTTAGCTCCTTGCTTCTTATAAGTATTAATTAGGAGTATCCAATGCAGATATTTTATATATCTCTAGAAACAGTTCACTCCATGGACCATCAGTACTTTCTGTTCCTCTAGAACCACTCTCGGTACCAAAATATTTTATCGATCAGAGTTCTCCAGGGAAAGAGAACCACTGGAGACCACACATACACACACACACACACAGAATTGGCTCACATGATTGTGGAGGCCAAGAAGTCCCATGATCTGCCTTTTACATCTGGAGAACCAAAAGAGCCAGTAGTGTATAGTAGTCCCCACTTATCTGTGGGTTTTCCAAGACTTCTAGTGGCTGCCTGAAACTGCAGAGTACCAAACCCTATATACACTATTTTTTCACACACACACACATATATATATACACACACATACACACACACACATATATATACATATATACAGTGAAGTTTAATTTATAAATTAGGCACAGTAAAAGATTAACAACAATAACATAAAATAGAACAGTGACAACAATATACTGTAATAAAAGTCATGTGCTGTTTCTTGCTCTCTCTCTCTAATGTTCTCAAATTATCTTACTCTAGTATATAGTCACCTATCTTCTTTGTGTGAATGATGTGAGATTATAAAATTTCTGAAGAAATTTCCATAAGTAAACATAAGTTTCAAATTACATGCTGTTCTGAAAAAAAATAAATAAATTACATGCTGTTCTGAATATCATGAATGACATGGACACTGTGACATAAATGAAATTGCCAGAAATAAGCAATTTGTAGGTTTTAAATTACACGCTGTTCTGAATATCATGATAAAATCTCACACTGTTCTGCCCTGTCGCACCTAACTGCAATTAGTCGCTTAGCCATACAGGTTATCAGATCAACTGGCCCCATATCACAATACTTATATTTATTTAAGTAATCCTTATTTTACTTAATAATGGCTTCAAAGTGCAAGAGTCATGATGTAATATTTTTGGACCTCAGTTGACTGCAGGTAATTGAAACTTCAGAAAGCAAAACCATGTATAAAGGGGGACTACTGAAATTCAGTCCACATGTAAAGGCCTGAGAACAAGAAAAGCTGATGTCCAAGAATAGAAAAAGATGCATGTTTCAGCTGAAACAGAGAGAATGAATTCACCCTTTTGATGTTTGGTTCTATTCATGCCCTCAATGGACTGGATGATGCCTGTCCACACTGGTGAGGACAATCTTTTTCACTCAGTCTACTAATTTAATTGCTAATATTATCCAGTAACACCCTCACAGACACACCCAGAAGTAATGTTTTACCAGCTAGCTAGGCATCCCTTAGCTCAGTCAAATGAATACATAACATTAACTATCACATAAGGATTCTACCCAGTGTTCGGGAAAGCATGGACCTACTGATACCTTGGTTTTAAACTGCTAGCCTACAGAACTGTCAGACAATAAATTCTTGTTGTTTTAAGATACCTAGTTTGTGGCACTTTGTTACAATAGCCCTGGGAAACAAATATGCTTTCCTTGTTATCCATATGAAAAGATATTCTAGAGTCACTTTGTCTTATTTTGGGCAATAATTGGTAATTTCATATGGTTTAAACATTTCTTTTTATCCCAGTCCTGGAGTCAGTAGTATCTGTGAAGAGACATTATTCCTTGGAAAATACTATTTCAAGATGATAATCTGGGAGCAAGAGGTGCTCCCAAATACTACAGCACTGGACTTGTCATTTTTTTTTTTTTTTTTTAGCTT
>NW_016107660.1:2085107-2088803 GCF_001604975.1 Cebus imitator | reverse complement strand
GATCTTGGCTCATTGCAACTTCCACTTCCTGGATTCAAGTGATTCTCCCGCCTCTCCTTTGTATTTTTTCCCCCAGGGGGCAGGATGAAACTTTTATTACTAATCAAATTGATCAGCTGAATGACAGAATTAGACCAATTACCAATCACAGGCAATATCTGTGACAAGAAATTATACTTGCAGGACAGCCCACAATGAAGGGGGACTGCAGCTATCACTGTCTCACCAAGTAGATAAGCTCACTTCATCTTCCCTGGGCAGAATGTATAATGTGGCAGAGAGGCTAGGAATGGGTAGAGGGAAAACCCCACTCATGGAAATCAGGACTTGAAAGGTAAACATTTCCCAGTAGCCCCATATAAGTGGCAATCCTACCTCATCACATATATCCAAACAATGTAATCCTAACTGGCATCACAGGAGCCTTTGAGCAACAAAAAGAATTCTGATATAGTTGAATCAAAAAATTGTTTGTTTTCCTGGTTTTAGTGTTCTCTAATATCCACTCAATCCCACCCCATCTACCATGGTTTATGTCCATTAGTATGTTTTCAAAAATCTCTTGGATTTCCTAATCAAAATGTTCATTAGAGGTGTTCTTTAGAAGTCACTCATCCTTTGTATTTTTGGCAGTAACAGGGTTTCACCATGTTGACCAGGCTGGTCTCAAACTCCTTACTTCAGGTGATCTGCCCACCTCAACCTTCCAAAGTACTGGGATTATGAACTACAGAATTTTTACTTATCCTCCTGTACCTAACATCTCCATTTTCTTTCTCCCATATAAGAGATTAGCATTATGAATCAGTAGACTGAGTAAATAAGATTACCCTCAACAATGCAGGTAGGCCTTATCCAATCTACTGAGGGCCTTAGCCTCCCGAGTAGCTGGGATTACAGATGCCTGCCACCATGCCTGGTTAGTTTTTGTATTTTTAGTAAAGACAGGGTTTTGCCATATTGGCCAGGCTGGTCTCGAACTCCTGACCTCAGGTGATCCACCCACCTCAACCTCCCAAAGTGCTGGGATTACAGGTGTGAGCCATTGTGCCTGGCCATATTTCCTTTAAAAAAAAAAAAAAAAAAAAAGTAAGCAAGGCTATTACATAACACATTTTTGTATTTCTTCTTTTTTTAAATGGAGGCAAAGACTACTTTTCTATACCTTGCTTTTCTCATTCAGCATTATATTCCAAAGATCATTCTATAGTGGGTATATATATATATTCCTTTCTTCTTCTTCCAGCTGCATAGTACTCCCCTATGTGCATGTACTATAGTATAGTCAACCAACCTCCTTATATGGACATGTGGGACATGGACATATTACATAATCTCCTTACATAAAATATTTACATTTTTGGGGGGTGGGATGGGTGTTAATGCAGTCCCACAATGAATATATCTGTGGGGCAGAGTCCTAGATTTGGCATTGCTAGTTCAGTGGGCAAATCCATACATAACTTTTACTACATATAGTTGGGCACATGTGTAACTAAGTAATTTGATATATGCAATCAATATAATCAATAAATCAGCTTTCAGCTTAAGGAACCATCTCATTATATTAACACACAAAAATTATGCTGTGTACTTAGAACCAGCTCAAGTCTGACTGCTCATGGCTCAGAGGCAGAAAACACGAGAAGCAAGGTGTAGTGAAAGGAAAGCAACTTTATTCAAACATCAGCAGTTGGTGGATGGGCAGACGCATGCCTTTAACAGATCACTCCAACTTTCTGGGCTGAGTGAAGGGGTTCAAGAAGCAAAAAGGTGTGGGAAATATGCAAGAGTAGCGCAGGAAGCTGTAGGTCTGTGTCCGTTCTGATGGCCAACTTCAGTAATTGCCTGTTTGAAGGCCCAGTTTGAGTCACCCTGACTGAAGTTGGTAGTACTGGGCTAATACTGTAGTTCCTAATTCCCTTTGAGCAGGAGGATTTGGCAGCTGGGTCTGTCTGGTTTGTTTCAAAATTGGCCACTGGAATTTGTAAGCAAGCACATCATTAGATAAGTGAGCCCTGTTCTCAGAAGAGGCTGGTGGGAAAGGGAGAAACAAAGTTTCAAAGTTTGAAGGCTGAAAGCAAGAAAGGAAAAAATAAAGTTTTAAAATGCATTGTGAGGCAGGGATACTGTTACATAGTCACCACTTGAGGTATCAAAATTTGGGTAAACTTCTTGTTGATAAAGAAGCTATCCATAGACCACTGGCATCATTAATTTTTTTTTTTTTTTTTTTTTTTTTTGAGATAGGGTCTCGCTCTATCACCCAGGCTGGAGTGCAGTGGTGCAGTCTTGGCTCACTACAGCCTTTCCGTCCTGGGTTCAAGTGATTCTCCTGCCTCGACCTCTTGAGTAGCTGGGATTACAGGCATGCACCAGCACGCCCAACTAATTTCTGTATTTTTAGCATAGATGGGGTTTCACCATGTTGGCCAGGCTGGTCTCTAATATTTGACCCCAAGTGATCCATGCAACTGAGCCTCCAAAGTGCTGGGATTACAGACGTGAGCCACCGTGCCTCGATGTTACCGTTTTTTTTGAGACAGTCTGTCTCCAGCTCTGGTGCCCAGGCTGGAGTGCAGTGCCACAATCTTGGTTCACTGTAACCTCTGCCTCTCATGTCGCAGACTCCCAAGTAGCTGGGATTACAGGCACATGCCACCATATCCGACTAATTTTTGGCATTTTTAGTAGACGCAGGGTTTTGCCATGTTAGCCAGGCTGGTCTGGAACTCCTGGCCTCAAGTGACCTGCCTGCCTCTGCTTCCCAAAGTGATGGGATTACAGGCATGAACCATAGCACCCAGCCATCATCATAAAAATCCAATGGTAGTGTTCTACAAAGTGAGTTAAGAACATCTTTCCCCAGCTTTGATAATACTGGTGTAGCTGTTACAGTTACCATTAATAAAACACCCACCAAATACCTGTCAAAGCACTTCCTGGTGGTGGTGATTATTTCACCTTACTGATATGGAGAGAATCATGGCACAATGTCACATAGGAATTTAGTGGCAAGAGTCAAACCCGATTCCACCAAAACTCCAGACCAAATTAATTTATTTTTGGTGAAAACTACAAACTGGCCTACACTTTGTTCTACAGAAAATAACTTAGAGCTCGTTGGTGTTTTAAGACATGAAGTAGCAATTTCAAACTATGTTACAACAGAAGAAGATAATTTAAAAAGATTAAAAAAAAATCTCTTCCTCACATGTACAGAACTAATTTGGGTGATAATTCCTTCTTATAGTCACCACCAAAAATTTGTGCACGTGAAAATTGGCAGTTTCTTTGTAGCCAAAAACGTAGATGAAATCTGAATGCAGTATAATTGTTTTTGGTAGGACTGAAATATCTATGCTCTCAATAAAGCTTAAATGAATGCTTATGACTATGCATTACATTTTAAAATAGGGGATTTCATGTAGATTAGTAAACTTGCTGGGTATGGTGGCTTATACCTGTAATCCCAGCACTTTGGGAGGCTGAGGCAGGTGGATCACCTGAGGTCAGGAGTTCGACACCAGCCTGGCCAACATGGCAAAACCCTGTCTCTACCAAAACTACAAAAATTGGCTGGGCTTAGTGGCATTCATCTGTAATCCCAGCTACTTGGAAGGCTGTGGCAGGAGAATCACTTGAACACATGAGGCGGAGGCTGCAGTAGGCTGAGACTGTGCCACTGCACTCCAG
>NW_016107660.1:2071338-2084826 GCF_001604975.1 Cebus imitator | reverse complement strand
AAAAAAAAAGAAAGAAAAAGAAATGATTGGTAAGCTTGAGGCATCTTTCTTCAATTTTGTGTCCTTCCAAAATGCCAACTACTACTGAGCATATGAGGACCTAAATGTGCCTCAAAACTGTTTTTTTTTTCTCTTTTTTCACTATTTAAGAAAATAAAGTTTGATAGGAAGTCATGAGATTTTAGTTTAAGCCAATTTCCACAATCTTTTTAGACTTTTCTTTCTTGGCATTGTTTCTTGAATAGTCATTTGGACTGCAAAACATTTAAATGTTTGTACATATAAGGTTTGGTGTCATTTTGTTGATGGTATAGCAAAACTTATACATTGATTTTTTTTTTTTTCTTTTTCTTCTCTTGTTTTACAGTTATCTAGTGTTTAGGCTGCATATTAAAAGAAAGATGCAGCATTTTATCTCCCAATGTAAATCATTTTGAAGTTAAAAAACACACAACACAAACATTCATCACAAAGAGAGTACTATTATGTATCTCTCTAAGTACATGGCTGTTACAAACTATGAGATCACAAATAGCAAATCCTATATAGTAGAAATTGCGGTTAAAGTTAGAAACATCATTCAAGCTGTAGGAGACCAAGAATAAAAAGTTCAGATAGAAACAATTTAAATATGATGCTAAATGTAGTCTTACTTGGGAGAAGTTTTCTCTCACAAAGTTTCAGTTTTGTGAATTAAAGGGCTGCAGCTTCCAAGTATTCAGTCCGACAATTTTGGTGCAAGATCAGAAAACATTTCACTCTGAAACTAAACTGGATGGCACACATATGTTACAATTGAAGGTATATAACACCTATTGAGGGCCTGGAAAACCAATATATTGGAATGGAATCCATGATGGCTGGATGCCAGACATACCATCTAATGCAAGTGCCTGGGCAAATATTAACCAAGTGCTTAGGTCTTTTTGTAATCTAGGTGTAAAGAGAGAAGCTAACTCAGAGCCTCCAGGGAGTCTGATGGTCTTAAGGAGGCCAGGATTGGGTTTTCTGCCACTTTAGTCCAATAACTACATTCCACTATTTGACAGATTAATTCTGTGAAGAGCAAATCTCATAGCTTTTCTTCCATGTCCAGTCTGCAGTGGTTTTAACCTTAATTGATGGCGAAACTACTCAACGATTTAGTCAAGAATACGAAATGGTAGGGGAGAAAACTAGGTGGAAGGTGAGGGATTCCATGTGCAAAGCGTTTGGGAGTATGTATATAGGGAGGTTACAAGAAGTCCTCTCAACATGCAGTAAAATTTACCAGGAATGGTATTGCTTAATGTAACTTTACAATTTGGGCTGTCACCTGAATATTAAATAAATCACAAATGTTGATAGAATCACAATTTTACATTGCTAAGAACACTGATTTCCTGATTTTTTTTCTTTAAGTGTCCCAGACCATGCAGCTGTGCAGGTAACGGAAAGCAACTAAGTGTTAAGAGGGGACTGGACTCGGTGTGAAAATAAATCTAAAGGTTCATAGATATTCTCCACACCCATTCACAATCTCCCATTTTCCGCGTATTAAAGGCCCCTGCTTTCTCTAATCCCTTTCTTCAGGTCTTGGCAGGCTGCATTTTTTTTTTTTTCCTTTTTGGTAAGACGCCTTTGATATTCTTCAAATCTGGTTTCACCAGCAAAGAACTTTTAACATTTCATTTCGCTTTGTCTTTGGAAAACAAACTCCTTCACTCATCCGGACGACATTTCACGTCCCTCAAAATTCCAGGGACTCTGTTCTGCTTGTAATGTTGATATAAAGGCAGGATTTGTTTGGGCAGAGGAGGTCAAAAGCTTATTGGATTGCACTTCAAGACATGGGCACAGCCGCCTTGCTCTCTTATAGCTAGAGGCAAAGCGAACTGGGTCAAGGGCATGCGTTTCAATGTGATCAGTCACTACTCGTTGGCCATGCGGAGTAGTGGGATTTTGGCAGTTTTTAAAACCAGGGCAAGTTACCGTGCTGTTATAATCCAAACGCTGGTGGGGTTTTCTCCCTCCCTCACTGCCCCGCATTTGCACCACCGTGACAAATTAAAGTACGTGGGCCAGTAGGGAACTAATCTCTGGGTAACTTAAGTAAGCCTGGTCTTCGTAGCGGACCCAATGTGGAAACAAACCAAATCAGAGGTTACTAACTCTGGAATGTGAAAGTGGGCCCCAATCGGCTTTTACTCCCAGCGGGAAATCCTACACAATTCAGCGCGCGAAAGACCCACCCTCGGCGAGGCGCCAACGCTCCGAACCTCGCTGACAAATCAAGACATGACTCCGCATTTAAAACCGTCCCGAATCGGAACCCGCTAGAGGCCGGAAGCGGCACCACGTGACCAGTCCTCCGCGGCCATTCCTAGCGAGGCAGTCGCCGCCGCTTCTGTCTCATTTCCTAGCTCCTCCAGAGCGGGACCGGGCGGAAACGTGCGACAGGAGGCGGCCCCACCCAGCTTTGGACTGGAGTGTCACTAGAACTCGCGCCTTTTCCAGCAACGCTTTGCAACTACTTCACCGCAAAGAACTGCGGCAGACTTCCGCCTGGGTGCCAACCACGTGATCACGCGAGAGTTGGAGAGGCGTAGGTCCGACTTCACTCCTTCACTCCCCGGCTCCGCCAGTCCAGCACCCTCCACCGCGCGTGACGACGCGGCTCGCGGAGGCCTCCGCCCCGGCGCGCCTGCGCACGTGGCTCTCGCGGTGTCTCGCGCTCAGCCCCGCCCACCTCTGCCCCCGCCCTTTCCGCCCCTCCCTCTCCCATCACCCTGTCTCTCGGCGGCAGCGGCGGCGGCGGTGGCTCGCGCAGCTTGTTGGCTCGCTATATAAAGGAGAGAAGCGGGCGGACCGGACGGCTGGAGCTGCAGCCGGTGGCGGCAGCGGCGGCGCAGGGAGCGGTGACCGGTGGTGGTTTCCCTCCTTGGCGCGGGGTGGGGAGCGGGCAACGCCCCCGGACCCCTGAAGGGTCGTGGCTTTTTTTTTTAAAAGGCGATTCTCGAGGTTTTTAGCTGCGGGAGGAGTACCCCCCTCCTCCTCCTCTCTCCGCTCTCCCCTACTCCTTCAGGATTGATTTTGTTTAAATTTTTTTTCCCAATCTTGCGGTGACTTGGGTCACCCTCGGGTGTTTTAGTATTTTTTTTTTTTTGTTTTGTTTTTATCTTGTTTTCTTGGGGTTGCCCCCTCTTGTTTGTGTTGTGTGTGGAAATGGCGAACTCGGCAAATACAAACACCGTGGTAAGGACGTGGTTCGGTGGCCGGCGGGGGCTTCGTTCAGGCGGCAGCAACGGCCGGACCGGGCGGGGGCGGGGACGGCGGCGACTCCCGGCCTCGACTCTTCAGCCGCCCGCGCGGCCGCCGCCGCTGCCGCCGCCGCTTCCCGCCTCGGGCGGATCGGGCCAGGGCGCAGGGCGCCGGGCGGCGGGCGCGGGGGGGCGCCGAGGGCTCGCGGCGCGGGGAGGGCGGGGGCGCCGGCGGGGCCTGGAGCCGCCGCGGGCCGGGCCGGGTCGGGCCGCGGAGGCGGTTGGGCCCGGGCGGGCGCGCAGCCCCGGCCCCAGAACCCGGCCGCCGGGAGGGAGGGAGGGAGGGGAGCCGCCGCTTCCCCCCAAGGGGCCCCGTCCGCGCTGGCTAGACGATGGCTCCCCAAGCGGCTTCAGAACAAAAACCGTGTCTGGGGAATCGGGCGAAATCCCGAGACCCACCGTGATCTACTTTAATGCAGTGGAGGATTAATGGCTACTTTAGGGGTTACTTAGGCTTTTTTCTGGCAGTTGTGCTTTGGGAACCTTCACTGGGGCCATTTTATGTTTAAAAAAAAGGACGAAGGTTGTTTGAAAAGCACTTATCTCAGTTCCTTCCGAATGGGTAAAATGGCGAAGGGGAAGCAAATCCCCCCCCATCGTATCTTCGACTAGCAAAAGCACCAAAACAAACAAAAAAAGCCTACAGTGGTCCAAGTGTCCCTGCTTTCGCCTTGAAATTTGCCTACTTCTTCCCGTTGGTCCCTTTTTGGTTACTTGCGATCACGTAGGTTTGCAAAAAGCAGTCACATAAATAACCTTTTCAGTCACCAACCCAATGTGATCACTAGTCCCCCCAACTCTTATTTTTATGATGACAATAAAACACGTTTTTGCCAAGTCCCAAATGCCGCAGACCAGCCCGCGGCCGCCCGACACCGTACCGTTGGCGACCCGAGTCGATCCATCATGGCTGCGGCCGCTTACCCTGCTTTTCAGTCCCTGAGCTTTGTGGTCCTCCTCCCTTTGGCTGCCCTGTTTATATAGAGCCATTGCCGCTCTCTAATATAGACTCTGCCAGGATGGGTAGGTGCTTTTCAGGCCTACGTCACCGCCTCTCCATTTAAACACCAGATCCGGCTTTAAATAGTGAGAGCTGCTGAGAGCGGGGCTGGGAGGTGCGTGCTCCCGAGGCGAGAGCCAGGCGCGTGCAGAGCTCAGTTTATTTCTAGGTCCTTTTTTCACGCTGTAATTTCGCGCCTGTCGGGGGCTGCTTTCAGAGCCCCAAGTTTTTGTTTTCTTCCTAGCAGCAGCTAGGATATTCCTTCTTTGTTTGTTAGGGGGAATATATCCGAATCGCTGTCCGTTTTTATTTACAATTTTCAAAATGTATTATTGAAAACAAAGAATTTTTGATCAGATAGTCTATTTTCCTGTGTGCATTATTTTCAGAAATTAAAAAAACTGCTTTCTACAAAGTGTTAGCTGCAGAGGACTTGGGGTTTTGGTTGTATTTTGTTCAGGAAACAGGTTAGAAATACAGCTCCTAATATTTCGTTATGTTTTTCTATAGTAAATCTAAAAGAGACGAGGCCTTTCAGAGAAATATATAAGTGCCTGAAGCTTCGGTATAGGACCGTGTATGTGTAGGGGAATCGTGAGTAATTAGAGGGAGGAGACTTAGTGCAAACTGGATTTTAAAAAATTGTTAAGTAGAACCTTATCACCTTGGATATTAACATGATATCCAGTATAAAAATTATTCCAGTTTATTTTTCAGCATTGCATCAGGGAATTAACATTTTTGAAGGAAACCTCCTAAGAAATCACTTAATAATGCCACTAGTGGCCCTCTGATTAACCAGTTTTCAAGTTTGAAATGTTTTTTTAAAAATCAGGACAAACCTAAACTTTCGTGAAAAACAGAAACTGACTCAATAGAGTGAAGAATTTTAGGTATTAGTTTAGAAATTGCTTATTTCAAATACTGCCTATGTGCCCACATAGTTTTCAAAAATTAGTGTCTTGAGTGCTTTACGAATTGTGAACAATTCTAAATTATTCATTAGGCATATACTTTGTGAAGAATACACATTTCCCTTCTTTCAACTATAGTGCTTATGAAGCTGTTAAGTGATCAAGTTGTGAGTTCATTAAGGCACAAAAATAAAATCTTAAAGAATGATTCATTAAGTAGAGAGTACCAGAAGAAAGCAGATTTATACCTATCAATGTCTGGATCTCCAAGCAAACAGTTTTCAGAGGTAATTGACTTCAGGAACACCACAACACCATCTAGTTTATTGAAAAGCATTATGTATTGTCAATTTGAGATTTATGCTCCCAATTTAAAATACATTGCCCTTCTAATGCCTTGAGGAGTCATTGTTGATTAAAAAACAAAACACTTGATAGAGATACTTTTGTAATTCATCTGTTAAATCAGTTTAGTTAAGATGATGTCCACAGTCACATATACTTTCCTTATATGTAGAATCAGAATGAATGTTAAAGCAGGGACGATAGAAATGTTCGTTTTGCAGATGAATAATTTAAGCTTCAAGAGGCAGATTGGGCAAAATGAGGTTAGTGAGTGGAACAGTAAAGCAAGAACCCAGGTATTTGAATTGGTTTTCTTTTAATGAGAAGGAGTGAATAGTTTTTAATGGTTGAGGCAAATTATACTGACAGATTCATTATTTGTATTTTGTTTGTTTTGTTTTCGGAGACAGGGCCTGGCCCTGTCTCCCAGGCTGGAGTGCAATGGCACAGTCTCCGCTCACTGCACCCTCTCCCTCCTGGGCTCAAGCCATCCATATCAACCTCCCAAATAGCTGGGACTATACAGGCACGTGCCACCGCTCCTGGCTAATTTTTTTGTAGATACAGGGGTTTTCACCATATTGTCCAGGCTGGTCTCGAACTCATGAGCTCAAGCAGTCCTCCCAAAAAGCTGGATTGCTGGTGTTAGGCATTGTACCTTCCCTCATTATTTCTAGTTTTGACAAGGCAAGGACACATTTTCTTAGCAGTTCCCTTGTGATCACAATGTTGCTGATAGAGATGGTAGTGAAACATTTCTGTTTGAAGTTTGCTTATGGGAACAAACCCTTGGTTTTATTTGGTAGCCATTAACTTTTACCTTAAGCAAGGTATGAAACGAGTAATGACAGAGCATCTAAAAAACTTGTTAACCCTAACTCTCTAATAATGGGTAGGATTTATAACCGGGAAACTCTGGTTTTGTCAAGGCAATTCTAGTTTTGTCATCTGACATGACTTCCTTTTTTCTAACAGGTTAAAAATAGGATGTGGGGAACAACAACAAAAAAAAGGGATGTGGATTGGGCTGATTGTTCTATCTGCCACCTTGTAGTTTTTTAAAAAATATTTTATACTCTTTGAAAGTTCGTTCACATCTGTTCTCATTTTGCTCATTTTACCATTCAACCATCTAGAAGCCAGCTCCTTTACTTCCCCACTCCGTCCTCAAGTAATACCGACAGTACAAATTGTAATAATAATAAACATAGGCCGGACGCGGTGGCTCAAGCCTGTAATCCCAGCACTTTGGGAGGCCGAGGCGGGTGGATCACGAGGTCAAAAGATCGAGACCATCCTGGTCAACATGGTGAAACCCCGTCTCTATTAAAAATACAAAAAATTAGCTGGGCATGGTGGTGCGTGCCTGTAATCCCAGCTACATAGGAGGCTGAGGCAGGAGAATTGCCTGAACCCAGGGGGCGGAGGTTGCGGTGAGCCGAGATCGCGCCATTGCACTCCAGCCTGGATAACATGAGTGAAACTCCGTCTCAAAAAAAAAATAAAAAATAAAAGATAATAATAATAATAATAAACATTTAGAGGATTCATGTTCATTATAATGTTCTGTTGCATTACCTGGGCAGTAGTAGAGGAGAAATCCTGGGAAGGAAATCAGCATACCTTTTTCTTTGGGACGTTCAGACCTCTTATTGCGAGTGTATGAATAGTTTAATGATATAGCTTGAAAGGACAGATTGGATCACTCAACAGAAGTTAGGTGATTTTTAAACCTGTATGTTCATTAGGTTGCAGATTATTACCAGGTAGATGACTGCCGTAGATAACATTCTCCAAAGTCTAAGATTTAGTTGTGAGGTAGTGAGATACAGCAGAGTTCAAAGGCATGGAGTAGTAGAAGCTAGACATAAGCAACCCATACAGCTATTTTTGAACATTACATTAGGTATTTTGACTACAACATAGGAAATTATAATTGGAAATTGTATGGACCTTGTAGGGACCTTCTGTGTGTGAATTGCATTAATCTTAAAATTTTTATTAAAGGATGCAGTTATCAAATCTAGTTTATGGCAAATGAGGTCTGTTAGGGTGGTCATATTTTGAAAGTCATATATAGATAGTTGGCAAAATGAATTGTATTTGTTTTGAATTTGTGAAAATGTTATACATTATAACCTGTGAGAAACTGTCTTTTTCAAGTCTTTTATTTTTCCTTTAAAGCCTAAATTATACAGATCTGTGATTGAAGATGTCATTAATGATGTGAGAGACATCTTTCTGGATGATGGAGTGGATGAACAAGTACTGATGGAACTAAAAACTGTGAGTTTGTCTTTTTTAAAATATTCCTACCTTTTCCTCCCATCATTCTCTTTGGCTAGAAATGAATCTGTAATTTTTCTATAGGATGAATGTTTAACTTTGTTGAAGGAGGCAGTATAGTTTAGTGACATGTGCTGGTTTTAAATTCCAACTCTACCATGCATTCTTCCTCTGACCTTAGGCAAGCTACTTTTATATTTCAGTTTCCTTATGTGTAAGATGGAAATTGGTAGTATTTATCTTATAGGTTTGTTTTGAGGGTTAAATGGAATAACCATATAAAATCTTAGCTCAATGCCTGATAGTGGCATTAGCTGTTATTATTGGACAGTTAGTATTCTACATTTTATGGTCTGATTACTTGACATGCCTGTAAGAATTTTCTTGCTCTTTTTTTTCTTTTTTTTTTTTTTGACACAGGGTCTGGCTCTGTTGCCCAGGCTGGAGTGTAGTGGTGCCATCTGGGCTTACTGCAACCTCCCACTCCCAGGCTCAAATCATCCTCCCATCTCTGGGACTACAGGCACATGCCACCATGCCTGGTTAATTTTTGTATTTTTGGTAGGAGATGGTTTTCAGCACATTACCAAGGCTGCTTTCCAACTCCTGGCTGCAATTGATCCTCCTGCCTCAACCTCCCAAAGTGCTAGGATTATGGGTGTGAGCCACGGCACCTGGCCTTAATCTTATGTTTTTTTTTGAGACGGAGTCTCACTCTGTTGTAAGCCTGGAGTGCAATAACACCATCTTGGCTGACTGCAACCTCCACCTCCTGGATTCAAATGATTCTTGTGCCTCAGCCTCCCGAGTAGCTGGGACTACAGGCACGCATCGCCACACCCAGCTAATTTTTGTATTTTTGGTAGATACGGGGTTTCACATTGTTAGCCCAGGACGATCTCGATCTCCATCTCCTGACCTCATAATCCGCCCACCTCGGCCTACCAAAGTGCTGGGATTACAGAAGTCTTAATATACCTGTATTCTAAAGTGTGTTTAAGTTGTGGGATTAAGTGCTTGATAAAATAGTTTTAGTTTCTTGGCCAGGCATGGTGTCTCAAGCCTGTAATCCCAGCACTTTGGGAGGCCAAGCCTGGCCAAGATGGTGAAACCCTGTCTCTACTTAAAAAAAAAAAAAAGAATTTTAGGTTCTTGAAGTAGACCTGTTACATAGGCTAAATGTTTTAAATATATTTTACTTTAAGAGTGAGTTTTCTTTATCTTGGATTTAAGCAGAAATATTTAGATTTTTTTTTTTTTTTATTAGCAGTTATGTTTTCCTTGTGTTGTAATGACTCATGAAATTGTGGTATGTTTTTGTCCTGTTGATTAGAATAGTGTTTCTCAAAGTACACTTCATGGAGTCCTGGGCTTTCCCCTGGGGTCCTTTCAGGGGATCCATAAGGTTGACTGAATGCTCAAGTCTGGAAAATCATAGTTTGCCTGTCATTCTTTCAAGTAAAAATTGTATTCTGTGAGAAAAGTGACGCGTTCAATTCACAACTCAAGTGGACAAGTGCTTTCCTTTGAGATAACTGTAAATAGGCAGCAGAAATGCTTCATGCATACTTCTCATTCTGATAAACTGAATGTTAAAAAGATGTGGACTCATTGATATTAAGATATTCTGTAATGAAGTGTGTTTACATTTGAAAGATCTGAATTCACTGAATTTGTATTTTCCAAATGTCCAATGCGTAATGTTGGGAAACTCATTCAAAATGTAAGATAAATTAATGGACTTTCACAGTATGAAAAGTTCATAGTTATATGGTTTAATATTCTGCATTGTAGCTATCACTTAAACTAGAAACTGTCACTTAAAAACACCTTTTCTTTTCCCAACGACTTAACTGTAAGTAGGCAGATTTTCTTTGTATACCTCAACCAAGACAACAAAGTGAAAACAGAGGCAGATATGAGAATCTGGCTATTTTCCTTTAAGTCATTTGTCATTCTCACTCAATTTTATTTACTAAAATATGGCTATTTGCAGAAAAAAATGTTATTTATGTTAACATATAGTGGATCCATTATTTCTAAACAAATTAGTAAACATTTAAAAAACTTTGTTGTAATTTCTATTACTGTAAGTATAGGTAAATGTAATTCACTTACAGAAGAGCTCTTTGAGAGTCCCGGTGATTTTTGAAAGCAATAAAAGGTCCTGAGATGCAAGAGTTTTATAACTGCTGGTTTAGAAGTTGAATGCTAAGCTCCTTTAACTCTGTGTACAAATATGTAATCACAGTTAATAATTGTTAAAGAACGTATGTTGTGGTCTCATCCTTTCAACATAAGCGTGGAGGGTGCAACTTGGCAACCAGTTAATTTATTTTATTTTTATTTTTTTAGTAGAGATGGGGTTTCACCATGTTGGCCAATATGGTCTCGATCTCTTGACCTTGTGATTCACCCGCCTTGACCTCTCAAAGTGCTGGGATTACAGGCATGAGCCACCGTGCCTGGCCCAGTTTATTTTAAATAAAGCAAATCTCACCTTGCTTGTGGTGATGAAGTAGGTCTTGGTGTATTTATTAATAGATATCTACAGGAGACTTCTCTAGAATTTTCAATGCGAATATTCCTTTGTGAGGTAGGAAAAATATATAGGTGTGAAACAGATGATCAAGTATTTATTTACCTTGAGAAGAATGTGTAAGGGTTACTAATAGTGAAGAGTAGGTATCTAAAAATACAAGTGTAGGAGTGCTAACTCTGAGACATGAGTTGGCAGAAGAACAATATAAATTGCTGAAGTGGCATGAAGTAAATGAAGGATGTGAATAATAAGAAAACAAGCTTATTTTGATTTCTTAGTGTAACGTGGAATGAGTTTCTTGAAATTTATGTTACGCTGTTATAATGGTTGTCCTTGTAGTTTGTGACCTTGTGTGGAAGATGCAGCATTTTTAGGTGTAGAAAATCAGTTCTAAAGATGTTAAGCAATTTTCTATAGGACAAAGTCTAGTGGTCAGTCTAGATTATTATCTGCTCTTGGTTTTCACAATGAAACTCTGGAGAATTGATTTTCCTTACTGTTAACAGTAGAATCAAGACATTCTCTCAAAGAGAATGAGCTATCTTTGAGACCTCCATTTTTATCATATATGACTTTTTTAGTACATATTTTACAGGTAACACACTGATTTTTAGCTTAATGGTTTTTTAATGACAAAAAAATGTGACCTATTCAACTTGGAATCCCCAGCCTTTACCACAATTTCTGGCATATGTGGTTGGCATTCAGTAAGTATTTGATTGAACTGTTTGATAACAAATATGGCAACTGAATCTTAACTGAACAAAATAGTGTAATATTCTTGTTGTTTTTAAATGGGCCATAGTCATCTATTTGGGTTTTATTGGAGTTAAAAATAAAATAGACTAAAATGAGTTTGTTTTAATTTTAATTCTCTGGACTGAATTTCTTCAGGATCTTATTAGAATTTCTAGAATATGCCCTAGATTTAATAGTTAGCCAGCCAGCATTGTCCAATAGAACTTTCTACAGTGATGAAAGTATTCTATAGCTGTGCTCTTCAGTATGGTATCAACTAGCCACATGTACTTATTAAGCACTCAGAATGTGGTTGGTGGAACTGAGAAACTGAATTTTTTATTAATCTAAACTGAAATCACTGCATATGGCTGCTTGCTGCCGTATTGGACTGGTCAAGTTTAGACATTCTTGCTTAGTAAAACAAACTTTAATTTTGTATTTTATGGTTTAGAAAGACTGTCATGAGCTCTAGACCCTCTCCCCACTTTTTGAAGCCGTTTTACAAACTTATCAAGAGCTTGTATAAGTCTGTAAAGGAGGCAGTGGTGAATTAGATTGAGAACAAAGATGAGTGATGAGAATCCATGTGATTTGAGGGTTAATGAGGTAATGCAGAAATGGAGACGATAAAAATATTTCAACCCCGTCTTTGAGGTTATCTCCTTAACCACTGGGCCTCCTTTAATGTAATGTGTGAACTATGAGAGGTAGAAAAAACACCATAAAATACAGCCCTGGTTTTCAGTAAATCTGTATTGGAATGTAAATGTGTTTTGGATTGGTGAGTGACTATTGGGTGGGAATGATACTGTAGAAATTTTCAGCAATTCTCTGGAATTCAGCCTGATTTCTAGATTATCCAACCTACCTATCTCCAAACATCAAGTACTGTGGGAGATATAAAACATTTTCTCTCTTTTTAATAAAACAAATAAAATGAGAATAGTTGCCTCAATTGGAAGTATATCTGAAATTCATTTTGTCTGCCTCTGGTTCAGATTTCTCAGCATTGGCTCTATTGACATTTTGCACTGATTAATTCTTTGTTGCAGGGACTGTCCTATTGATGGTAGGATGTTAGCAGCATGACTGGCCTCTGTCCACTAGATGCCAGTAGCTCCCTTCAGTTGTAACGAAAGCTGTCTCTAGACTTTGCCAGATGTTGCTGGGGGGGCAGAATCACCTCTGGTTGAGAACCACTATTCTAAATGTCTTCTAGTTATGTATATAAAATACTTGATATACTCTAATCATATGTAAATACTTGGACCATAAGTTGAGTAATAATCTATTTCATTTCATTTACTCTTAGGGAAAGCTGTGTTTCTCCAGCATTATTTCTTGGGAGCCCAGAAATGTAATATGTTTTATCCAGGAGCTAGATGTTTTGTGAAACTAGAAGAATCCTTCAGAATTTGTAGCCCACCATGTTGCCAGGGAGCAGTAGATCTCATCACATTTTATAGATGAGAAAGTAGACTGGGAATGTGCTTTGACAAGGTCATTTGGCTAATAAGTGATAGAGACTATCACTATGAACCTAGCCCTTTTGCCTCCATGTGACATATACAGAACTTAGCAATAAGAAGGAAGGTAACAGTTTTGACTATGGCTTGGGTTGTTGTGTGGCACCTGAGATGGTTTTGAGTGTCAGTGACCTGCTCTGATAGCAGCAATTTAGAGATTAGGAATTTGGATGAGTACTGGGATTAAAGTGAGGCAAGTGAGGGTCCTAGGGTGCAGAATGCAAGGAGACACTCACTTTCAGGGCCTAGCCCTGAGTGGAACCTTTGAGTCAGACCAACTGGGTTGTATCCCTATTCTGTCTGCCATTGGTTAGTGATCTTGGATGAGCTACCTAACTTCTTCAGGTTCTTTTTCTATAACAAGGAGATAGTAATGTCTTACAGGATTTTTTGAAAAACTAGTCTGTAAATATATTTAGAAAGTACACAGAATTCAATAAATTTTAGTTACTAGTCTAGTTAACATGATATGCAAAGTACATTTGAATCATTTTGGGAATAGAAGATGAATTTTCTCCATTTAATTTCAGATACCTGGCAAAGATTACTATTCCTGATTATTTTCCTGGGTGTGGTGACTCATGCCTGTAATCCCAGCGCTTTGGGAGGCTGAGGCAGGTGGATCACTGGGGGTCAGGAGTTTGAGAACAGCCTGGCCAACATGGTGAAACCGTGTCTCTACTAAAAAATACAAAAATTAGCTGGGCATTGTGGTGCGTGCTTGTAATCCCAGCTACTTGGGAGGCTGAGGCAGGAGAATTGCTTGAACCCAGGAGGCGGAGGTTGCAGTGCGATTGCGCCATTGCACTCCAGCCTGCGCAACAAAGTGACACTC
>NW_016107660.1:2024574-2070618 GCF_001604975.1 Cebus imitator | reverse complement strand
GGATTACAGGCTTGAGCCCCCGCGCCCGGCCTTAATTTGAACTCTATGCTAATTGACATTATAAGCTTAATACAAAGTACTTATATGATACGCTTTATGTATGACTGACTACCTAGAACCAGTATTACGGTACTTGGTAAATACTGATTCTCAATAGGTTGCTTTACCCTCCTCTCCCCAAGCTGTTGGAAATGTGTGAGGCCATGTTCAACATCTCATGAGGACTAGTAGACACTTTTGGCGTTTATTACAGGAGCCAGGAGTGTTGCAATTCCTGCATGTTTCTTGTGGGACCATTCTATATGATAAAGAATTATCCTGCCTAAAATGTTAGTAGCATCCTTATATAGGAACAGTATTCCAGAAGACGATGGTTTGTTTTCCCTTCTTTGAAATTAAATCCTGAATAAGATAGTTGCTGCCCAGATGTTCATACTTTGATAGAAACGGTAGACTTTGTGTGATAAGTACAAAGATAGAAATGTCTCTAATGCACGGAAGCAATGAGTGATGGCTTTTATTTGAGGCTATTGTGACTTTGACATTTGTCTTGTGTAGGGAATTGTGGGAGAAAACTGCTGATCACAAGGAATAGTCTCTTAAGGTTATTTACGTATGCCATATTCAGGGACCTGCAAGTAACTTGGTACTGTGAAAAACAGAGTACAAGTTATAGTAGCAATTGGTATATGGTAACATACTATACTAAGGAGCTTGGTTTTTAGAGTGAGGATTATCTGGGTACTAGTTAAAATGCAGATTATTGGATTTTCCAGAGAGTCTGGCTTGATAGGGGTAGTAAAAAGAGACCTAGGAATCGTTTGCAAATAAGTATTCCAGGTTGTTAGAGATAATGTATTAGTTTGTTTTCATACTGCTGATAAAGACATATACATGCTACTGTTAAAGACATACCCAAAACTGGGAACAAAAAAAGGTTTAGTTAGACTTGTAGTTCCACATGGCTGGGGAGACCTCAGAATCATGGTGGGAGGCAAAAGGCTCTTCTTACTTCGTGGTGGCAAGAGAAAAACGAGGAAGAAGCAAAAGTGGAAACTTCAGATAAACCTGTGAGATCTCATGAGACTTACACAAGAATAGCACGGGAAAGATGGGCCTCCACAATTCAATTAACTCCCACAGGGTCCCTCCCACAACATATGGGAATTCTGGGAGATACAAGTCAAGTTGAGATTTCAGTGGGAAACAGCCAAACTGTATCATTCCGCCCCTGGCCCCCTCCAAATCTCATGTCCACACATTTCAAAACCGATCATACCTTCCCAGCAGTCCCCCAGAGCCTTAACTCTTTTCAGCATTAACATAAAAGTCTAAAGTGTCATCTGAAACAAGGCAAGTCCCTTCTGCTTATGAACCTGTAAAATCAGAAGCAAGCTAGTTACTTCCTAGCTATAGTGGTGGTACAGGTATTGGGTAAATACAGCCATTCCAAATGGGAGAAATTGGCCCCAAAACAAAGGGGTTACAAGGCCCATGCAAGTCTGAAAGCCAGTGGGGCAGTCATATCTTAAAACTCCAGTACAATCTCCTTTAATTCCAGGTCTCACAGCCAGGTCAGGCTGATGGAAGAGGTGGGTTCCCATGGTCTTGGGCAACTCTGCCCCTGTGGCTTTGCAGGGTACAGTCTCTCTCCTGGCTGCTTTCACAGGCTGGCATTGAGTGCGGCTCTTCCAGGAGCACAGTGCAAGCTGTCGGTGGGTCTGCCATTCTGGAATCTAGAGGACTGTGGCCCTCTTCTCACAGCTCCACTAGGCAGTGCCCCTATAGGGACTCGGTGTGGAGGCTTTGACCCCACATTTCTCTCTTCTCCATGAGGGCTTTACCCTGTAGCAAACTTTTGGCTGGATGTCCACGCATTTCTGTACATCTTCTGAAATCTATTTGGAGGTTCCCAAACCTCAATTCTTGACTTTTGTGCACCCACAAGGTCAACACCACATGGAAGCTGCCAAGGCTTGGGGCTTCCACCTTCTAAAGCCACAGCCTGAGCTCTACATTGGCCCCTTTCAGCTGGAGCGGCTGGGACACCAGGCACCAAGTCCCTAGGCTGCACACAGCATGGGGACACTGGGCCTGGCCAATGAAACCACTTTTTCCTCCTGGGCCTCGGGGCTTGTGATGGAAGGGGCTGCCATGAAGGTCTCTGACATGGCCTGGAGACATTTGCCCCATGGTCTTGGGGATTAACATTTGCTACTTATGCAAATTTCCCCAGCCTGCTTGAATTTTTCCTCAAAAAATGGCTTTTTCTTTTCTACTGCATCATCAGGGTGCAAATTTTCTGAACTCTATGCTGTATTTCTGTTTTAAAACGGAATAGCACCCAACTCACCTTTTGAAGGCTTTGCTGCTTAGAAGTTTCTTCTGCCAGATACCCTAAATCATGCCTCTCAAGTTCAGAGTTTGACAAATCTCTAGGACGGGCAAAATGCTACCAGTCCCTGCTAAAACATAGTAAGGGTCACCTTTGCTCTAGTTCCTAACAAGTTCCACATCTTCATTGGAGACCATCTCAGCCTGGACCTTACTCTTCATATCACTATCAGCATTTCCATCAAAGCCATTTAACAAGTCTCTAGGAAGTTCCAAACTTTCTCCCACATTGTCCTGTCTTCTTCTGAACCCTCCAGACCGTTCAAACCTCTGCCTGTTACGCAGTTCCAAAGTCGCTTCCACATTTTCAGGTATCTTTTCAGCAATGCCCTACTCCATTTACTATATTAGTTTGTTTTCACACTACTGTTAAAGACATAATACCCAAAACTGGGAACAAAAAAAGGTTTAATTGGACTTACAGTTCCACATGGCTGGGGAGGCCTCAGAATCATGGTGGGAGGCAAAAGGCTCTTCTTACATATTGGCAGCAAGAGAAAATGAGGAAGAAGCAAAAGCGAAAACCCCTGATAAACCCGTCAGATCTCGTAAGACTTATTCACTATCACGAGAATGTCACCGGAAAAACTGGCCCCCATGATTTGGTTACCTCCCCCTGGGTCCCTCCTACAGCAAGTGGAAACTCTGGGAGATAAAATTCAAGTTGAGATTTCAGTGGGGAACACAGCCAAACCATATCAGGTAAGTAAGTAAGTAAGTAGGTAGATAGGTAGGTAGGTAGGTAGGTAGATAGGTAGGTAGGTAGGTAGGTAGGTAGATAGATAGATAGATAGATGATTACTTAGCCGTGGTGCCAGTTTTTAAGCAGAGGATGTCATATTTATAATTTTAAAAAAATTCACCTTGATAACAGTGTAGAACAGTGTTTTTCAAACTTCTTGCCTAGGACCCTCCTTAAGAATTAATGGTATTTAACATTTTGAATAAATATATGCGCAAGTGTGTGTGTATAAGGAAAATCTGCAGAACTGTTCTTAGCGCAGTACAGTCTGACATTTTCTTTCAGTTGTATTTTGTTTATAAAAAACATTGGTAGGGGAGAGAGGGAGGGAGGAAGGGAACAAAGGGACAGAGAAAGAGATGGAGGGGGAGAGAAAGGAGAGAGGTTTACAAAGAAAATTCTAAATTGACTTCTTTATGAGTCACTAGTGGGCTGCAGTCCTCAGTTTGAAAAGCACTGGTTTACATTTTAAAGCAGTTCTCACTTTAGCATACATCGAACAGTTTGTTAAACTAAATTGCTGGTTTTACCCCCAGAGCTGCTGATTCAGTATTTTTAACAAGTACCCAGGTGATGCTGATGTTGGGTCTACAACCGCATTTTGAGGATCACTGGTTTATAGAGGATGGATTGGAAGGGCAAGCTTCCACTGGAATGTCTGCTCTGTAAGGTTGAGGATTTTTGTGAGGTTTGTTTACTGTATCTTCTCAATCCCTATAACGGTATTTGGCATATAGGACATAATTATTTGTGGACTGCATGACTCGATGCAGGAAACTCAAGAGCTCAGTCACTACATCACTACTGTTTGCAGTACTGCTAGGCAGAAAGGACCAGGGCTGTACGATAGAGATGTGTTGAAAAAGTGAATCAGAGTAGACAGTAATGGTGGGCTGTTGGGGTGGATTTTGATTCCTAGGTCATTTACATGAGACTGTAGGTGAGTCATGGTGCCCAGTACTTAGCCACACATGATGTGTATTCATTAATATTTGCCATTATCATAGGAGCTTCTTTGAGGTACGTAATGGGTCCAGATTGCTGTGGGTAAACTGGTTGGAGGTGATAACTGTGAAACATAAAATTTAGAAATTATGATTTAAAAAACTTTTTAAACAAAGCATTAATCAATAGAACTTTTTTTTTCACCTTGATTTTTGGCTTTCAAGAAACTAGGGTTTGCTTTGTTTTGGAAGAGAGGAGAAGATGTAGAAGTTTTGGGTGATAACGGAGTGTTTGGAAGCCTTACTATATATAATACATTAGTCATAATGTGTTTTATTTAGCATATGAGTATCTATTTTGATGGTGTGCTGTGCTAGTTGCCCACTTTACAGAGATGAATCAGACACAACATGGGCTCTCAAAAAGTAGTTCTTGTTACTACGGGAAGAAGCTTGCTGTCTTTCGTCTGCGATTAGACTTAAATTTATTCACTGGAAGTGAGTTTAGAAGTACTTTAATTCAGTTGGTTCCCCTTTTAGCTGAAGAAGATGCCTAGGAAAGATAAATGATTTGGTTACGTAAATGACCAAACCAGGACTAACTGGGTTCCTGACTTCTGGTATAAGGCTCTGTTAAACAGTTAATGCTACCACCGTTGCCACCGATAATAATATATTTTGATCACTAACTTTATGTAAGACTTTGATAATTGTTTTACATGGATATGTCATTTAATCCTCTCAGCAACCAGTGAGATAGATATTGTTACCATTTAAGAATAGACTTCAGGTAAGTCTAAATACTGGGCCTGCCAGTAGGATTTTCTAGGAAATTGACCTTAACATATGCTTTTTCAATAAGACATTAGAGATTTAGTGGAATTGTTAACTAGCATCAAGACAACAAATCTAGAATGTCTGGAATGATTGGAAAGGTCAGGAGATTATAAAAAATCTCTTATGAGTATGACCAGGCATGGTGGCTCACACCTGTAATCTCAGCTTTTTGGCAAGCTGAGGTGGGCAGATTGCTTGAGCCCAGGAGTTCAAGACCAGCCTGGGCAACATAATGAGACCTTGTCTCTGTTTCTGAAATTAAAAATAAAATAAAATAAAAAAAACTTTCTGTGAGTATGGCAAAGGGAACTTCTGGAAGGATCTGATAGAAGCCACAGGTCAATTAGGAAATATCCCAAAAGCAAATCCTGGAGGACAAAACAAAGTAGATGTAGATCTTTGTGTGCAGAATGACTGAATGAAGTTTCATATGTATTTTCAGGGAATAGTTTGTCACTTTTTGGGCAATTTCTTGTCAGGTTGAGGCTCCGGATTGAACACTAAAGCTGGTAGAGAGGAAATGTTAGGTAGAAGAATGAAATCGTTGAACATCTTTTCTTTGTTTTTGTCCATTATGATTTTTCTCATCATAGAACCTAAGGTGAAATGAGAAAATAGAAATGGCTAAACATAAAAGGATTGCCAGTTCTTGGCTTAATGGAAGAAGGAAGGAAATTTCAAGAAGTGTGGAAAGTTGGGATAACCGACCAATGACCTTTGGGCATTGCTGGTTCCTTTTCTTTGTGTAGGTTTGGACAGATGGAAAGTTGGGCTTTTCTGCTTCAGGCAATTGCCTCTATGTTTCCATTGTTCTAAATGAAATTTATGATTTGTATGTTATTTAAGAATTTATGTTCTACATGTTGAGGCAGAACATTTTATATTTTGTATTTTTATAAGGAAAACGTTGTATATGAAAATAGTTTAGTAATGGTTTTGATATTATAAAGGATAATCTTTGATTACTAAAGAATTTACTTATGTGAAACTCATTGCTCAATATTAGCTGATGATTAAGGAATTACTATAGAAAGTTTGGATGAGGGGTTAGGGGAGGGATAGCAGGGCTGGGGGGGATACGGGAGAGATAGCATTAGGAGAAATACCTAATGTAGATGACGGGGTGATGGATGCAGCAAACCACCATGGCATGTGTATACCTGTGTAACAAACCTGCACGTTCTGCACATGTACCCCAGAACTTAAAGTATAATAAATAAATTTTTAAAAATAATAATAAAAGAAAATATAAAAAGAAACAAAATTCTCCAGTACTCTGATGTGGCAAAAATAAGGTTTGATGCTTTAAAATTTTGTTTTTGCTATTGTTTACACTTGGGTTAGAATTATAGATTGGTTGTATTTTTGTGTCTGTATCAGTTTTTAAAATAGAATAATTTTATAAATAGATTAATAAAATTGTTATGTTCATCTGTCCAAAGTTATTTTATCTTCCACTTAGGAATCTTTAATGTTCTTTGCCTTAGTTATGGGAAAATAAACTAATGCAGTCCAGGGCAGTAGATGGATTTCATTCAGAAGAGCAGCAGCTCCTACTACAAGTTCAACAGCAGCATCAACCCCAGCAGCAGCAGCACCACCACCATCACCACCATCAGCAAGCTCAGCCTCAGCAGACGGTACCTCAGCAAGCACAGACCCAGCAGGTCCTTATTCCCGCATCACAGCAAGGTGAGACTGGATTTGTTTTCCTACTTACAACTTGAAAATTAAGCTTGTCGTTTTGAAAGAAGAGAAATATTCTGCATTTCTTGGATCTTGTTTTTTAAGGGGGTCATGGAGAACCTAAGAATAAACAAACAGCAGCAACAAAAAACCCTATGTTGATTTTGGGCGTTTTCCCCTTTTCTCTTGGCTGAGGGGTGTGTGTATGTAAATGTATATAAATTTGTATAAAATATAGATTCTATCATCTGTGGAGTAATGGTAGACAAGTAATTTATTAACTGAAAGCTTAAGATGATATTCAGAGAAGTTGTATTAATACTTTGTTTTGAAAAGGCTGTGTAATGATGGATTTCCTAAATTAAGTTAAATCTAAAAGGTTTATTTTTTAGACTTAAGGGCTTTATTATTTTATATGGTAAAATAGTTGTTTGCTTTCTTTAGAACACATGTTCTTTCAAAGACATGTTTCAGATTAGTTTTTAAAATATATCTTAAACTCTGGAGTCTTGTATATTTTGGCAATCTGAAAATTCAATTCCATAGTAATTTATGTAAGCCCAAATGTACTGAGTTAGATTTGCTTTAAGAGTGGATATATAACATATCTTAATTTATATTACTTGGTTTAAAGCTAAGAAAAAGCAAATATTGGCCAGGCACAGTGACTTATGCCTGTAATCCCAGCACCTTGGGAGGCTGGATCATGAGGTCAGGAGTTTGAGACCAATCTGACCAACATGGTGAAACCCTGTCTATACTAAAAATACAAAAATTAGCTGGGCATGGTGGCACACATCCGTAATCCCAGCTACGCAGGAGGCTGAGGCAGGAGAATCACTTGAACCCAGGAGGCGGAGGTAAGCTGAGACTGTGCCACTGCACTCCAGCCTGGTTGACAAGAGCAAGGCTCTGTCTTAAAAAAGAGTAGCTATTTATAGACTATGTCCATAGTGCTTTATACTCCGCAAGTCATTTTATAGATACTGTTTTATTGGCACCTTATGCGGGCTTTGTAAAATACCCCTTGGCTTAATTTCACAGCTCAGGAAAATCTGAGCCCAGAAAAGGCTAAGAAACTTGCTCTGTATTTTCTCTCATGACAAACATTTATTTAGTTATAAAACTTGCTGAGCATTCTAATTCAGTGCATCTGGTTTTATAGAAGTAAATGGAAAGTTTATTTTAATGTATCGTTTAGTTACTCATTTGCCTGTATACATATGTATCTTAAAATTAATAATGATGAATAGTAGAAACATCTATTTGGGTTATTTTACTGTTGACATAGAGTAGTACTTTTCATACCTGATTTTAATGTATACTTTGTATCAAATAATTTTTGTTCTTTTAATATTTTTTGATGACTGTTCCTCCTGTTGCCTTCAGACCTGGCATTAGGATTTTAGGTCATCATAAATTAAAATTTGATTTTCTTCACTCAGAGAGTATTAGGATAATGGGATTATCCATCTGTTCTCTGAAATTTGCAGAATCAAACATTGCGTTCCGTTTAACATTGCCATTATTTCTGATTTGTATTTTTTCCAACTTGGGCTGGTTCACCGTTCCTCAGGCAACCTGGTGGTCCCCTGCTTTTAAGAGGTCGCCGTATTGATGCCGAACTTAGTTGGACATCTGATGAGCATAGCACACTAGAGCCCAGAACTCCTGGGCTCAAGTGATCCTCTCACCTCAGCCTCCTGAGTAGCTGGGACTGTAGGTGTATGCCCCCACATCCGGCTGATTTGTAGTTTTTAAACAGCTGACGAAAGTAGCATGAGTCTGTCAACTGTCATATTGGGAGAAAAGGACTATGTAGATTTCAAAAAATTCCTGACCTCAGGTGATCCACCCACCTTGGTCTCCCAAAGTGTTGTGATTACAAGTGTGAGCCACCACATCTGGCCTTAAATATTTTTTAATTATTAAGTAGGTACATCACAGCTGTTATTTGTCATAGAATTTATAACGTCCTGAGATCAAATGATTGAAAGCATTTTAGTACAGAAAATGTGGAAAACATGAAAAAAAATTTTATCATGTTATGTAAAGTATTCTTGTGATTATAAAATAGCCTCATGGTTCCTTGTTTGCATGTGTGCTTTTTTGTAGCCACAGCACCACAAGTTATTGTTCCAGATTCTAAGTTGATACAGCATATGAATGCGTCAAACATGGTAAGAGTCAGAATATAGCACTTTGATTGACTGTACTTAATTCTAACACAAATTGTGATTATGCCTATGTGTGTCATCAACAACTTGAAGTTTATTGAAGACTTGAGCAAAACAGCTGTTGTAGTTTCCTGAATATTGGATCTGAAGTTTGTGGCTTGGTGCTTAGACATTAAGGTTCAAAAAATTGTGGAGTTCTTTGTTTAAACATACCAAAAGAATGGTGCTTTGTGAGAGTTACTCCATTCCCTACTATTTCTGAAAAAGTTTTACAGGACCTCCCAAACCTATAATGCCAAGTATGGTTCTGTTTTAGGAGACCTAGTAATTGCAAAAGGTCAGGAAGGCTAAGAATTATGAACTTTTAAAAAATGAAGATGAACTCTTTGGATAGTTCAGTATAATTATTTTTAAAATCAAGAGTTTAAAAATGTTGCTCTGATTTAACCATGGTGTAGCCTAGTAAGGTATTATAGTGTGTAAATTACCAAAGAATACATTTTAACTGGTTGAGTTACATTAGAATTCTTATATTTCTGAAGACTATCCACTAAACTTCACAAGTCCTCACTCATATTTTCAAATTACATTTCAGACATAAAATATTTTTCATCAAATATAGTATAGTTTAACTGTAAAAATGGAAGAACCTCTTCAAATCCATGGAAAATGTTTACCTATGTCCTGAAAGTTATTTTTTTTTTAAATAAAACATTAAATACAGTCAGATTAGAGTAGTTCAGTACTTTCTTATGAATGGTTTTTCCTTGTTTAAAATATACAGTCTGTTAATTTCATAGAGTGGTGATTCAGCTCTGACATTGCATTTTTCAGCCAAAACTTTTCTTTAAAGGTGAAAAAAATCAATATTTGTAAAAAGATCTTTTAGCCTATGTAACTAGTTAGTACTAGGAATGAGTTTTTTTTTTTTTTTTTTTTTTGGTTCAAGTTTTTGTTTGTTTGTTTTTTGAGGTGGAGCCTCGCTCTATCACCCAGGCTGGAGTGTAGTGTTGCAATCTCAGCTCATTGCAACCTCCGCCTCCCAGGTTCAAGTGATCCTCCCACCTCAGCCTCCTGAGTAGCTGGGAGTACAGGTGTGTGCCACCATACCTGGCTAATTTTTTGTATTTTTAGTAGAGACAGGGTTTCACCATGTTGGCCAGGCAGGTCTTGAACTCCTGGCCTCAAGTGATCCACCTACCTCAGCCTCCCACAGTGTTATGGTTACAGGCGTGAGCTACCACATTCAGCCTCAAGAATTTTTTTCTTTTAAGTCCTCTCAGCAAGGCAGTTTACTTCCGTAGAAGGGCGCAGCGTATGGATGGAGTAATGGTGGCTACATGCTTGGACAAGTGGGGAATAGGTACTTACGGCTGACGGGGGTCGTCCCTACTGCTGTGTCATTCCCTATTGTTTAGGGTTAGACCACACAAGCTAGAATAATCCCAATTGGCTATTTTAAAACAATAAAATAGGAAAAAATATTTTTAAAAGATAAAATAGGGTAGGAGCTGGAATGGCAGGGTGGGTGTTTCGGCAAGAAGGATGGTTTTGGGCTTGTCAGAGCAGGTAGCCAGGGGTGATCAAGTGACCGAGATGAGTCAGGATGGAACTGGGGGCGAGGGGAGCAGATGTGAACTACTGATTAGAACCGCTGAAGAAGATTATTTACTCGAATTACAAGGAACTTAAGCTTTAAAATAGAGTATTAAAGAATAAGAGAGCTAAACATGCTGACATACTGATTCTTTGAAGAGAATCTTGGGGTTCACCATAACAATCCTCCCATGTTGAATTTTTACAGTTTTTTTTTTTTTTTCTTTTCAAACTTCTTTAACATGTCTTGGCTTAGTTGTTTTGTTTGTTTTTCTAAAAGAAGTAATGTATCTGAATAGGGTGGATGAGGGGTTGGGGATATTTTAGTAAGAGTTATGTCTGCTAGACTCTGCACAAGTCCTTGGATGCATGGTGTGACACAATATCTAACAAGAAGTATTATTATCTAATCTCATATCTAGGGCTATTCTGTTTTCTTAGGCCATTTGGCTAGTGGATCCTAATTGTTCAGCTGTTCCTTTGACAGCGTCTTTAGTATAGTTAACAAACCACTGTTGGTTGTAATACATGTAGTTTATCTAATTTATAATTTTTTAAAAAATTGTTACCTACCAGAACAACATTGAGTTAAATCTTGCAGCTATCTGATCTTGGGCTTTAAATTTATGTGGTACTCCTCAAAGAACTTCAGTTTCATCTAAATAGACACGAGAATCAAAAGACCTATAAGGAGCTTCTCTTATTTGCCATTGTAATTTCTTTTTCTTTGGTTGATGAAATGCCAGGGTAGAAGGGGGATAGTCAATTGGACTAGAGTGCAAGTGCCACTCCAGTTATTTGGCGAGTATCCAGTAAAGGTCCTCTACAGTACCACCATCCATCCGCTCGGGGATGAGCAAGGGCGGACTGATGCACCAGCTCTTAGAAGTGCCTGACTTCACTGCATCCTGTAAAGTTTCCAAGGAACAGTAAGTTCGCCCACCTGTCGTGACAGACACGTGTCGAACTTTGCCTTGGAAGATGGAGGCTGTATGGCCCTCAGGTTGACCCTTGGGGTGTTGAACCTCAGGAAATAGCAGTGAAGGAACTTGGCACAATTTGTTATTCCAGTCATTGGAATTCTGAGAAAGCGCTACTATGCATTCCATGTCTGCTTGATACGGGGACCATTCAAGTGGAAAGGGGACAACCTGGGCCTCTGGCCTACTGTGCACACAAGCATGACAATCGCAGGAATTAAACTTAATCCATTCTTCCCAGGGGTTTGCATCCTTATATCCTGTTTCAGTGGCTATGGTTTGCCTTAGTTAGGTCATCTACTTCTACCATTGAGACTTTGGTTTTGTCATTGTGTCTAGGAGAAGTGGTTGATAAAGAGGTTGAAGGAGCAATAAAGTACATTTTAAAAATTTCTTTAGGATTCTTTCCTGAAATGTCAGCTCCTCTACCATAAATACGACTTAATGAAGGGGAAGAATTTCCAGATGTTGCAGTAACAACAGTAAGTGGTATAGGATTGCATTGGTTATATTGACTGCTAGAAGGAGTAATTCCTTTGGTGAAGTAGGTATATAGTTTTGAGGACTGACAAAGACCTGTGGAAGCAGTCTGTCTTAAACCTTTAGTGTTCCATATGGCATTAGACTAAGCAGAACCTAGAGATTCTGTTTTAGAGGGACAAGAGTCTGATTCCTACCAATTACAAATGCGGCTGCTATTATTCCTGGATTACTAGTATCCTTAGAGGAACTCATCTTCCTAACGTGAGGAAGTCTGAGAGGGACAGAGATATTCTTCCGGAAGCAGCAAGCTGTCCTTGGTTATGCATATCTCTACAGGGCATAACTAATCACACATTACAGCAACAACTTGAGGTGAACCAGATCTAATTACATTATAACAAGATGGGGAGTGAAGGGAAGAAAAGACAAAAAAAAGATAGACTAAGTTTCTCTCAACTTTAACTTGGTAGGGTCTGATCCTGGGACAATAGCCCATGATTCTAATGGTGATGGTGCTTTCTTGACTCAAGTGTGAAAGCGCCATGATTCTAATGGTGATGGCGCTTTCTTTTCTGCTGTATGAATGGCAGTCTTGGTGGCTAGCAGCACGAGGTAGGGTGGTCTCCAGGCTGGTGCTGGTATACCGGAAACTTCAGGATGGCATCTTGGTCCTGACCACCAAGGAAATACTTTACCGGATCCCTGCAGTGTCTTTTTCTTGGTCTGGGCACAGAGTTGCTTAGTTGCCACCAGTATTCATAGGCCTTCCCCCACCGCCCCTGCATTGCTGAGAGGCCAGGCTTGTTTGTCACATCGGGTAGGTCTCAACACTTTACCTACAAGGCTGCTGCAAACTGAAGCAGCAGGACGCATCTCCTCATGAGAGAGACTGCCCAGAGGAGAACGGCGAATCTTGGACAAGCCCCTAGAATTGTTATACGTAAAATTTTGGTGCTGCAAAAAAAATAGCACTTGAAGATAATTCCTCTCAGCAAGGCAGTTTACTTCTATAGAAAGGTGCAGTGTACGGGTGGAACAATGGCGGCCGCACCAAGATTTTTTTTTTTAAACCAAAAAACAGTATATGGAAAGATCAGCTCTACTTTGGCAGTGATAGTGAATCACAAAGCTCATTTGTGATTATAAGCTAGATAAGAAGGACTTACCCACTAGACAAATGACTTCCTCCTGCACATTACCAGTCTCACAAATTTATACCTTGGCAAAATTGAAAGTTTCTACATGATGGTAGAAATTGCAATTTTTAAATTCACAAATATAAGGATCTCTATTTGTACTTGTAGTTACAGTTACTAGAATCAATTCATTTACATGAAAATCAAAAAATTTCATGCCTGTTATTCTCACAAGATTTTTTATTAGAAAAAACTCCATTTTAAGTCTAAAGCCCCAGTTTTTTTTATCCTCCACCTTTATGAAAAAAAGTCTCACTATACAGTGCATATTGCAGTTGATGTTATTAAGACTATATCCTAGGGAATAACTTGCATTATTTTAAAACAAATTTTGGCAGAATCTCTTGTGGTAGGCCCCTCCAAAAGAATTGTAAATGTTGTGGAAGAGATTTTTGAATTAATAAGTTATTTCTAGGATAAAAATCAGTGGTCCATCTCTTACTGGTTAAGTCTCCTTTATTCTAAAGAGCATATGTATTTAAACAAATCATAGGTCAGTTATTCAGGAGAATTGATTTAACATTTCTGATTGATTTGCATTTTACTTAGTTGTTTTTAGTCAGTGTTTCCTTCATGTATTTCTGAAGTGTAATCAGTATAGGCTCTGTACCAATAAAAGTGTTCTAGGTTTTTGTGGGTTTACATTATTATTTCTGATTCAGAAATACTCAGCAAAAACATTTTTATTCTTTCTAATGGCTCTGTTTATATTAGAAATGAACATATAATTCATAAAAATGTGAGATAGTAATAATATAGTAGAACGCTGTTTCAGGGAACTTAAACCATTGTTTTTGGTTCTTTTTTGTGAAATGATTGGTGTAATGCATTATTCATGTTTGGGCTGTTTTGTGGAATACAAGAAGAAATTTTAATAGTTATTAAGTATAAAGTGGTTTGTGTATGGTACATGACTCAGCAAGTATCTGTTATGCAACTTGAATTTGTGGAGGCTGTGCAGGTAGTTATTGGGTCATGTATACTATATAGAAAGTACTATAGAAACTACCATGTCAATTTGCTGGTAGAGGGTGAATTGTTGTCTTACAAAATATGAATTATAGGCACTTAATGTTTCTTAATATTTTTTTCTTTTAAAGTAATATTGCTTAATAGTATGTGGCTAATATTTTCCTTAAACTTAGATAACTTTTAATTTGCTTATATAGACAAGATTTATCTTAAATTAGATAATTGAGTATCCAGCTTAAACATGGATCAACCTGGTGGACTATAGTTAAATTTTGGAGATATCGTGGGACTTCCAGGCCCAAGATGTAGAAATCACTTACATTTGTCAAGTGATAACAAGTGAATTTTCTTGGAAAGCTATATACCTAGAGCCCAGGCTCGATAGTAGAATTATTAGCCCAGTTTAATAGTTTTCCAAGTTTGTTGACTTCTCTGACACTAGCATTTCCAAGGCAGTTATATTTCTTTAAGCTTATCCAGGCATGTGTAGTTGATTGAATGTATGAATGTTTGGTACCTAAAGAAGATTGAGAAGATAAGGGAAAAAAAAAAAAAAAAAACTACCTAAATGTGTAGCTATAGTGGGATACAGGAAAATGCTTAAAGCACAGAGTAAAAAACCAGAGAATGGTATAATTCTTTGTGGGAGGGCAGGAGGAGAAAATTCTCCAGAAGCAGGAAGTCGAGAATTTGTGGTGGATTTAAAGAAACTCAGAATATAATCCCATCTATATCTTTATAACTTAAGTGTCACATACAAACTTCATTTTTAAATGTAGAAATTAAAGTTTGTGACTATTACCCAGGCTGGGTACAATGGCGCAGTCTTGGCTCACTGTAACCCCCACCTTCCAGGCTCAAGCCATCCTCCCACCTCAGCCTCCCAAGTAGCTGGGACTACAGGTGTGCACCACCTTGCTCAGCTAATTTTTGTATTTTTTGTAGAGACAAGGTTTTGCCATATTGCCCAGGCTGGCCTCAAACTCCTGAGCTCAAGCAATCTGCCCACCTAGGCCTCCTAAATTACTGGAATTACAGGTGTGCGCCACTGCACCTGGTATGACTTTTCTTAAGCTTTAAATAATTTTTTGTATTAATCTGTCATTAACAAATGTTTCACCTAGAATATAATGCCGATATCTCCCTTTTTTCCTTTGCTAATGCGACATCTTAGAAGAATTGTCAGCTATACTCCCAGTGAAGTCTTATGATACAGTGTTGTCTGTAGATATCTGTTGATTTTAGTAGAAATTTTAAAAGTTACGAATTCTAGAAAGAAAACAATTATACTTTTACCTCAAGGAAATGGGGATAAGGGAACAGTGAGAAAGAAAGCAATGATGAAATAGTTATTTCATATATTATACAGTATTGTTAATGTGGGTATTGTCTAAAAATGTATAGGTTAGATTGAGTATAGGAAGGGTAGGTACCTTAAAAAGTATTGATAGGGCAAGAAGGAAAAAAAAGCTACAGTACCTGTGAGGTTTCCTTAGAGCACCTTCTCTAGGGGAAATAAAACCCAATTGTTTTATTTAATTGCTTAAAATAATTTAGTAGGTCATTTAGACTAGGTTGGTCTTTCTTGTACCATTTTATAAAATGGGATTTAGTTCTTATTAGATTTTTAAAAATTTTGGTATATTCTAAACAAAAATCATATACTAATAAAATATGCTAGAGATAGATAGTATTATATATATATGTGGTTTTGATATTTTTTCTTTTTTTTTTTTTTTTTTTGTGTTTTTTTTTTTTTTTTTTTTTTTTTTTTTTTTTTTTTTTAATTTTTTTTTTTCTTTTTTTTTTTTTTTTTTTTCAGAGTGCTGCTGCTACAGCTGCTACCTTAGCACTCCCTGCAGGTGTGACTCCTGTTCAGCAAATATTAACAAATTCAGGTAATTAGGAATGATGGAACCATTTTAAAATATAATTTAGAAAATTGTACTATCTAGCCCTTAGGTTTTATCTTCTTTGAAAGATGGAAAATACTAATATTTATTTTACCATTTGGTTTAGATTATTAAAATAACTTTATTTGAGGGCTGTAACACAACTGTAATCATTGTTGAGGATACAGTAAAGAAGGTGAAAATTGTACTTGAACCTTTGATCTGTACATGAGAACCCTATTATTGAAGTATGATTATATAAAAATGCTTACTTGGGTTTTTATTAAACATATTTAATGTGCCAAGTGAGTATTAAACTTACTTGAACTTGTGATACCAAACTAATTACTAGAGCATATTAAGAGAAAATGTATTGTATGCTGTTATTATATGCAGTATCTCTTTATTGACAAAAGACCAATGTCTAGCTCATGTGTTTTGGCATGTTAGTGTTTGAAAAATTTATTTTCATGGATTTTAAGTGTCTCCTATAATCTTGATTATATAGTTACTATTTATTTTCTGTTCTATATATGTATGTTATTTTTGTTAATTTGTAAATTTGTGATATTAGGGGCTTGTCTTGGTACATATTTTAATAAGGTGTAATTTGCTTTTTAATCAATTCAGGATTCTGGGTCATCTAAATTAACATATTGGGGAAATTTGATTCTGTGTGAATTGTATGACAATGATGATAACTGACTGGTTCAGCAAACTTTTATTGCTTTTACCAATTTTGAAGCAAAGTATTGTGGTGCTTTGTTCGGTTCAAGATATGAAATGAACTGTTAAGCCTTTGTTCCTTTAAAGCTTTAAAAATGAACAGCTCCTGATGTGTCTGATCTTATTGCTCTTTCTTGACTCCTAAGGTTAGCAAAGATAATGTAAGCTTTTAGTCAAGTCTTATAATCTCTTGTTAAAACATTGTTGGAAATAGCTGAATGAGGATGTCAATATGAAAAATAAAACATTTTAAGGAATGTATTTGAACATGGTGAGAAGTCAGAGAAGGGAAGGATTATAGCATACTATGTATGGACAATAGCCTTTAATAAAATTGTTAGTTTTCCTACTTGGTAATTTCTCGTACCTGTGGTAGTTTGAAATTAAATATGAATTCATTTCTTTTGAGATGGTCACTGCTAAAATGATAACTTGGAATACATGCTTTTTGCTTTAGGCCAGCTTCTTCAGGTGGTCAGAGCAGCCAATGGTGCCCAGTATATCTTTCAGCCTCAGCAGTCAGTGGTTCTACAACAACAGGTTATACCACAAATGCAGCCCGGTGGAGTACAAGCTCCTGTTATACAGCAGGTAAAATAATCATCTATTATGATTGGTAGGGGGTCCTGTTTTCTTCTGTATATATTCCCTGGGTAGTTCCCCTCCCCTTATATGCACGATTTCTTAGACTCTTCTTCAGTACTACAGACCCTGTTGTTTCGAATTTCTCCTGTATATAGCTTAATCTAGATTGAACATCTATTAAACAACAATTATTGTTGTGTCTGCCCATCCTTCATCATGCCCTTGAAGGTGGCAGCACTCTCCTTCCAGCCTCCTAAGCTGGTCATTCGGCCTTTATTCAATAAGCAGCTACTGAGTCTCAGGGTATTCACAAGGGTCAAGGAATTTAGGAGTGAATGAGGCAGACATGACTCTACACGATGGTTATTCTGTATTATGGAAATAGGTGTGTGGAATCTTCCTTTTCCTTATCTCTAATATCCAAGGTATCTGGCCCTTCCAATTCTTGTTAATAGTTTTTCTTTCTTTCTTTTTTTTTTTAACTGCAGTTTTGCCATGTTTTTGTAGTCCCTTAATATGTTTGACACTGTTTTTTCCTCAGCCTCTCTTGTCATTTCCTTAGTTCATACTGTCCATAGTTTGTCACCAAAATACTATATTGTCTCTGCCTCTTGTGCCCTCCTAACCTGACTGATTTATAGTCATCTTTCTGTTTTTTTCTTTCCTTCCTCCCTCCCTCCCTCTTCCCTTCTTCCTTTCTTTCCTTTCTTTTTTTTTTTTTTTNAGAGTCTGTCTCTGTCGCCCAGGCTGGAGTGCAGTGGCTCAATCTCAGCTCACTGCCACCTCTGCCTCCTGGGTTCAAGCATTATCCTGCCTTAGTCTTCCAAGTAGCTGGGATTACAGGCATGCACTACTGTGCCCAGCTAATTTTTGTATTTTTAATAGAGACGGAGTTTTACCATGTTGGCTAGGCTGGCCCTGAACTCCTGACTTCAGGTAATCTACCCGCCTCGGCTTCCCAAAGTGCTAGGATTATAGGCGTGAACCACCGTGCCTGGCCTTTCTAAAAAAACCGTTTAACAACTTCACATTGCTTTCTGGAAGAAGCCTAAACAACTCAATGTTAATAAGATCTTTTTGTGGATCTTGTTTCTTTGTACTCTACAAGTTTATTTGTTGCCACACTCCCAGGTAAATTCTTTAGCTACATTTACATCAGAATAAACACTTGGATCTACTTGCATTAGATTTTTGTGCTGTGAGCACTAAAATGAAAGAGGGATGGTTGTTTTCTTGAGGAACTGATGTGCTTCATATGTTTATGTGTCTGCCTCTTTTTAAAATGTCAATAAAATAGTATGATGATAGTGACAAGATCAGAGCAGTAGTATTAATCCAGTTTATTTGCATCTTTCCAAAATCACATACTGCTGTCACTTCTGGGTTTCACTTGTCGTTACTCTTCTCCTAAGAATGCTGTCTGGCAACTCCCTGCACGTCTCCCAAACAAATAAAATATAAAAAACCCGGCTAATCTTCTTAGAGCATCGGTCCCCCAGCTTTTTGATACCAGGTACTGATTGTGCAGAAGGCAGCTTTTCCACATATGGGGCAGCGGAGGTGGTTTCAGGGTGAAACTTTTACTTCAGATCATCAAGCACAAGGAGTGCATAACCTCTGTCCTTGCATGTGCAGTTCACAGTAGGGTTTGTGCTCCTATGAGAATCTCATGCTGCCGCTGATCTGATAGGAGGCAGAGCTCAGATGGCAATGCTCGCTCACCGCCTGCTGTGCAGCTGGTTTCTAACGGGCTGGGAACTGCTGCCATAAATCACAAACAGAAACTCAAGTATTACTTGCTAATGATATAAGTAATATTTGATCATGCCTTGTCCCCCAAGTTGAATTTCGTACCCTCTCTTGTGTTCCCATAATACTGTGTCATATTTGTACTGTTTCCTGTCTTTTTGAGTTGTTAGTGCTTTGTTTGCCTATTGTACATTTTTTTTTTTTTTTGTCTTTTGTACTGTTACACCATGTGTAAGTGTTTTAAAAGAAATATTATGTCTTATGTTTGCATTCCTTGAACCTAATGGCAGGTAACAAGCATCCAGTCCTTCTTCTTTATTATAATATATAGAATTAATATTTGTTAATAAGTTGTGGCTTACTTTAGAATTTTAGATGCAGAACCTGGGAAGGAACTTAAGAAATTATTTGATCTGGTGGTTTTTAGAAAAATAATTAGCTTTTACCTCACACTGAGTTAGAATATTAGGGTTATGGCCAAGGTATCAGTACTTCTTAAGCTACCAGGTGGTTCTTATTTTGCAGCCAGGGTTAAGAACGATTGATCCTAGTCTAACATTGAAATGACAGAGGCCAAAAGGAATTAAATGACTTGCCTCTGCTATATCTATGTCTGACCTTAGGCAAAAGTAGACCCCGGTTTTCAGATTCTCAGTCCAGTGTTCCTCATATAAAGGCAGTGTTCAACTCTTGGCCTGGTATCTGGCGTGTATATATTACGTACTGAATAAATGAGGTGAAGTAGTTATCTTTAGAAAATCCTTATTTTCCAGAAATTTGATAAAATAGAAATTTAATGGGTCAGTACACTAGTTAAAGATTGCTTTCGTAATGGGGTAGTTTTAATTGTTTATGCAATATGGCCATTTCTGGTGATTCTTCAGCATTTGGTCCTATTTCTATATACCATACTTGATCCTCTTAACTATTATGTGGTTTTCTTTTGCTTTAGGTACTGGCTCCTCTTCCTGGAGGGATTTCACCACAGACAGGTGTCATCATTCAGCCTCAGCAAATCTTATTTACAGGAAATAAGACTCAAGTTATACCTACGACAGTGGCAGCACCTACACCAGCCCAAGCACAGATAACTGCAACTGGCCAGCAGCAACCACAGGCCCAGCCTGCTCAAACACAAGCTCCATTGGTCTTACAAGTTGATGGAACTGGGGATACGTCATCTGAAGAAGATGAAGATGAAGAAGAAGACTATGATGATGATGAGGAGGAAGACAAAGAGAAAGATGGAGCTGAAGATGGGCAGGTGGAAGAAGTACGTTTCTAGTTAAATACTTAAAATGATAATCTCAATCATTTCCTTTTTTAGTTGCTGCCAAACTGATAAATTATATCCTGTATTTTCAGAAACTGTTAGGTGCTATGCAACGTAAGATTTTAAAGATAAAGATCATTTTAACTTTAGTAAGGTTTTTGTATTCTGACTATATTTATTTCATGATTTCATATAGCTGGTAATAAAAATGTATACCAAATTAAATTGTATTAATATGTGTAGTAAAGAGTACAAGTAATTCTAACTCTGGCTTATGCCATTTATAATGTAGCTTAAACATAAGACACTGATAGAAAAATAGATGTGGTTAATCTTTTGCTTCAGTAATTTAAAAAGCATGGCAACATTTGGGGAGAGAGCAAACTCAAGAAGAAATAAATGTCACAGATTTATTAAATATTTAAAACTTTATGGTCCACATTTTGTACTAGTTCCTTAAAAACCTATGTACGCTTAATGTCTGTGTTCTTCTAGAAGCATATAAATACGCCTTTGTTTTCCCCATTCTAGCTTAGTTACTAGTCTCCAAAAAAAATTTATCCCACCACAGTTTTCATTGTTAATTGCCTTGTTTGGCCTAAAATGCAGTCTTCTTGTTTCTTAGTACAAAGTTCTAAATTATCTAAGTAACTTTAAAAAAGTTTATTATTGAATATTGAATAGACACAAATTAATAGAAATGTTTCAAGATATAAATAATCCTGGTACCCACCATCTAGTTAAAATAAAATCTGCTTTTATTTAACGTGCTTAAGGTGCCTCTCCCTAATCCCATCTTCTTTCCTAGGCCATCAAAGTACCTTTGCTCATACATTCTGTATTGATCATTAATTGCTTTTTAATTTTACCATATATATTTATGTTCCTAAATAGCATATTTAGTTTTGCATGTTTAAAACATAAATGAAGTAATTATGTATTCTTCTGCAAGTGGTTTTTTTCCCTCAAAATGATATTCCTGAGGTTTATCCAAGTTGTTGCATATAGCTATAATTATTTTCATTGAAGAATATACCATAATTTTATTTGTCAGTGTTTCTAATCTGGTGGACATCAGGATTGTTTCTAATTGGTTACTGTTACAAACAGTTATAAAATATTGTAGTATATGTCTTCTGGGGTCACAAATGCAAGAGGTTCTCTAAATTTTATACCTAAACAGTGAACTTCTGGCTCCCAAGGCATGCACATCTGCAACTTTACAATAAAATACCAAATCATTTCTGCCATTCATTACATAATTGTGCAGATGTCCATACATCCTTATCAGTACCTGATAGTGTCATGCTTCCTAATTTTTACTGGTCTGGTAGGTAGAAAATAGTATTTCATTTTGGTTTTAGTTTTCATTTCCTCACTTACTAAGGAGTAAAGGCTCTGTTTGTGTATTTATTTGATATTTGTGTTTTATCGTGTGGAAGTGTTTATTCAGATCTGCCCATTCTCCCCCAATAAATTCTTTATAGTTTCAATGCTACTCTACGTAACATGTTTTTAATAAAAACATTTTCTAGTTGTTTATTGGTTGTATGGAAATGTAGAGAGCTTTAAATATTCATCCTTGAACCAGCCACCTTCCTAATGTCTTTTGTTAGTCCTCATAATATATCTGTAGATTCTTTTGTATCTTCTGTGTAGATATTAACATCTCATATGAGGAATGGCAGTTTTTTTTTTTTTTAATGGCTTGTTGGCTAAGCCTTCCAGAACAATATTGATTAGAAATGGTTATAGCAGGTACCCTTCTCTTATTCTTAAACTGAAAAATAATCTTTTCCATGCTTCACAGTTAATGTTTGTTTTGGGTTTTTGTTTTTTTTTTAATGGATATCTTTATCAGATTAGTAAATTCCCGTCTTTGCATTTCTTTGTTTTTTTAAACTGTAAGCTAATGTTGCATTTAATTCAACACTTTTTTTTTTGCAATGATCGATTATACAGTTTCTTACTGTAATATTATTTATAATGAGTTTCATTAATGGATTTTCTGTTCGTAAACCAATCTTGTATTTCTGGGGTAGCACAACTTGATCATTTTCTATTTCTCTTTCTATAAGTTACTGAATTCACTTTGTTCAGGACCTTTTCATAGATACTCGTGAGTGATAGATACTGTCTTTGATTTTCTGTTCTCATACTCTTCTTACCAGGTTGTCAGGTTATGGTAGCTTTATAAAACGAATTTGGGGACATGTTTTCTCTATTTTGAGCTTTTTTTTTTTTAAAGATCATATTTAATTTTTTGTTGATATTGTTAAAACATGCCACTACAGATACCTGGGTCTCGTAATCTCATGCCCTTCAAGTATTTTGTTTCTGTTTGAGACAGTTTTGATAAATTACATTTTTCTAGGGCTCTTTATATATTTATCTACATTTTCAAGTTGATTAACATAAAGTTAATCATGATAGTATCTTTTTGATGCCAGAATCATTTGTTATCATTTCCTTTTTTCTTTATTCCTAATATAATTATTGTGCCATCTGTTTCCTTTTTTCTTGTTCAGTCTTGCCAGGGGTATGTCGTTTTCAAAGAGTAAACTTTTAGCTTTCTTCTCTCTAGTGTGTTTTTTCCTATTCTATTAATTTCTATTATGACTTAACTGTTTTGTTTGTAAAGAATATGATAGGTGTGATGCGTGAATACTTTGAAATTGCTTGAGGCTTGCTTGATTTGGTCAGTTTTTGTATATGCTTTGAAAAGAATTTTCTTTTCTGCACTTGTTTGGTACTTGTATGTGTTTGTTAGATTTACATTGTCAATAGGTTTGCTCAGATGCTTTTTATGTATCTTTGATATTTTTTGTGTGCTTGATCCATTTTTTACTACCGAGTGAAATATGTTCATATCTCCTACTATGGTAGTTCATGTTTCTTTTGTTCTTCTGCTATTTTTCTTTTTATATTTTGAGCCTCAAAATGGGTGCATATAAGTTTAACATTCATTATTTTTTCTCAGTGCATTGAACCAGTTATGATCATATAATGTCTTGCTCTATTGCTAGTAATTTTTTTCAACCATAAAGAGTGTTTGTGTGATACTAATAGAGGTGTACCAGCTTTGTTGTGGTTAGAATTTGCCTGGTACAGCTTTTTTCATTCTTTTACTTTTCAAACATTTTGGATCTGTAAGCTTTAGGTTTATCTTTTTATATTACTATTTATGCTATTTTTTTTTTTTGGTAAAACTTTTATGTAAGCCAGGATTGTTCAGTAGGGACAGAATAGTCTTCAACAAATGGTGCTTGGACAATTGAATATCCACATGCAAAAGAGTTAAGTTGGACCCCTACGGCATACCATATACAAAAATTAACTGAAAGTGGATTAGAGACCTAACATCTAGGAGCGAAATTGTAAAACTCTTAGAAGAAAACATAGGAGTAAATCTTCATAGTTTTGGCAGCAGTTTCTTAGACATGACATCCAGAGTACAAGCAATCAAAGAAAACATGGACTTCGTAGATTAAAAAGATGTTTTATGTTTTTGTTTTTTGAGACGGAATCTCTGTTGCCCAGGCTGGAGTGCAGTGGCATGATCATGGCTCACTGCAGCCTCAGCATCTTGACCTCCCGGGCTGGAGCAATCCTTCTCCCCAGCCTCCTGAGTAGCTGGGAGCAAATGTTTGCAAATCATGTATTTTATAAGGATCTACTATCCAGAATATATAAAGAACTCTTAAACAGTGTAACAACAAAAAGCCCAATTTAAAAGCTGGTAAAGGACTTGAGTAGACATTTCTCCAAAGGAGATACACAAATAGCCAACAGGCATCTGAAAAAATGCTCAGCATCAAATGAAAACCACAGTGAGATAACCACTTCACATCTACTAGGAGAGCTGTACTCAAAAAAAAAACAAGAAAGAAAAAATAAACGCTGGGGAGGATTTGGAGAAATTGGGACCCTTGTGCATTGTTGGTAGAAATGTAAAATGGTACAGCTGCTGTGGAAAACAGTTTGATGGTCCTCAAAAATTAAGTATAGAATTATCCATATGACCCAGCAGTTCCACTCTTATATAAGTATATACACAAGAGAACTGAAAACATGTTTTTCAACAAAACCTGTATGTGATTGTTCGTAGCAGCCCTATTTATGATATCCAAAATGGTATAAACAACCCACATGTTCATCAGCTGATGAATGCACTGATAACAGTGGAATATTATTTAGCCATAAAAAGGAAGTATTCATATGTGCTACAACATGGGTGAACCTTGAAAACATGCTGTGTGAAAGACATCAGCTACACAGGGCCACACAGATGATTGCCAGGGGACAGGGAGAATGGGGAGTGACAGCTTAATGGGAAAGAGTGATGAAATGTTCTGGAATTAGGTAGTGGTGAGTGTTATACACATTATAAATGTTCATTGCACCTGAATTGTACCTTTACAAATGTTAAAATGTTGAATTTTATGTTACTTGAAGTTTACCTCAAAATTTTTTTCACTTTACATTGATTATACCTATTTTAAATTAAAGAATATCTATACATATACACCTGTGTGTAAGTAGGCGTAGGCCTAGGTATAATTTTTTTTTTTTTTTTTTTTGGTAGATAAGAGTCTCAGGTTGTTGTCCAGGCTGGAGTGCAGTGGTGTGATCAAGGCTTATTATAGCTTTGACCACCTGGGGTCAAGTAATCCTCCCACCTCATCCTCCTAAGTAGGTGGAACTATAGGCATATGCCACCATATCTTGCTAATTTTTTTTTTTTTTTTGTAGAGATGGCATCTCACTATATTTTCCCGGCTTTTCTCAAACTCCTGGCCTGAAGTGATTGTCCCACCCAGGCCTCCCAAAGTGCTAGAATTACAAACATGAGCCACTATGCCTTCTCATAATACCATCTTGATTATTGTTGTCTCTACTTTTGTCTTCTCTTTCTCCGTTTATTAGAAATCACAGTTACATCTTTTATCTTCTTTCACAATTGGAGCAAAGTTTAACATGTTTGGTTATTTTATGCTCTAGTTATGTTTTATCTTGGCCCTTAATTCTCTTTAATGCTGAGATTTCCTACTCCCTGCCTTTAAAAAAAAAAAAAAAAAAAAGTCTGAATCTTAATTCTGCTTCATGCCTCCACCATAACCATCATAATGCTAAGCATGCTGATTTGTATTCAGAGTCCAAGTTCTTTAATGTAAAGACAGTAGGGCAAACTGGTAACCTATTGCATTGCCCTTCTTTTCTCCTCTAACTTCTCCACTGTTTTCGTTTTATATTGTTTGTAGTACGTAGTGCCATTAGCTCTTTTAAACCTTCATATTAGGTCCTCTTCTAGGCATCTTAAACAGTTATTATGGAGAATTATCTTGTACTATTTTTAAAGAATAAAACAAAAACATCTTTTCAGACTTATAAGCTATATAGCTTAACTGTTTTAATTATATTTAATTTCTTATATTTAAGTATTACTGGCAAACTTAACAGCTGATTTGACTGTTATATTCATGGCATACATATATGCATTTGGCATTTGGTTCTCAAAGAACATCAAGGTTATTATATTTCTTTTCAGTGAATATTAGGCCTTCTAATAGTAATAAAATAAACTCTCCTTTTATTTGTAGGAGCCCCTCAATAGTGAAGATGATGTGAGTGATGAGGAAGGACAGGAACTTTTTGACACAGAAAATGTCGTCGTATGCCAATATGATAAGGTAAGGATGTTATCTTCAGATTACTGACGTTATTTGTGTTGTAATTTCTTCCCTACATCATTCTCTCTGCCTTACTGAGACATTTGGGCAGCTGATTCATGCCTCTTAAATTCATTATGAACAGTATGAAAACACTTACAGTTATGTGGATTATTTTAGTAGAATGAAAGATTAATTTCTTAGCTCCACATTTGAAAAATAAGTTATAAATGAAATGAAAAGAGCTATGATCTTTTTTTCTATTTAGACTTTCAACTTGTAAGCAGAGTAAACAGCCACTTTGAGGTTGTCCTTTATGGTAACTCAATGAGATAATTCTCTTTTCGGTTTAGCCTCAACTATCTCAAAACTAGAAGGATTCAATTGAATCTCTGTAACTATTTTTATTACTAAGGAGAAGACTAAGGCAATGAACGGTTCTAAAAACAAAGAGATAAATTTTTACTGAAAATTACTTAAAATATTATTTAACTTTGCTGTATTTTGCTAGCATTAAGGAATTTTTAAACCAGATACCGAAACAAATAAAAAGAAAAAAAATAAACCAGATACTGTGAAAACTAGCTGTTCATTCCTTATATTCTTAATTCCTAAAGAGGGTGCTTCTTTCCAAGTATTTTTGTTATATTTATTTGTATTATTTTCGAGATTTTTGTTTTCCAGACATTTAAATTGGAATACAGTTTGTTTTTACTGCAATCATTAAACTTATAATACATGCACATATTACATTGCATTTATAATTTTGGTAGTGGTCTTTACCAAATGCTGAAAATTCTAACAGAAGCTTATTTATTCAACAAACATTTATGGAGTGCGGAAATACACCAGACACTATTTTCTAGGCACTGGAGATGTAGTTATGAACATGTAAAATTTGTGCCCTGCATAAAGTTTCCTTTACAGATGAAGAAAATCTTAACTCTGTTGCTTTTGTAGAAAGGAATGTGATAAGTAGCTGTGCTTACTGCAAACAGATCTATAGGAAGAATGCTAATACTGTGGATCTTATTTGCTCATAAAAAAGTGGAGTTAGGACAATTTTATACCAGTGAAGTTATAGAATAAAGTCAGTAAGGTCATTGAGAGTTTCACAGCATTCATTTTTGTGCATTATGACTTCTGAGAGACTGTTCTTAATACCATATACCGTGTGCATTATAACAAATGTAGTTTCCTGTTAGATACACATAGAGCAAGAGTATGAGGTTAACACAAAAGATACCAATAAATCCTATTGTTAGGAAGTCTCAAGGGATCTCCTTGCAACCAGATTATACAGAACAGAATTTCGTGTTGAGATGTCAGATTTATCAGGGGAAGAGAGGACCTTTGTTTTAGCCTGACTGAAGAATATACTTCTAAGTGTCTTTCTGCTTTAAGAGAATGGTTGTATTCTCCTTTGGCATAAACTGTACTCATAATATTTTAAATGTTAAAATTGGTTTGTTTTGCTTCCAGAGACATTACTTTAGTGTTTTAAATTAGTAAGTAGAAAATAGCTCTAAATAGTGTGCTGAATGATAAATAATTATAAAATTTGCAGAGGTCTAATTTTAAGAATCAAGTGAGTTGCTTCAAAGATTGGAGGAGGGTGATGGCTTGATGTCCTTAGCCAATAGAAAAGAATAGCAATGTTCTATGACTGCATAAAATGAAGTTGGATGTTGTTTGAGCCACGTTGAATTTTAGGAATGTAGTTTTAAAGCCTAAACTGTAGAATGTCAACAATGAGTCAATTTTAGAAGAGATCATAGAAGGACTAATAAAGTTTGTATTGCCAATCAAATAAAAATCTTAGTTAAATGCTAATAATATGGCAGAGTTCTTGCTTACGAGTGGGTAGATAAGGGCTGATACAGCATTTGGCGAAAATAGCATCAGATATAGGTAATCTTTCATTTCTAATTAGGAAATTTCATTTCTAATTAGCCATCTCCTGGTTTTAAGAACATTCCTTCATTAAGGGGTTAGGGCCAGTAAATGAATTGCTTTTTAAGTTGTGACAATGTACTTCTATTAATATAAAAATATTTACCATTTATTACTCAGTATGACTTCAGTGTTAATTGTATGGATTAATTGGCCATGAAACTTTCCTGCATTTATTTTTTGTAAATTGTGCTGTCCTGTGACAGAATGCAGTCAGCTTCTTTACTTGTGTCTGTAGAATCCCTATTTCCTGGCTACCTATCACCTGTTTTTGTCTAGCTAAGCCCAGTGTCTTTCTGATTGCAGTCACTTGGTTCATGCTGGAAATACATTTGTGTACACATTTGTAGGATAAATAATACTTTATAGGAAAGCAAAGGAAAGGGGTGACAGTGGTCTTTTCATGCAACAAATACCTATTGAGTGTCTATGATGTCCCTTGGCACTAATTCTTGGAGCTTGAGATAAGCTAGTGATCAAAACAGAACAGTCCCTGCCATTAGGAAGCTTACTTCAGTCAGGGGAGATAGATGCTAAAACATAATAAATTGGGATTTATTTATTTATTTAAAACATAATAAAAGATCAGTATATTTTGTTAGAAGCTGATAATTGGTATGGAAGAATAAAGAGCAGGGAAAGAGGATAGGTTTGGTTTCAGTTTTTTATACTTCTCCATCTATGTATACTTCTCCCTGTATATATACTTCTCCCTATATACATACATCTCCCTGCTAACTCTCTTGGAGAGAGTTAGCCCTGTCATCTGGTGTCAGAGTCTGTTGTATGTGAGGAACAGTGAGGAGGCCTGTGTGGCTGGACTGGAATGAGGGAAGGGGAGAGTACAGTAGTAGATAGAGAGGTAAGGGAAGGCCAGTGGTATGGATTATATAAGGACATGGCTCTTAACTAAGTGAGCCAGAAAGTTATTGGAAGGTTTCAGTGAGACAAATGGTATGATCTGATTTAAATTTTGAGAGGATTACTTTTCTTTCGTTGTAGAGTGCAGAATGTAAGAGGAAGCAAAGGTTGCTGAAACAAGCATACTGTTTAGGGGGATATTATAATAATTCACATGGGAGATAATGGTGACTCAGCCTTTGGTGATGGTATTAAAGTTGATGAGAAGTAGTTGGATCTTGGATTTGTTTTGAAGGAAGGGTCTCAACAGGATTTCCTGATTCTGAGATGTGTAGTAGAAAAGAAAAAGGAATCAAGAATGACTCACAAGATTTTTTGATGAGGATTCTGAAAGAAGAATGGTGATATGATCAATTCAGATGGGGGAAAAAAGCTGCATGTGGAGCTGGTTTGAGAGAAGCCATCAGTTTGGTGTTGAACATGCCAAGTCTGGTATGCTTGATGGCATTCGAGTCATCAATCTTAAGATGCTACATTTAGCATTTACTTATTGTATTTAGACCAGAGATATACTCTTAATCCAACAGTCTTTGCCCTACCTGCTGTTTTAACTTTATTGTGCTTTGTTTTGCTTTAATAAGTAAGAAAAGTTTGAATTCAGAAGAGCATGAGAGTGGTTTCCAAATAAGATGAAGGCTGAGTGATTTTTTTGTTTTGTGTGTGTTTTTTTGAAGTCTCAAAAGGCAGAGCTAGGATCAATGAATGGAAGTTGGAGAAGCAGATTTCAGTAAGGGTAACTATGAAAGATTTTACAATAGAGCTGTTCCCCAAAGGAATAACTTAATTTGAAATTCTTTGCTCACTATTTCTAATTGTATTGAAGCAGGCACTGCACAACCATTTGCTAGGAATATGTCATGAAGAATGTTTGCACTGGGAGGTTAGTCCATGGAATTTTAGGAATGAGATCTCAGAAAATATCTGTACCTGGATGGGCCTGGTGGCTCACGCCTGTAATCCCAGCACTTTGGGAGTCCGAGGTGGGCGGATCACTTGAGGTCAGGACTTCAAGACCAGCCTGGCCAACCTGGTGAAACCCATCTCCACAAAAATACAAAAATTAGCCAGGTATGATGGTGGGTACCTGTAATCCCATCTACTCAGGAGGCTGAGGCAGGAGAATTGATCGAACCTGGGAGGGGGAGGTTGCAATGAGCTGAGATCACGCCATTGCACTCCAGCCTGGGCAATGGAGTGAGAGTCTGTCTTAAAAAAAAATCTGCACCTGCTGAGCATTTCTACATTATTATATGAAACAGACTGATTTAGTAAAAAGAGCATTGGACCAAGACTTGAAAATCATGATTATCACTTAGTAGCAATATACCCTTGGTCAAACCATTGAACCCTATCCAAGCTATCATTTCTTCTTCTGAAAATGAAAGACTGAACTAGTTGATTTTTTTTTTTAGGTACCTTTAAATCATAGAATAGGGAGATCCATGGGGCCTTCTCTGCAGAAGATGTGGAACTTGAACTGAACATTAAATAATTAGTGCGAATTACTGGGAAAAGGAAGAAAGGTCACTTCAGTTCATTAAGTTTTACAATTCCTCTCCCCCACCAAATCCATGGAGTTACAAACAACTAAGGACTATAAGTGAAGGCAAAGATGGGAGTTCCCAGAGCCTGCCCTTCAGCTATTTTGTTTAACTGTGGATGTACGTAGTTTTTAAAATCTGCTGTAAGTGACTGGATGATCAGCATCCTTTAGATGTATTTTTAAATACTGCTATGTAAAGGTTCCATGTTAGGACTTGAGAACACTATAAGGAGTTTTATTTTGGTAGAAGAAAATGAGTCTATAATTGTATTACCTACACATAATGTAAAAAATGTCAATGAGAATACCACTGGAAAACAATAGTTTTAGCTGGTAAGATTTGGGAAGGCTTTGTGGAGGATACAGTCTTTTTGAGGTAGACCTTGAAAATACATATGCAAACCTGATAGAGGGATAAGACATTTTGTAAAGAAATATTTTTTTCACTACTTTAATGAACACAAGTACTGAAAGCTGTGATATAGTACTAATTACAGATAAATTTATTTATTTTAAACCCACCTAATGAGTGAATTTTTTGTGGGGTGTTTTTTTGGTGAAATTAAACTTTATTAGGAAACCAATTTTGAGGCCATGTGCCGTGGCTCACACCTATAATCCCAACACTTATGGCTGAGGCAGAAGGATCACATGAGGCCAGGAGCTTGAGCCCAGCCTGCACAGCATAGGGAGACCCTGTCTCTACAAAGACAAAAGAAACCAATTTGTAAATACAATACTGTAAATACTGTTTTGTGGGTGTGTGTGGTGGGTGTGTATGGATTTTTTGTTACTTGTTTTCCCTGTTTTCTGATTGTATCTCTTAATTCTTTTAATTTGTTTTTGTTTAGATACACAGAAGTAAAAACAAATGGAAATTTCATCTCAAGGATGGCATTATGAATCTTAATGGAAGAGATTATATATTTTCCAAAGCCATTGGGGATGCAGAATGGTGAAGAGTTGCTTTTTTTCTTTTATAAATAAAAGAAACTTTAAAAAAATTTAAAGTGGACAGCTTGAAACTTGGGCATATGCCAACCAAAACTTCATTTCTGCATGTCAGAAAATTGCAGTAGAAGCAAAGCTACTGGAACAAAGATAGACCTTGACGACATAGACACTACTTACTGGCAAGCCATGGAACTGTAGCACCTGGGGTTGTTGGGTGGGAGGGTTGGGGTTTTGTGTAGGAAAACCATAATTGTTGATTTTAAATACAGGTACCCGCCACCGGTAATTAGCATGTAAAGCTTTGTCTATATTCCTTCCTCCAACTTGGGTTCAGTCAGAAGATACTTGTCGGAATGAACTGAAGAAACTTCCCTTTTGATAGATTGGACTGAAATTGCTTATTGTATATGGTTATGTTTGGTAAAAGTTGTGTGTGAGCTTTTTACAAAAGGGTAAGAATTATGATGTTGAATTTTAATTCACTTGTATAAGAAAAAATTTAAACTCTCATAATAGATCTTAAATATTTTTACTTGCTATTCTCCCTCAGTGATATATACCTCTTCCTTTCCAGCTTTATGAAACATCTATTTAAGATTTAAAGGAAGTTATCAGCAATCATAGTTTGGAGATAAAATTTGACCCAGGAATGGATATTTATTTTAATTAGGTTTTCCTATTTATTAAATGTAATTAAAGACTTGGGTCTTGTTTGAGTTGAGTGGAATTGAAATGACAACTTTAATTTCCCTACAAAAAATTTTGTTTTAGTGCCACACCTTAAAAAGAAACCCCAGACTAGCAGGAATGTAGTTTTATTTTGCAAGCGTATATTCTAGCTGAAATTGTATACACATGAATATACGTAGACTTGTCCTGTTGGGCTGAAGTGTGTGCTTATAAATGTGTTTAGTCTTGAAACTAAACATTCAGATAACAGTCTGTACATTGATGAAAGTATAGGGCAGGTGGTGAGGACCTGGATTTTTATTAAACAATTTAGTAATTATAAAAGTTTCTTGTGTTTAGTAAAGAATTTAAAAAATCTATTATTCTAATTCAACAAGTTTTTAAAATCAACTTTGTAATTTGAGGGGAAAATTTGGGGGGAAGAGGTGGGTGGGCCTTTAAATTACCTCTCTTTTATCTGGTGGCCCTTCCAGGCCATTGAGAAAATAAAGATGTTGGCTCCAGTTTGCACATTGGGAAGAAAGCATAGAAATTTGACTTGTATATTAAAAAGTGATAGAAATGTAATATGTATATTAAGAATGCTTAGGTCTGTATTCTGTAAGAGGATCTGAAGAACAATATGGCACTGCTGTGTTCAGTGTGAATTCGCTGCCTGGGAGAACTGCAGGAATGCTTGTCTTCACCATTGTGTTCTTATAACGAATTCAACTTTCCATGGTTTATCTTGACAAAATTTACATGTGTTTAGATTACTTGTATATTGATATATTTTTTTAGTCTTCAGTTTTTGTCTTCCTTTTGCCTTTGTGTTTTCAGAAGTAACCCATCAACACTTTTTAAAGTACATTAACAAAGAAACTGTGAGCTGTTATATAGTGTTTCTTTTTTAACACAGATCTTTAAAAAATGGCAAAAATTGTTTTTCTACTTCCCACCCAGCTTACCACCTTGGTCTCTTTAACTTATGTTCTAAACTTTGATGTAAATGGTGGTGTCTAGCATGCTGGTAGTTAGATTTTATTCAGGTACCATAAATGGTAATACAGTTTTTATTTTGACTATATTAATTTAGTTTTTTGAGGGGAAGTTTGTTTATTCTGTGACTCTCAAAGCACACAGAGGTTTTAAAATATATATTATTATTAATAAGACTGAGAGAAGAGGAAATGGGAGGGAGTAACATCACAGAAGTCCTGTTGTTCAACTGTTCTTCAATACAGTTGCTAGTAGGTTTGTATTTACTCAATAAAGAAGTTGGTGACTGAACTACCTATAAAAATTCAGCAGTGCTGCAGTGTTGCTTAAGTGAAACCCTTTGGCTATCTGGTAGTTTTTATGCTACTGAAACTTGGATTACTGTATGATACTCAGCTCGTCTTGGAGCCTCTATGTAGACAAACATTCATATTCATAGTAGCATTGTATACTAGCTTGTTTTTATAACTTTATTTTTCAAACATGAACAACCACTGCTTTCATAGTGGTTATTTTGTTATTTTTGAAGCAGGAAATAACCATTTGTATTTGCACCTGTATATTGCATATTAATTATGGTATACATGGCAGATGCTTTTCTTTTACCTGTGAAAATTCTATAAGCTGGTCCAAGCTACATTGTGTACCAAATTGTGCTCTTATATATTATTTGCATCGTGTTCCTTTTTAATCAAATAGCATGTTTTAGTTTTATTATAGTAGCTTTTGCTGTACGAATGTCACTTGCTTATCTTTTGCTGTACTTGAATTCTTAATCATGCTTTTAACATTATATTTAACAAATCATTTCATATTAAGTTCCATTAAAATGTCATTCCTTTGAAAAGGCAAGGGATTCCCACTTTCAGAATTTTAAAATGAAAGTAGCATGTGTATCTAAAGGCAGAAAATAGTTTGGACTTGGTATTATGAAAATAAGGAATGGTTTCTGGAGACGATTTGTTTAGATTTGCACAGATGGTGATGGCACCTTTTACTTAAAAAACATTAATCAACAGTGCTAAGGAAAATTTACACAAAATTACAAGATAAAACATGGAAATGTGTGCCTTTCAGTATACAAACTCTTGCTTGGCGGTCATTTAGGTAATCAGACCATTTGAATGCCTGAGAGCATATTTAATTTCTGTGGAGTGCCACATATGGCTAAAACAACTCTTTGATGTGCAATTAATTTCTAGAGTAAAATGTCTGTTATATGAGGGGGATCTTTTTATTGGGCTTTTGTATTTTTTAAATGTACACATTTCTTTCTGTTAATTAAAATGCCATCATAATGTCACATTTACACTGTTGCCTCTTTTAAAAGCAAACCCACTCTGATGTTATTCTAAGATTACATCAAGATTTTAGCAGTGTATACCAATTAAATTGTGTTTTTGATGAGCATAATAGATTCTGGTTTTAGAAAATAAGATAACATGTAGCTTTTATATGAATATTTTCTTTTGCTATAATGAAAATCAAAGATTTTTTTTTTTCCTGGCTTTTGTGGAGGAATGAAAAGAGTTGTCTCCCTCTAAGAGTAATTTTTGATTCTCGTAGCAATAATGTCACCATTATTATCAGAGGGTAAATATGCCTTGTATAGGAAAACAGACGGTTTTCCTCTTGGGCGTTCTCTTTATGACTTAGCGTTTCTTCCACTTGAGAAAATACCTGTATTTTCAGATTATTTCATCTTGAACTTCTTTTTTTGAGCTTTTGTGCAATGCAGTAGTTTATTGATCCATCTTTGTACATTTTCATTTCATGCCTTTCACCTACCTGTCTGACTCAGCTATAGCAGATTTTGAATTCTTTGGTTAAAAAAATAGTTGCTTTGTTTCCTCATGAGTTTATGTTAAGTAGTTTTGCATTTTAGTCCTCTTTTATGCTATGAAATTATTATGAAGTTTATGTTCTTCCCTTTTTAAGCCTGCCTTACTCTGTCTTTTGTCATTGTCTGGTTTAATGAAGAACACACCAAACTAACATTTTTGTGTATTTTGAGGAACAAAAAAATGTTTTCTCTTTTAAAGGAAGAACCATATTGAATTAGTAACTACTCTTTCAGTCAAGGTTCCTTAATCAGTCCAATCTGCATCATCAGGGCTATGATTTGCGGGGGAGGGGGTGGGGGGGCAGGGCTAATTCTTTTGCTGTTCTGAGCTACTATTGTCAACTGCTGTTGTACATACTGTTATGTGTAATGGCGTAAATATATTTATTATGTTTGTAAAATTCATTGCAGATCAAGGTTGCTCTTCTGTGATATATGGGATATTATGTTTTAAAGACCATCTTGGAATACAATTAGAGAACTTAGTATTTTGATGTACTAAGACCTATTTTAAGTTTAATATTCTACCTTTGCAAAAACTTTAATTAAAGATGTTATTTAAAAAAGTAATGTTGCTTGCTTTGCTTACTACTATATGGCATTGTTACAGATAATTGAATAAAATACAATTTAGAAAGGAAAATGCTTTACATTGTTAATGAGAATTCCACTTAACAACAACAAAAAGATATTAAATCCTGTACCTTAAAGATAAGTAGGTTGGGATGTCAATTTGAATTAGTAAACTGTGTTACAAATTATTAATAGTAGCTTTAAAAAAGTTGTATTTTCCAGGCACTCAGGAATTTAGGTTGGGCAAATTCACACTAACAAATTATAACTAAAAATTGGTATAATTATAACATTGTTTTTTAAAATAAAGATTACTCCTTGTGGAATATTAATAGCTAACATTGTATTAAATGAGTATTTCTACTCCAAAATATAGATTACTTAGGATAAAAACATTGTTATTTCTCTGTTTAGCCAAACCATTTCCTCTTAGTTCAGAGTTTATAAATAATTGCGTATTAGGAGAATTGGATTACTGAGGATTGTATTGCATATTGAATATATTTTGTGTTATTTTAGAAGGTATTAAATAGCAGGTATTTTAATTTTATAGTTAATTCAGCTGAATCATTAAGAACCCCGCCTTTTTGTATTTTTTTAACCCTGTTACCGACTATCTAGAAAACATGCAAGTTTTAACTATTAACATAATCATAATAAAGATATCTTATTTATTGCCAGCAAATCTTGTATTTTGCAGTTTAATTCAAGCTCCTACTTTGATGAAGCTTAAGCTTTTGGCTTCAGTTTCTCCATCTGTAAAATGACAAGATGTTGAGGATGAAGTTAGGTGTGATGCATGTAGAGCTCTTAGACTGGTGCCTAGTACTCGGGTCAGCACTCACATGTCACAATTATTTGCTTAATTTCATAATTATTTGCATAATTTAAAATTACTCGAGGACTTGAAAAAAAAATTAATGGTCAAAAATAGCAAAAACGAATTGAGAGCCGGTGAGAGTTCATTACAACTGAACAAGCCTGGGAGGAAAAGTTGGTCAAACAATACATCTGGTTACAGCAGAAAGTGCCAGAGGGAAGAAAATTGAGTGCTGAGTATAGGAGAGGATAATCAAACAACGGGAGAGCTTTTAAGCTTCCCTTCCCCTCCCTAAAAAAATAAAATATATGTCTCAATAAGTTGAATTTTCTCAAAGCTAAAGCTATAATACTATCATATTTTAAAAATTGACTTTTCCAAATATTAATGAAGTCTGTCCAGTTCATTTAAGGAGAAAAGCAGAGTTGTCAAACATTGAAGCTATGGTTACATCACTGATTCTCACGATGTCTCCTCCACTTTGAAAAAGAGCACATTGATTTTTTGATGCTCCATGCTAACGATGCATAGGTTAGGGTGGCATTGCTGAGTGGGGCAAATAGGGCCAGGAAAATTTCACCCAGGTTAGTTGCAAGAGTTGAAGAGTAAAGTTCTTTAGAGCTGTTTACTTTCATCAGGGATACAGAAGGGACATTTGTTGTTTTGGCTTCTTAGTGTCAGAACATCCTTCCTATTTTGCTTCATGCCAAGCAGAATGGAGTGCAATAAATATCCCTCTTTATGGAAGTAGAATAGCAAGTGGGAAGTCACCTGCCCCTGCAGCCAGAAACAGGGACCAAAATCTGTGAGGTGGTCAGACTGATGCTTGCACTCAGGATTGTGAGTCTTAACAGCATGAGACAAAGTTGCAGGATCAGTCAGAGGTCCTGTATATGTTCAGGTCTGGTGGTGTGATAGTGACTGGGGCAAGAGTGCTATTGGCAACCTCCTAAGCAGAATTTTGCTGCATACTACTGTGATTGCACCCTTCCAATCAGTTCCTTTTCTGCTTGAAATAATCAGAGCCCGTTTCTATTGTTTGCAACCAAGAAAGAAAAGCATTATTTATGCAAAGTATGTCTTAAGAATCACCTTTCCCTTGTAAGAGTCTTTTACGTTCACAATTACCCCTTCTTCCCATTAGACATGTAGTATTCAAAAATCTTCAGGGAATTACCAAAATAGTGATACTTGTAATATCAGCGTCACAATTGTGGTTGGCTGATTATCTTTGAACATGAAAGAGTTGGTTACATTTAAGCCCATTACATACTGTGTCATTCATGTATTCTGCAAATACTTGAGTACCATGTGTAACATGACAACGAGATCCGTATTTCAAACCCAGCACAGTCTTGATGAAGTGACTGGTTGGTAGAATTGGCAGAGTCCCTTCAAGATTCTTCATCCCTTGTATAGCCTCTCTCTCTGGAGTCCAATCTGGGGCTCAGTGGATGAGGCCACTGGAGGTCCATTTGTAGGAGATGAAAGAGCCCAGAGATTCCGAAAGTCCTTGACATCTCCCTGAACTTGTTCTAGCACAAGTCTGCCTTGATGTACTTTCTAAGACTTCCTCTCCTTCTTGGTGTGAAATATACAAGGACCCTGTGCTCTATCTTGAGATGGCACTCAGTTTCTAAGTTCTCCATTATAATGAGTGTGTGTGCTATATATACTCGGTGTTATTTTCATGTTCTTAAAGCCTCCTTTTTGATATGCTCCATGCATTCTGGAGCCTTTCCATAGAATTCACCTGCCACAACCAAGAGACTATGTGGGGAGTCCCTGTTCTCAAGGAGGGCATTACAGGTGGAAGAAGGACACTGAAAGATTTTACAGACACAGCTTTTGTGGAGCAGAGAGAAGTGTTTGGAAATACTGGTTTTGGAGTATGCAGCAAGTATGAAGAAAAGGGGGATGGGGACTCGGAATAAATATTTCTTGAGTGCAAAATACATTGCCTGTTTTTTCAAATACAGTAGCCTTGAGGGTGGTTATTTTTATCTTCATTTTACAGATGAGTTGATGGAGCTTTGTGGAGGCCAAGTGATTGGCCGAAGACCACACAGGAAGACCACAGTTTGAAGATAGGGCAGATTAGCAGAGTGAGGTCAAGATACTCCATCCCTAGCTTAGAATGAGATGGGTCTTTCCGTCACCTCAGTTTCCAGGAATAAATGATTTCCATCTTAGCTAAACCTGTCAATAAGAGGCTGTGGCCTTGCAGCAACCTGGTCTCTTGTTTCTGTTCAGAGGAGATATTCTGGAGACAGTTCTTCACTTTCCACTGTCTGAACCCACCACTCTGAAAGACAAAGAGACAAATAAAAACACCGTCTGGGACCATGACAACAAAGTCCTTCTAAAGAGTCATTCAGTGAAGACTTGGGGATTGGCAAAGTGGTCAGTTCTCTTTTTGTTCTCTCCTAATAGTTCAATGAGTTAAAGGAAAAGAGTGTTTTCAGGGGGAAAAAAATCAATATTTTTGTTTGCCTGAAGGAGAACCGTCTAACCTCACCTCATATCACTTCTCTTCTGGTGAATCTGATGGTGAAATAAGTTTATTCCTAAGGGAGCTCCCTAATGCAATTAAAGTGGCCGTGGTTTCTGCGGTTCCATGGCAGAGTGCATCAGAAATATAGGAACTTCGAGACGAATGCCCTGTATTATTAGAGTCTGAATGCTTCTACCCCCCAAATTCATATGCTGCAATTCTAACCCAAAAGGGTGTTTTTGGGCAGTGAGGGCATAAGGCACATAAGAAGAGACTCAGAGAGCTAGCGAGCCACCCCCACCTTCCACCATATGAGAGTGCAACAGGGAACAGACTCTCACCAGACACCAAATCTGCTGGTTCCTTGATCTTGGACTTCTCAGCCTCCAGAACTGTGAGAAATAAATGCTAATTGTTTAGAAACTATCTGCTTCATGGTATTTTGTTACAGCAGCCTGAACAGACTAAGACAGTTATTGAAAAACCCCACTTTAATTTAAATACGTGAGCATGGGAGCCCACATTCCTGGATGGCCTTGTGGTAAATCTGTCAAATCCTGTTCTTGGCATATTTTTCAGTAGTGTTTTGCCCAGGGCGGCAGCAGTCAGTCCTGGAGGCTGGGCAAGAAGGAGGTGAACTGCTGGCCGAGAATATAAACACAATTATAATTAAATTGATTAAATTTGTGCCAACAATCCTAAACTATGTCAATGATAAAGCACCCTCCCATGAGAAATAATTTTTTGTTCTAATTGGTTTAGTTGCTATAGTTAGTGAGTGTTGAGAGTTTCTTTCCTTTTTTTTTTGGAGACGGAGTCTCACCTGGTCACTAGGCTGGAGTGCAGTGGCGTGATCTCAGCTCACTGCAACTTCCACCTCCCGGGTTCAAGTGATTCTCCTGCCTCAGCCTCCTGAGTTGCTGGGACTACAGGTACGTGCCAACACGCCAAGCTAATTTTTGTATTTTTAGTAGAGACAGGGTTTCACTATGTTGTCCAGGATGGTCTCGATCTCTTGACCTTGTGGTCTGCCCACCTCAGCCTCCCAAGGTTACAGGCATGAGCCACCACACCCAGTCTTCCATTTTTTTTTTTTTACTGTGATAAAATATACATAAAAGTTACTATTTTAGCTATTTTTAAGTGTACAGTTCAGTGGCATGAAACACATTAGTTTTAACAAAATATTTGTTGGCTTCAATTTTTTTTTTTACATTTTCCATACATGAAATAAGCCAATCACAAAAAGATAAATGCTATATAATTCCATTTAAATGAGGTTATCTACAGTGGTCAAATTCTTAGAAACAAAAAGTAGAAACAAAAAGTAGAATGGTGGTTACCCAGGCTGGAGAAAGCAGGAAATGAGGAATTGTTCAATGGATATAGAGACTGAGTTTTGCAAGATGAAAAAGTTCTGGAGATCTGTTGTACATCTATGTGAATCTTCTTAACACTATTAAACTGTGCAGTTGAAATTGACTAAGATGGTAAATTGTGTGTGTGTGTGTGTATGTGTGTGTGTGTGTAGTGAAAAAAGAAACGTGTAGACTGTGAAGTTCAATCATTTGTTTGGTAAATGCAAATTTTAGTCCACACCTGAAATGCATTCATTTCATTTTATGATTATTACTGAAAGTAATTGTGTTATATAAGACAGGAAGAAGTGTTATGAAATGTTCTGGATGTCAAATATGCTAGAAACTGGAAATCAGAGGAATCAGGGAGTCAGAATTAGATCCTGTTCTTTTTATTTTTCTGAGACAGGGTCTCTCTGTCACCCAGGCTGCAGTGCAGTTGAACCATCTAGGTCACTGAAACCTCCATCTCCTGGGTTCAGGTGATTCTCCTGCCTCAGCTTCCTGAGTAGCTGGGATTACAGGTGTCCACCACCACACCCAGCTAATGTTTGTATTTTCAGTAGAGACAGGGTTTCACCATGTTGGCCAGGCTGGTCTTGAACTCCTGACCTCAAGTGATCCTCCTGTCTTGGCCTCCCAAAGTGCTGGGATTACAGGCGTGAGCCACCACGCCTGGCCAGATCCTATTCTTTAATTATTTGAAAACAAGCACTTTATTAAATGCAGGCATAGTAGCATGGTGGAGGAAGCATGGGCTTCAGAATTGGTTAGACTTGAATTTGAATTCAGGCTCCACTCTCTCCTCGGCAGAACTTGGACAAGGCATTTAGGCCCTTTGTCTGTTAAACAAGAATAACAATATCTCCCTCGTAAAGGTGTTTTTGCCATGGATAAGGAGTGTAGAGCACACAGCACAGGTTTAAGCACAGAGCAGGCGTGACACGGGCTAGTTCATTGGTTTCCTGTGGTTGCCATAACAAATGACGACAAACTGGGTGGCTTAAAACAACAGAATACATTTTGACTCTTTGTCTTCTCTTCACTACTGGGTTCTGAGAACTGGTTAGACTTTAGAAGCTCCTCAATTTCAGTATTTTCTTGGCCCTAAGTCTTAGCAACAGAAATAAAGTTTATGAACGGGAATGGCTTCTCTGTATGTGAAGAGGCCTTTCTTTCTGATGAACCCTGGACTTAAAGGAAGACACGGGGAGAAGATGAGAATTCTGGAGGGAGATGTTGTCCCCAGGCGAGGAAGTTTAAAGGAAAGGAATAGATCCCTGACAGGTTATAAGCATATTCAAGAAAAGGATGAATTAGAATGAGAAGCTAGGTGGCCCAGTCAAGTGCTAAGTGGAGAGATAAGGGCTTCACCTCTCTTGTCTGGTTTTGGCTGAACATTTTGCTACTTTTTGCTTAGGTTTTCTTTTGAGCTTTAAAGTACCCATTGTGGATTGTTCTGACTCTCACCTTGGCAGAAAACGTTTTGTTTTGCAACCATCCAGGCACAACCAACCCTACTGATATCATTGCTTTTTCCTTTTCATAAAGGAGTACAATAAGGAAGCCAGCCACAGCTCTGTGTTTTGGCATAAGATTTCAATTTGCCTCTCATCTGGACCTGGTCCTCGGGAAAGAGGAGTGGGGTTGGCAGAAAGGGAGGAAGGGTCATAGCCATTACCAGTGCTATTGATGATCTGATCGGGAACAAAGGATCTTTTTTTCAGAGTGGCTCTGGGGTAAGAAAAAGAAAAATTACCCTCCATTGACCACCAGCCCTGCTCCTTGTTACTTACTGAGGAGTGAAAGAAAGAGAGCCGTGGTGGGACCTCTCAAATAGCACATAGCTGCTCTGAAACAGGGAGTAGACTTGTAGCTGTCCTCTCTGAAGCTCAGTTTTCAAACTGCACTCCAGAATGGCAGAGCCAAATGCCATGGCTGTTGCTTGGTGTTGTTTTAGTCTTTCCTTTGGCAGAGAGGAGCAGAAAGGTTATCTGTGTGAAGCACCTACTCATAGTCAGGACTCTTAGTTGCATGGTATAGGAACCCAACACAACCTGGCTTGAGCAAAAACAGAAATGCAGTGACTCATTGAACTGGGATACTAGCTTCAAGCAAGCCTAGAAACCAGGTTTAACTGAAGTTAGCAAGATGCTCTTTCTAGCTTCATCTCTTAGCCCAGCCTCACTTGAAGTTTTAATCTCACGTTTGTCTACCCTTGACAGACTCTTTCTATTTCAAAAGAGGATGGTGGCTACCCATGGCCCTGCATACATATCCTTAAAGTTTGTGAGCCAAGAGAATGTCTTATTTTAGCTTTCTATTTTGTAACTTTTGTTGAAGTCCACCAAATTGGCCTGGCTTGGACCTGTGCACAATCCTTGGACTAATCACTGTATCCAAAAGAATGTAGGTTCATAATTGTTTTAGTCCATTATCACACTGCTGTTAAGAAATACCTGATGCTGGGCAATTTATCAAGAAAATAGGTTTAATTGACTCACAGTTCTGCATAGCTGGGGAGGCCTCAGGAAACTTACAATCCAGCAAGGTGCATCTTACCATGACGGAGAAGGAGAGAACAAGAGCGAAGAGGGAAATGCCACACTTATTTTGTTTATTTATTTATTTTTAATTTCTGAGGTATATGTGCAGGATGTGTGGGTTTGTTATATAAGTAAAAGTGTGCCATGGTGGTTTGCTGCACCTATCAACCCATTACCTAGGTATTAAGCCCAGCATGTATTAGCTCTTCTCCCTCGTGCTCTCCCCACTGCCCTCCCACAACAGGCCCCAGTGAGTGTTGTTCCCCTCCCTGTGTCCATGTGTTCTCATTGTTCAGCTCCCACTTTTAAGTGAGAATATTCAGTGTTTGGTTTTCTGTCCCTGAATCAGTTTGCTGAGGATAATGACTTTCAGCTTCATCTATGTACCTGCAAAAGACATGATCTCATTCCTTTTTATGGCTGCATAATAATATTCTATGGTATATAATATATGCACCACATTTGCTTTACCCAGTCTATTATTGATAGGCATTTGGGTTGATTGTAGCATGCTTTTAAACCATCAGATTTTGTGAGAACTCACTCACTATCCTGAGAAAAGTAAGGGGAAAATCCGCCCCCATGATCCAATCACCTCCCACCAAGCCCCTTTCCTGACATGTGGGGATTATAAGTACACATGAGATTTGGGTGGGGACACAGAGCCAAACCATATAGAATTGTCCCAAGTTGGTTCATATGCCTACCTCTAGCCAAAGACAGCAGGGTACACACCATTATTGTCAACTTGACGAGGACCACATCAGGGAAGGAACGCATCCTCAAGCAAAAGTAGTTATAGTTTCTTTTATTCACTCATTCATTCATTTGCTAATCCAGTGTATCCAAATTACCAAGAGCCTACAATGTGAGACTATTCCAGGTGCTAGGGATATGGTGAGAGCATAACAGACCAAGTCCCTGTTTCTCAGAGCTTACATTCTAGTTGGGAAAGACAGATGATTAGTAAGTAAAATTTTAAAATTAAATAAGTAGATAAATGCGTAAATGATAAGTGCCACTGAGATCAGAGAGGGACAATGAAATATAGTGTCCAAGGGAGTGAGTACTACTCCAGGAAATGTGACTGAGGAAGTCTTTTCCGAGGAGATAACACTGGAGCTGAAACTTGAAGGTTGAGGAGGAGCCCGACTTTGCTAAACTCTGAGTAAGTGTGTTCCAGGAAGAGAAAATAGCAGCTGCAAAGTCCTTTGGGTGAGAAAGAGCTTGATTATTTTGTTCATTGATGCACCTTCAGAGTCTAAAACATGACCTGGCACAGAGCTGATGCTCACTATGTATTTCTGGAATTAATGAACTGAAGGGAGGCCAGGAGGGCTGCAGTATTGTAAACTAGAGGGAGAATAATAGATGTGGTAGAGAAGCAGGAAAGAGCTGGAAATGAGGGCTTATAGGTTTTGGTGATAAAGATGTTGGATTATCTTCCGAGTACAATGGGTATCTGTAGGAGAGCTTGAAGCTATCCAAAAGATAGAGGATTTGCTTCAATTTTTTGTTTTTTAAAAATCACTATTTCCAAAAGGAAGAAGATGGGGTATAGTATCAGTCAGAAACAATAGCAACTACAATGACTTTCTGAGCTCAGGCCCAGCAGTTGGCATATTCTTATCCATGGGTGTCATCCTCACCTCAGCTGGAGAACAGATGCTATTCCCCGCAGCAGGAGTGGAACACATTGCTAATTAAAACAGGAAGTGGATGGTCTTTTATTCTCCAAAGAGACAAGGAGAGGGTAGCATAATTCATATAGTGAGAGCAATGAGTCTTTTTTTAACTGTAAACAAATTTTTATTACACAAAGGTTGTCACATAGTTGGATATTTCCCTACTCTGTACATAATTATTCTCACTCTCCACAGAAAAGCTGCTTAACTTCTTAGCTGGTGGTGGCAAGCACTAGAATCCTGATTTTAATGGAATAGTAGTGAAAATGCCTCAGTGATTTAAGCTGAAAGCAGAACATTAGTACATGGCTCTTGTACCCAGTATCAGGAAGGTACAAATGTCTCTTTATTCGAAAATACAAAATAAACTACCTGTAGGCATGGACGACAGCAATAAACCATTATATAGTTTGTCAACTGAAACTAGTAACTGATGGTTCCAGTGATTTCTTAAACATCAGCCCGCCTTTTCTTCACTTTCTCCAACTGACTTCTCTGAAGTTGTTGGTGAGGAACACTGCCTTGGGCTTCCTGTCACAGTTCATTAATAAAGGTAAAGCACTATTCTAGGAGTTAGAACATGCCACCTCCCATACCACCCCAGGGTCCTTCTCTTCTTTAGGAATTTCTGTGACTACAACTTCTGCTGTAGTTAACAGAAAGACCACACCAGCAGCATCCAATAAAGCAGTTCTCACAACCTTTGTTGGGTCAAGAATTCCTTTTTCCACTTTATTCACAAAATCTCCGATCATAGCATCGCAACTGACTTCTGAGGAAATTTGTATAATTTTCTCAACTATCAAAGATCCTTCAACACCTGCATTCTTAGCAAAGGTTATTGCTGGAATTTTGAGTGTTCTTTAATAATTTCTCTACCAGGCTGGGTGCGGTGGCTCACACCTATAATCCCAGCACTTTGGGAGGCCGAGGAGGGTGGATCACGAGGTCAAGGGATCCAGACCATCCTGGGCAACACGGTGAAACCCCGTGTCTACTAAAAATACAGAAATTAGCTGGGCATGGTGGTGCGTGCCTGTAGTATCAGCTACTCGGGAGGCTGAGGCAGGAGAATTGCTTGAACCCAGGAGGCAGAGCTTGCGGTGAGCCGAGATCGCGCCATTGCACTCCAGCCTCGGTAACAAGAGCGAAACTCGGTCTCCAAAATAATAATAATAATAATAATAATAATTTCTCTACCAATTTTTTGAACTTCATTAGTTGGAGTCAATGAGTCCAAGACTGGAATGCACCAAAGCAGGGCACAACCCCCTCCCAAAACAATGCCTTCTTCAGCAGCAGCTCTTGTAGCATTAAGGGCACCTGTAACTCTTTTCACTCACTTTAGCATCACTTGTCCCACCAGCCTTCAGCACAGCTACACCATCTGAAAGTTTTGCCAGCTGTTCATTCAGTTTTTCCTTTTCACATTCACTAGTTGTGACATCTAACTGCTCAATGACTTCTTGAATACGTTTTTCAATTTGAGCCTTGTCACCTTTTCCTTTTAATCACACAGCATCATCTTTGGTCAGAATGACCTCTCCGTCTGGGCGCGGTGGCTCACGCCTATAATCCCAGCACTTTGGGAGGCCGAGGCAGGTGGATCACGAGGTCAGGAGATTGAGACCATCCTGGCCAACATGGTGAAACCCGTCTCTACTAAAAATACAAAAATTAGCTGGGTGTGGTGGCATGCGCCTGTGGTCCCAGCTACTTGGGAGACTGAGGCGGGAGAATTGCTTGAATATGGGAGGTGGAGGTTGCAGGGAGTCAAGATCCCAC
>NW_016107660.1:1997345-2024548 GCF_001604975.1 Cebus imitator | reverse complement strand
AAAAAAAAAAAAAAAAAAAAAAAATGACCTCTCCAGCTTTTCCTAATTCACAAGGCTAAACATCTTCAAGATTTAGGGTCAGCCCTTCCTCTCCAAACACTGCACCACCAGTAACAACAGCCGTATCGTTAAGCTGGTTCTTTCTATTGTCACCATACCCTGGAGCCTTGACTGCCACAACCTGAAGACCAACCTTTAGCCTATTGAAGACGAGTGTACTTAGAGCTTCTTCATCAACATCTTCAGTGATTATGACCAAAGACTTATGGTGAGCATCGGCAATTTCAAGAGCAGGTACAATGGACTGGATTTTCTTTCACTGAATAGAACACAGGCATCCTGCAATTCTCATTTCTGACCTTGTGATGTGTTAATAAAGTATGGAGAAATGTAGCCTCAACCAAACTTCATGCTTTCAATAATTTCAAGTTCACCATTCAGTTTTTTTTCATCCTTTACTGTGATGACACCCTTTCTTCCAACCTTTTTCGTTGCATCAGTGATGATATTGCCAATTCTGTTTGTCTCCATTTGCAGAAATTGTAGCCACCTGTGCAACAGGTTAGCCTGCCTTTTAAGTTCAGCAATTACAACATCAACAGCTAACATCGCACCTGTCCTGATTTCCACAGGATTAGCACCTGTGCTAATCTTCTCGAAGGCTTCCTTGGCAATAGAGCGTGCCAGTACAGTAGCAGTGGTAGTGCCATCCCCAGCCGCTTCATTTATGTTATTGGCCACATCTTGAACAAGTTTATCGCCAATATTTTTATATTTATTCTATAAGTCAATTGACTTTTCAACAGTCACATCATCTTTTGTTACTTTAGGATTTCCCCAGCTCTGTTCAATAATCACTCTTCTTCCCTTTGGCCCCATTGTAACATCTACGGCATCGGCTAAAAGGTCTACACCTTGAAGCACTAAGGCTCAGGCATCTGCAACAAATTTTACGTCCTTATCTCCAAGTGAGATAAGGAGCCAGCACCCTGGACGCCGGTCTCAGCGGGCAAAAGACTGTGGGTAACCGAAGCATTTCTGCAGGGCGGCGGCAGAATACGGCGCGGTGAGGCAGGTCATCAGTGGTGAGTGAGGGTGAGTAATGAGCCTTTATACTGCACTCTTCTTTAAGACATTGATGAGTGATGGAACTACTTCTAGAGATGTCATTCTGTAAAGACTGATGTCACAGCTTCTCCTGTGTTCAGGATTAGGGCTAGGAAAGAGGGGGAAATAGTTGGCCCTTTATTTTCAAAGCATCTTTATGACTTTCTTTTGTTAGAATGTAAGTTTCAGCAAGTTCAGGGTAAGGGATGGAGAGGAGAAACTGCTTTGTATGAAAATGACTAGAGACTGTGGGAACTTGAAGGCTGGGTGCAGAAGGAAGATAAATAGAGAGCTGGTTTTGAGCCACATGATGGAAATGTGAGGGTACCCAAAGAGAAAAAACAGCCAGGGAGAACATTCCATGATCAAAGATGGCTGAGGGACTCTTGAGGACAGCAATGTCTAAAATTCAAATTTAGACCATGTGAGAGTGCACCCCCAACCCCCATCACCGTAAGTCTCCTTTTTTCTTAAACCTTCAAAATATGGTTTGATATATTCAGAAGGCTGTCACTGTGGTGGTTTCGGGAAATTAAAAGAAAAAGGAGTTGCTGTATGTGTTGGGCTAGTGAGGATGAAGAGATGACAAAACGGCAGGGGGCAAGATGGGAGTGGGATTGAAGGGTCCGTGGATCACAGAAATCTGAGCAGGTCACCAGGAGAAGCATAAGGTCCCGCTTACCTTTGGAGCCGTTTGGGGTGGGAGCCAGCATGCTGTATTCCTTGCTGTATTTGGGTGGGGGCTGAAACTATCTTAGTTTAGACATCGAGGATTACATTCCTGTAATCCCAGCACCTTGGGAGGCTGAGGCTGGTGGATTGCTTGAGCCTAGGAGTTCAAGATAAGTGTGAGCAACATAGGAAGATCCCATCTGTATAAAAAATACAAAAATTAGCCAGGTGTGGTGACATGTGCTTGTAGTCCCAGCTACTTGGGAGGCTGAGGTGAGAGTGTCACTTGAGCCCAGGAGGTCAAGGCTGCAGTGAGCCATGATTGAACCACTGCACACCAGCCTGGGCAACAGAGCAAGACCCTGTCTCAGAGAAGAGGAGGAAGAAGGAGAAGAAGGGGAGGAGGAATTGTGGCCTATTGCTGTAGGTGTACAAAGGTGGCTGACAAACACTTAGATTAGCCCACATTTCACAAACGAGGAACCTGAGGCCCATTAGGGTTGAACAACCTGCATCCTGACACAAAGAGGAAACAGAGGTCCCACATTTAGTTCTGATTGGGGCAGTGGTTCTCAGTGGAGATGCCTTTTCTAACTGGAGACTCCTTCCCCTCCCCAGTCTGTCCCGTGTCTGCTGCTATGAACTTTTGTCACCAGGTGCTTGGGATGGGAGAATGCAGGGAAACCTTGGGCTGTGTCACAACCTGTCCTATTCACTATAGCTTTACAGCTACCGGAGTAATGGTTTAGAAAATCATAGCAGACCGTATGATCAATTTTTAAATTCTATCAGTTTAAATAAAAGATGGTTAAATTTTATTAACAACGATTTTCTTCCCAGTTATCTTTTTTATTTCCTTTTACATGCTATAGACAATAAAAACTGGGTAGATAAGAAAAAACTTCCAGTTTGCCTCATTTCTTTGAACTTCCAAGCAAAATGTTTTTGATGAATACATTATAGTATTTTTTCCTCCCATAATTTATAATAATTCTAGTGAACCTAGGAAGATTGTCTTTTTTTTTTTTTTTAATCATTAAGACAAGGTATTTGGGAAGAGACTCAGGGCTTCAGATGTGACTTGGGGTAACATGCCTACTTTTATCTGCTTTGATCGCCTCATGTCTTACAGATTATAAGAGCTTTCAGCTGATTGTAGTGGTTTCTATTTTGATTAATATAAAAACAAGAGCTTTCAGCTCAGAGGGGTGATGTGCTGTAGAGATAGCCACAGGTTGTCTATAAGCCTTTAAAAATCCGAGTACAATCTCCAAAGGCATCAGGGTAGAAAGAATGTGTGATGTTGCAAGATGAGCCTTTGCAATTAATGGCTGTGAGTGGACGGAGTGTTCAGAACTCAACTGCACACTTTGGATACTGATAACAGAGCAGACTGTACTAGGGTAAATGGCACCCCCTGCCCCACCTCCCCACTTATTACCTCCTGCCTCAACCATTCCCCCAGGCCTTTTCTGGTACAGAAAAAGAATACACACACACACACACACACACACACACACAGAGATACACAGAGAATTGAATGTGGAAAAAACAGAAAGACAATCCACTAAGCCTCAGGCATATTGTAAAAATAAAAAGTCAAAACAAAAGAAAACCAAAACCCAACTGCCCATGACTCAATTTCCTTATCTGTAAAATGAAATTAATAATTATACCTACTTTGTAAGATTTCATAAGGATTAAATGAGATAATATAGGCAAAACTTTAGAACAGTATAGAGTGCATATTATGTGGTATATGTTTTAACTATTACTGCCATTTTTCTGTACTGGTATGTGGAATTTTCTGGTCCCTTTTTACTAAGAAGTTAATCTCGACAGGGTGACTGAGTCAGGAGATTTATTTTTTGTACACTATGCCCGAGGTTCAGTACTATTACTAAGTCAAGTGAAGATTGGAACCAGGCAGTCTTTAGGGCGGGTGCGTTTGGTCTTTATACCATTCTTCAAGGAGGCATGTATCTGCCCAGGACTCCAGCAAGGCAAAAAGCCACCCATAAGAACCCAGTTTCAAGCATACGTATAGAATCTAAATTTACATTAAGCATGGACTCAAGAATCTAGAAGCTGAAAAGTAGTAATAGAAAATTCAATCCCAGAAAAATACAAAGGATGGAGCAGAAGCAAAGCAAACATTTTTAATACGAGGGTACTTGGAACTCCCATAGAAAAAGCCAGAACTGGAGTTTCTCACTGGAAAAATTACAAATCACATAAGGAAGCAGTTTACTAGGACGGAGCATCAGAAACAGGAGGAGAATTAACACCCGAAAACTTAAGATAACAGAATAATCCTCAAAAAGAGGGTTAGTATGTTTATAATGATTAAACAGATAAATAAAGTTCTATACTCACAGGGAAATAACAGAATACTGAGAAAAAGACAGGCATATTTGAAAATAAAACAAATAGAATTTACAGGCCTTGTGATGATTAATTGTCTGTGTCAATTTGACTGGGCCAAGGAATGCCCAGAAATCATGTCACCATGATTTCTAGGTGTGTCTATGTGGGTGTTTCTGGGAGAGATTAGCATTTAAACCAGTAGACAAAGAAGATCTGCTCTCTCCCATGTGGTCAGGGATTATTCAATCCATTGAGGGCTCATATAGAATAAAGAGACAGCTGGGTGTGGTGGCTCACGCCTGTAATCCCAGCATTTTGGGAGGCTGAGGCTGGTGCATAACAAGGTCAGGAGTTTGAGACCAGCCTGGCTAACATGGTGAAACCCTGTCTCTACTAAAAATACAAAAATCCGGGCATGATGGCACATGGCTGTAGTCCCAGCTACTCGGGAGGCTGAGGCAGAAGAATCCCTTGAATCCGGGAGGTGGAGGTTGCAGTGAGCCAAGATCAGGCCACTGCACTCCAGCCTGGGCGACAGAGTGACACTCCATCTTAAGAAAAGAAAAGAAAAGAAAAGAAAAGAAAAGAAAAAAAAAGAAAAATAATAAAGAGACTGAGAGAGGAAGGGCAAATTAAATTCTCTCTCTCATCTTGAGTTAAAATATCCATCTTCTGCGCCTGAACATCAAAGCTCCTGGGTTCGTGAGCCTTCAGACTCCGGGAATTACAGCGTTGGTTTATCCAGTTCTCAGGCTCTGGACTCAGACTCAATTCCACCATTATCTTTCCTGGTTCTCCAGCTTGCAGAAAACAAATTGTGAGACTTCTCAGTCACCATAATTGCATGAATCAATTTTCAGAATAAACCTCCTATTATCTCTCTTTCCCTCTTTCTGCCTACATATATAATTGATCCAGTGGCTGAACCAATTTACATTTCCCCCAACAGTGTATAAGTGTACCTTTTCACCACAGCTTCACCTTCTGCTATTTTTTGACTTCTTAACAAAAGCCATTCTGAGTGTTGTGAGGTGGTATCTCATTGTGGTTTTGATTTGCATTTCTCGGCTGATTAGTGATGATGAGCACTTTTCCTATGTTCTTTAGCCTCTTGTTAATCTTTTGAGAAAAGTCTGTTCATGTCCTATGCCCACATTTTAATCGGTTTTTTTTGGCTTGTTCAATTAAGTTTCATATGTATATGTATATGTATATTCTATTAGTTTTGATTCTCTGAGAACCTTGACTAATAAAGACCTGAAAATCTACATCTTTAAAATCAACAACGACAACAACAAAAACTAATGGGGTAAGCCACAGATTACTCAAAACTGAAAAAATTAGTGAACCGAGAGTAGTCCTAAGGAAATTACCTAAAATACAGCACATATAAGTAAAGACATAAAAAATAGGAGAGGTTGCTGCATCGTGATTGCAGTGAGGAAGGCGATCATACATTAATTAGGAGTTTCCATAGAAAAAAATGAAAGAAAGCCAATATTTGAAGAGATGCTAATAATGATTTTTCTTTTTACTTTTTCAACTTTTAGCATCATCAGGTTCATAGATAGGATTGTTACAAAGGTATTACATTGTGTGATGCTGAGGTTTGCGGTATGACTGAAGCCACTACCCTGGTAATGAGCAGAGTATCCAATAGGTAGTTTTTTTTAACACATGCCCCTATCCTTCTCTCCCCATTCTAGTAATCTCCAGTGTCTATCGTTCCCATTTTATGTCTGTGTGTACCCAATGCTTAGCTCCCACTTATAAGTGAAAAAATATGGTATTTGATGTTCTGTTTCTGCATTAGTTCACAGGATTTTATTCTTTTTTATCACTGTGTTGTATATGTGCCACATTTTCTTTATCCAATCCACGTTGATGGGCACCTGGGTTGATTCCATGTTTTTTCTATTGTGTGTAGTGCTGCAGTGAACATACAGGTGCATGTGTCCTTTTGGTAGAATGATTTACTTTCCTTTGAGTATATACCAAGTAATGGGATTGCTAGGTTTATTGGTAGCTCAACTTTTAGTTCTTTGAGAAATCTCCAAACCACTCGCTGCAGTGGCTGGGCCAACTTACCTTCCCTCCAACAGTGTATAAATGTTCCTTTTTTTCCCCACAGCTTTGCCAGCATCTGTTATTTTTAGACTTTTTAACAAAAGCCATTCCGACTGTTGTAAGATGGTATCTCATTGTGGTTTTGATTTGCATTTCTCTGATAATTAATGATGAACATTTTAAAATATGTTTCTCGGCTGCTTGTAAATCTTATTTTGAGAAGTTTCTGTTCATCTTCTTGCCCACATTTTAAAGAGGTTATTTGATTTTTGTTTGTTCAGTTAAGTTCCTTATAGATTCTGGATATTTGACCTTGCTTAAATGCATAGTTTGCAAATATTTTCTCCCATTCTGTAGGTTGTTTGCTTATGTATTTGGTAGTTCCTCTTTTTTTTTTTTTTTTGGGACGGAGTTTCGCTCTCGTTACCCAGGCTGGAGTGCAATGGCGCGATCTCGGCTCACCGCAACCTCCGCCTCCTGGGTTCAGGCAATTCTCCTGCCTCAGCTTCCTGCGTAGCTGGGATTACAGGCACGCGCCACCATGCCCAGCTAATGTTTTGCATTTTTAGTAGAGACGGGGTTTCACTGTGTTGACCAGGATGGTCTCGATCTCTTGACCTCGTGATCCACCCACCTCGACCTCCCAAAGTGCTGGGATTACAGGCTTGAGCCACTGCGCCTGGCCATTGGTAGTTCCTCTTGTTGTGCAGAAGTTATTTAGTTTAATTAAGTCTCATTAACATTCGTTTTTGTTGCAATTGCTTTTGGAGACTTAGCCACACATTCTTTGCCAAAACCAATGTCGACAAGGGTATTTCCTAGGTTTTCTTGTAGGATTTTTTATAGGATTTTGAGGTCTTACATTTAAATCTTTAATCCATTTTGAGCTAATTTTTGTATATAGAGATAGGTAGGGGTCTAGTTTCATTCTTCTGCATGTTGATAGTCAGTTATCCCAGCGCTATTTATTGAAAGACAGTCTTTTCCTAATTGCTTATTTTTGTTGAGTTTGTTGGAGATCAGGTGGTTGTTAAGTGTGTGGGTTTATTTCTGGATTCTCTATTCTGTTTCATTGGTTTATGTGCCAATGCTGTTTTGGTTATGTATCCTTATACACTATATATTTATATACTATATCCTTATATATTATAAGGATACATAACCAAAACAGCATTGGCATATAAAGTTTGAAGTCAAGTAATGTGATGCCTCTGGTTTTGTTCTTTTTGCTTAGGATTGCTTTGGCTATTCAGGCTCTTTATTGGTTCCATATAAATTTTAGGATAGCTTTTTCTAATTTTGAGAAAAATGATATTGGTAGTTTGATAATAATATTGAATCTGTAAATTGCCTTGGGAAGTATGGCCATTTTAATAATATTGATTGTTCCAATCCATGGACATGGAATGTTTTCCCATTTATTTGTGTCATCTCTGATTTCTTTCAGCAGTGTTTTATAGTTCTCCTTGTAGAGATCTTTCAGCTCTTTGGGTAGATTTATTCCTAGGTATTTCTTTTTCTGTGTGAGGCTATTGTAAATGAGATTGTGTTCTTGATTTGGCTCTCGGCTAGAATGTTATTGGTGTATAAATGCTACTGATTTTTGTGCATTGACTTTGTGTTCTGAAACTTTACTGAAGTTGTTTATCAGTTCCAGGAGCCTTTTGGCAGAGTCTTTAGGGTTTTCTAGATATAGAATCATATCTGTATATGATTACATTTAAATCTTTAATAGTAGAAAGAGAATAATAGAGAAATAGTTTGGCTCCTTCTTCCACTATTGGGATACCTTTTATTTCTTTCTATTGCCTGATTGCTCTGCTTAGGATTTCCAAAACTATGTTGAATAGGTGTGTGGAGGGTGGACATCCTTGTCTTGTGCTTGTTCTCAAGGGGAATGGCTTCAGCTTTTGCCTGTTCAATATAATGTTGGCTGTGGATTATGTTCCTTTGATGCTAAGTTTGTCAAGGCATTTTTTTTGTTTGTTTTTGTTTTTTATCATGAAGGATATTGAATTTTGTCAGGAGCTTTGTTTCTATCTATTTAGATGATCATATCGTTTCATGTGGTAAATCACATTTATTGATTTGCATATGTCGAAACAGTCTTGCATCTCAGAAATAAAGCCTACTTTGTGGTGGTGAGTTAACTTTTGATGTGCTGCTAGATATGGTTTACTAGTATTTTGTTGAGAATTTTTTTTTTTTTTTCCTCAGGAATATTGGCCTGAAGTTGCTTTTTTTGTTGTTGGGTCTCTGCCAGATTTTGGTATCAGGATGTTGCTGGCTTTGTAGAATAAGTTAAGGAGGAAGCCCTTCTCAATTTTTTGGAATAGCTTCAATAGGATTGGTACCAGTTTGTTGTACATCTGGTAGGATTCAGTTGTGAATCCATCTAATCCAGGGCTTTGTTTTGGTTAGCAGGTATTTTTTTTTTTTTTTATTGCTAATTCAATTTTGGAACTTGTTATTGGTCTGTCCATGATTGTTGCTCTCTTCCTGGTTCACCTTGGGGTGTTGTGTGTTTCCAGGAATTTTTACATTTCCTCTAGATTTTCCAATTTGTGTACATAGAGGTGTTCATAATAGTCTGAGGATCTTCTACATTTCTGTGGGAACAGTTGTAATGCCATCTTTATCATTTTGGATTGTGTTTCTTTGAAGTTTTTTTTGTTGTTGTTAATCTAATTAGCAGTCTATCGATCTTATTTATTCTTTTGAAAAAACAACTTTTGGTTTTATTGATCTTTGGTATGCATTTTTGTGCCTCAATTTTGTTTAGTTCTTTTCTGATTTAGTTATTTTTTTTTCTTCTGCTAGCTTTGGGGTTGGTGTGTTCTTTTTTATTCTAGTTTCTTCAGATACAATGTTAGGTTGTTAATTTGAGATCTTTCTAACTTACTGATGTAGGCATTTAGGATTATAAACTTTTACCTTAACACTGTTTTAGTCATAGCCTAAAGATTTTGGTAAGTCTTAAATAGTTTCAAATATATATATTTTTATTTCTGCCTTAATTTCACTCTTCACCCAAAAGTCATTCAGAAACAAGTTGTTCAATTTCTGTGTAATCTGTGTAGTTATGAAAGATCTTGGTTGATTTCTATTTTTCTTGCACTGTAGTTAGAGAGTGTGCTTGGTATGATTTCAATTTTTTTGAATTTATTGAGATTTGCTTAATGGCTGGGCACATTGTTGATCTTAGAATATATTATATGTGGAGATGAGAACAATTTATATTCCATAGTTGTAGAGTGGAGCATTCTGTGGATGTCTTTTAGGTCCAATTGTTCAAGTGTTGAGTTTAAGTCCTAAATTTCTTGGTTAGTTTTCTGCATTAATAATCTGTCAAATGCTGTCAGCGAGGTGTTGAAGCCTCCCACTATCACTGTGTGGCTATCTAAGCCTTTTTGCAGGTCAAGAAGGTCTTGTTTTATGAATCTGTGTGTTCCAGTGCTAGGTGCATATATGTTTAGTTTAGTTAAGTCTTCTTGTTGAATTGAACCCTTCATCATTATGTAATGCTCTTCTTTATTCTTCTTGATTGTTGTTGTTTTAAAGTCTGTTTTATCTGATATAAGAATAGCAACTCCTGCCCTTTTTTGTTTTCCATTTGCATGATAAATCTTTTTCCACCTCTTTACTTTGAGCCTCTCAATGTCATCACATGTAAGATGAGTCTCTTGAAGACAACAGACATTTGAGTCTTGTGTTTTTTCCAACTTGCCAGTTCATGCCTTTTGAATGGTGCATTTAGAGCGTTTACGTTCAATGTTAGCACTGATATGTTAGATTTTGATCCTGTCATTGTGTTGTTAGCTGGGTGTTTTGCAGACTTCATTGTGTAGTGGCTTTGTAGTGTCTTTGGGTTATATGCTTAAATGTGTTTTTGTGGTAGCAGGTGTTCTTTCATTTCCATGTTTACCACTCCCTTAAAGACTTCTTGTAAGTCTGGTCTACTGCTAATGCATTCCTTTAGCATTTGCTTATCTGGAAATAATTTTATTTCTCTTTTGCTCATGAAACTTAATCCTTTGACAGGATAGGAAATTCATGGTCAGAATTTCTTTTGTTTATGGATGATAAAAATAAGTACCCAATTTTTTCTGGCTTGTGATGTTTCTGCTGAGAGGTCTACTGCTAGCCTGATGGGGTTCCCTTTGTAAGTAACCTGACTTTTCTCTAGCTGCCTTTAAGATTATTTCTTTAATGGTGACCTTGGTGAATATTATAGCATGCCTTAGGGATCTTGTATCTCACAGAGTGTCTCTGTATTTCTTGAATTTGCATCTCAACCTCTCTAGCGGGATTAGGAAACTTTCCATGGACTATGTCCTCAAATGTGTTTTCCAAGCTGCTTACTGTCTCTTTTTCTCTCCAGGAATGCCAGTGAGTCCTACATCATGCTATACTTCTCTAAAGATTTGTATACTTTAAAAAAATTTTTCTTTAGTTTTGTCTGAATTGATTTGAAGAATCAGTTTTTGAGCTCTGAGATTCCACAGCTTGATCTATTCCTCTGTTAATGCTTCCAACTGCATTATGAAAAAATTTTTAGTGAATTTTTCAACTCCAGTTCAGTTTGGTTCTTTCTAAAAATGGCAATTTTGTCTTTCAACTCTTGAGTTGTTTTACTAGATTCCTTGGATTGGGTTTCTACTGTATCTTGAATCATGATGAGCTTTTTTTGCTGTCCAGACTCTGAATTCTATGCCTGTCATTTCAGACATTTCTGGGGAGCTAGCTTGCTTATTTGAAGATAAGGGGACATTCTGACTTTTTGAATTGCCAGAGTTCTTATGCTGACTCTTTTGAGAGGGCTGGTGTTCCTTTGTCTTTTTGTTTTTATATTATTCATTTCCCTTGAGGGATTAACCGTGGTAAACGTTGAGTATGGTCAATTGGCTTCATTTCTGGTGCTTTCAGAGGGCCAAGGCTCTGTATGGGATGTTTATTTGTGGCTAGATTCCTGCTCTGGGTTTTATAGGTGCTGTGTAGTGGCAGAATATTTTTGGCATTGTAATTTTGACTGCAAACCAGTAGATGGCGCTTGAGTAATGGCTGCAGGCTCCCAGCACTGACTCTTTCGTCTTTTTTATTCGCAGCCATGCTCCATAGTTCAGAGGAGACAGATGATCCTTTCACCAAGTCCTCTTCTGGGCCTTAGGGAAGCCCCCTCCAATCACGGAGCTGCACTTACGTTTTCTTTGTTAGATGTTCGGAGCTGTGGGGCTCTCTTCCGCAGAGGCTAAGGCTTGCAGACAGACCACACCCTCCCCTGAAAGGGCCTGTGGAGAGAGGCACGCCTCATCCCGTGCTGGCCCGGGGCTGCATCTCACTCTTCTTGGTGTTCTCAGAGTGGAGGCTCCTCGCCTGCTCGCGCACCAGCCGCAGATCTCGGCTTAGCACTCCTGAGCTGCGTGCTGCAGCCTTGGGGCATTGGGCTCTGTCTTTGGGCCCCTCGGGGTCAGACACCAGCTGTGCTGGGGGATCCGAAGTACTCCCAAGCTGCCTGGAAAGCATTCAGGCGGGGTCGCTAGCAAAAAACTCAGGCTGGGCAGCGGAGGCAGCACTGTGCACACAGTCCTGCAGGAACAACCAGAGAGGGGCCCTGGGAGGGGGTCCTGCAGAACATGTGCACCCTAGTCCCGCAGGAAAGATAGTCCTGCTCTCTCTCGGCCCACTGGTAAGCTGAGGTCAGATAGGGAGCCCTGGGGGATGGGCGCCTGTAATCACCTTCCTCTGCAGCTGTCATGCACACAACCCCCCCTGGGTTCCCTGCAAACTGGAGCTCTGTCTCTGCCTACTCTGTGGGCAGATCCTCCTGCCAATTCAACTTTCTATGGGGGTCATAGGATCTCTTATAGCTGGGATCCCAGAAATATGTGAGGAGAGTGGGCTGCCCCATTTACTCACCCCTTCCCCAGGAGATGTTCTGACCAGGAGCTAGTCCTGGCACTCAGCCTGCACGGGGTTCCCAGCTTCCCTCCTCTTCAGCCTCGTGTCTGTGTTGCTGCTCAGTGGACTCAGTGTTTTCTCTGCGAAGATCTGCTCACAGTATGTTGGTTTATGGGACATTTTGATGTCTCGGTGGGAACGGCACTTATTGGCTGCATCTAATCAGATCTAATCAATATTTTTCTGGGAAAAATCATCTAATCAAGATGATCGGATCAAGATGTTTCTGGGAGCAGTGTAACAACAATTCAAACACAGGAAGGCATCTCATCCTGAGTGAATAAATAAGAATAATGCCAAATGCTTTTTATGTCTGAGACACTACACATGTATGACTCTTTAACTCAATGCACTACGCTTTAGATTTCTCCCCATTTTACAGATAGGAAAACTGAGTCACAGAAAGATTGTAGACTTTGCTCCAAGTCACACAGCAAGTGAGTGGTGGAATCGGGTTTGACCCAGTCTGACTTTGGAGGTGACTACTTACCCACTAAGAGCGGGTTCCTCATTAAAGGCAAGGATAATGGCCTTGTTAGTGTATTCAGAGTGCTAAGGGGCAATTATTCAATCTAGGAACCTATACCCAGCTAAAAATCTTATTTCAGTCAGGATGAAATAAAGATATTTTAAAATAAAAACTGAAAGTGTTTGCTATTTACAAGTCCTAGCCAGGCAGAAAAACCTAGTAAACAATGAACTTTAGAAAAAAAGATTATGGAAATTCAAAAGGGGACTGAAGAAGAAATGGAAAACAAAGAAATTGGTAAGCATGAATAAGTCAAAATATTGACTGTAAGAGACAAATTAGCATGGGGAGTTTTAAAAGAAAGTGAAACAAATATAACGTATAACAGCATTAAATTACTTCGTAAATTATAGACAATAAGGACCTCTGTGGAAAAAAACACACTCAAACTGAAAGTGCTTTTTCTATTCTCTCTCTCAACAACAATCAACACAGAAGATGTCTGTGACCAAGTTGGGGTGGAGGCATTCTTCCTGCCACTAAGCAAGCAATACATTCTACAATTCTGCTGGGGTTTACCTGGAGATAGTATCAGATCCCACAAGTTGGAGATTCATTCCCACAAGACTGCCCCTACTTCAGATGTCAGTTGCAAGTCCAGGCCTCCAAAATTTCTGACCAACCAGCTTCAAGTTGAGGTTTCCATTGCTCCCTCTTTCGTTCAATTAATTTGCTGAAGTGGGGCAAATAACCCAGGAAAACACTCACTTTCACTGGTTTATTATAAAAGATGTTGGAAATGATACAGATGAAGAGAGGCAGACAAGGTAGGGGGAGAAGAGGCGTGGAGCTTCCATGTCCTCCCCGGATAGGCCACCTTTTAGGAAGCTCCATACATTCAGCTATCCAGAAGCTCTCTGAACCCTGGTCTCTTGCTTGGGCCTTTCATAGAGATGTCATTGAATAGGCATGACTGACCACTGTGTAGAAATGTGACTGGACAAAAAAGGTGTGGTCTAATACTCATAATCTGGGAGGGGAAGCCCAGTAAGTCCTGTCTGTCCAGATTCCTTTTGGCCCCTCTGCATAGGACTCCTTTTAGGGTATGGAACAAGATTGCTTCTGAAATGAGGGTCTCATGTCCCACAAGCAGACAAGACAGGTCAGAGATTCCTTGATGGCCAGCGCCAAGATAGAAAGACAGAGGAAGATTTGATTTCTCACTTGAGGGGGAAAAAAAAAAGCAGGTGCAAGGAGGGCAGGAGAGGATGAGAGAGAGATTCTGTTTTCGCAGGCCTCCTTCTGCACCCTAAAGCGCTCCAACATTGCACCAAGAGCTATTGGAGTTATGCTCCAAGAACATGGATGGAAATGTATATGTAAAACCATGAACACACAATAATAATATTACAGGACCCTTTAAATAAACAAAGATATTATTTTAAGCTTTTATTTCAGTTTAGTTGTCTCTCTTCAGGAGGATGGTCCAATAAAACTTCCTTACCTATAAAGATAGAACAAAAACTCAAAGAAAAAATTAATGATGCCAAAAATGTTTTTTGTTGATGCCGCTATTATTACCCTCTTAGACCAAGTTGATTCTTCTTGGAAAATGCACACTTCACTTATTTCATTTTTGTTTTTTTGCCTTGCCTTGGTGGAAGGCTGTAGATGACAAAGGCTGTGTTCCTTTCTCTTTATGCATTTTGACTTGTATTCATTGTTTAGTCCAGGTAATTGGACTTGATTTAGTCCAGGTAATTCTTTTTTTTTTTTTCTGAGACAGAGTCTCACTCTATCTTGCCCAGGCTGAGGTGCAGTGACTCGACCTCGGCTCACTGCAACCTCTGCCTCCTGGGTTCAAGTGATTCTCCTGTCTCAGCCACCCGAGTAGCTGGGGCTACAGGTGTGTGCCATCACACCCGGCTAATTTTGTATTTTTGTGTTTTTAGTAGAGGCGGGGTTTCACTGTGTTGGCCAGGGTGGTCTTCTGACCTCAGGTAATCCACCAGCTTCAGCCTCCCAAAATGCTGGGATTACAGGCGTGAGCCACCATGCCCATCCTAGTCCAGGTAATTCTCATAATTTAATTAGTCAAATAGCATTAAGACAGGTGTCAAAATGTCAAAATTATTTCTTTTAAGAAAATAGTGTTTTGAAGGTTTCTTTAGTTTCTTTACTTATGCATTAGGCGTTAACAATGATTTCCTGTGTGCAAATTTGGGAATGTTTATTGACAGTAATATGTATTACTGGAAAACAAATTCTACTTTTTTTTCATGAAATGACCATCGTAGAATTACAATTATTATTATTTTGTTGTTGTTTTGAGACAGAGTCTTGCTCTGTCATCCAGGCTGGAGTGCAGTGGTGCAATCTCAGCTCACTACAACCTCTGCCTTCTGGGTTCAAGCAATTCTCCCAACTCAGCCTCCTTAGTAGCTGGGATTACAGCCACACAGGACCACACCAGGCTAATTTTTTGCATCCTTAGTAGAGATGAGGTTTCGGCGAGTTGGCCAGGCTGATCTCTAACTCCTGGCCTCAAGTGATCCACCCTCCTTGGCCTCCCAAAGTGCTAGGATTACAGGATATGTGTGCCACCATACCCAGCCATCATGGAATTATTTAAAGAAGGAATCTAAGACTATTTTAAACATTTCCCTCAACAAATTAATATTTGGGTTTTATGTGTTTTATTCCATTTTAGCACTGTGAGGTAGCATGATTATCCAAAGGACTGTATAAAAGATGATTGCACAGATCTGGCTTATTGATCTGCTGTCAAGTTGTTTTGACACAGAAGAAAGTCACGTAACATTGACAAAGAGCTAAAGTATATTCTAACTATGGAAAAAATAAATTGTCCATAGCTGCTCAATTTCTGAAGTAAAAGGAAAGAATACAGTGTAAGACTGTGAATTAGTTCAGGAAAGTGAACTTAAGTAGTGTTTATTTAACTTCAAGATTTCAGTGGCTTAAATCAACAAAGGTCTGCTTCCGTGTGTCACAGGACAATGCAGGTTGATGTGGTTGGCTCTTCCCTCTGCAGTAATTAAGAGGTACAGGCTTCTCCTATCTAGTGATTTATTTTTTCCCTGAGGCTTCAGATACTCTTTTTCCCTCTCTCTGGGATCCTTTGCATCTGTCTGGTAGATATAGAAGACAGAAAGCACAAGAGGATTTTGTGAAAAGTCTTAAGGGCCTGGATGTGAGACTCCTTGAAAAGGAAGCTGGGGAATGAACATGTATGTGTGTGCCTAGGATGAAGGGAAAATGGGTTTGACGATACACATGCCGGTGTTTGCTATCAGAGAGCTAATCATGACTTTGTCTTGCACATATGAAAAGTATGAAAAAGACACCATGAATGATAAAACTGGGCATGGTCACATTTATAATTGATCACTGATGTTTTTTTCCAAGTGAATTACTTCTGTGATTTCTTGATAGCTATCAGCATGAGCCCTATTGCCTAAACATTATCTCATTTATTTATGTGTTTGAACAATTCATATGTATTTTATGTTTTGTAAAGACGGGGTCTCCCCATGCTTTCCAGTCTGGTCTCGAACTACTGGCCTCAAGTGATCCTTCTATGTTGGCCTCCCAAAGCGCTGGGATGACAGGCCTCTGTGAGCCACTGTGCCTGGCCTCATATATATGTATTTTTAATATGCAGCTTGCTTCTTATTTGTGTGATGAGAAGAGAATAAATGTTGCATTATTTTAGTTGAAGAAGTTTGTCGATATTTTCTCTTCTAAATATAATTCACCTATAAGTTTTTATCATCTTCAACTCTGTATTGAAACATATAACATTCTTTAATAGAGACCTAACAAGTTAGAAACACTTTATGCTCCTCCCTGTGGCCTGGGGAGTGCACTTTGAAGCTGGGAAGCACTAAGTTCTTCCATCTATGAACTTAGAACTCTGACTTTGAACTTTCACAAATGAAGAAAGCTATGCAGCAAAGCAGGTGTACAGTGACTCTTCATGTCTGCCTACTCTCACAGGTGGTGACAGCACTTCCTGGAGTAATGTTGCTTTGGATTTAACAACAGTTGGGCAAAGGAGGTCAGTATACAGATGGGGGACAAGAAGGATGGTGTCAAAGGGAGGCTAAATCATTGGTTCTGGCTTCTTCTAAGGAATTCTTACGAGAAATTGAGGGAGAGACCGTCCTGAACGTGTAAAGATCCGTCTCTCTGGGATCCCTTCAGCAGTGGCACAATCTCGGGTCATTGCAACCTCTGCCTCCCAGGTTCAAGTGATCCACCTACCTCAGCCTTCTGAGTAGCTGGGACTACAGGTATGTGCCACCATGCCCAGCTAATTTTTAAATGTTTAGTAGAGATAAGGTTTCACCATGTTGGCCAGGCTGGTCTCAAAATCCTGACCTCAGGTGATCCACCCACCTCGGCCTCCCAAAGTGTAAGTCATGAGCCACTGTGCCTGGCCTACCACTTTCCAATTCAACCATCATCAAATGGGCCAAGCAATCTTGGAGAGTTTTAACTAAAACAAGAGGGTGCTTGCAGAGTCCCACAGAATGTGGAAAATCTCATTCATTGGTGTTTTCTGGTTGTGTTGGGACCACACTAACATGGATGTGTAAGACATGTTACCTATACTAGAGCCCAACGCAGAAATGTAAAGAAAGATGAACAAATCTGGCCCACACATTGTCTGGCAGTGGCTTTGTATTCCCTGGCCTGTGAATGAATCAGCAGCAGAGCAATGAGTCATTATCACAATGTGCTGGCTGAGAGGCACAAGGAAATGTCAGTTGCAGGGGCACTGCTGTGGAGTGGGGCCTTCCTTGTGTTTCTGCTGTGCTGCCTGTAGAGGGAGACACTGCTCCCCAGGTGAGGAGTTAGAGTGTGGCATCAGTGAACTGTGAATATGTCGAATGACCCCTAAGTCTCTGGCAAGAGGAAAAGGGAGAAAGGTTTTCAAGCAGCTCTAGGAAGGAGGCTGTGCCGCATGTCTCAGATCAAAACTACTTAACTTTCTTCCTCCTTTTGTTTCGTTCCATTGGTTGACAATGACCCTTCAGTTTGGCAGGTTCTTGCCCTCACTCACTGACCTAACAGACTCACTAAGTGTCCGTAATAAGCATCGAATGACGCAGGTGTATTTCATTCAGATTCTCTTTGTAAAAAAACTCCTCACAGGCAGGTCATTCGTATCTGGCAAAGAACAGAACAGCTTTGGTTTTAAATCGTGTTAGCCTTCCTCGTATTTGAAAAAAACGTTCGTCCCTTGCCATGTTTTGACTTTGAGGATGAGTCTGCTGTATCCGTTTTGGGCCATTACTGCAGAGCTGAACTGCCCAACAACTGGACTTATCAAGGTCACAGGGGAGAAAATAGATGTATGTAAATAAAACATGTAACGGGTCAACATTCATGTTAACAACTTCAATCCTAGTGTGAAGGCATGTGTATTTGACTCATGGGAGAACCTCTTATGGTTACTTTACACAAAGTAAAAACTAAAACTCTCTGTTGATTTACTAATAAAATCAGGCCCAGATTCAGGTTGGCCAAGAAGCTAGACACTCCATAAAGAGAGGGGTGCCTAGATGTTAAAACTTGAACTTCTAGTCTTCTTCTATTGCCAGTCTTTGAAGGCAAGGGATTGATATTGATAAAGGCACTGATACTATACATTATGGTTAGTGGGTTGTGCTGTTGGATTAATGGGATTAACTTCGATACTGGCTGATGGCGGCCCAGATACAGAAGTAAGACTAGAAACTTCAAGCGAGAAAAATAAAAAAAAAACTGGTCAAACTTCCATGAGATATTGGGTATCACCAAGATAGATGTGAAGTCTCAGTACAACATTGGAGGTTGGAAACATCACCATAGGACACGACAGACACTTTCCCAATGGCAGAGCTAGAAAGGTTCCCAGCAAGCTAGGGAGGCAGCCTTGATGTGGGCCCCAGTGCCCCAAGCTTGACTAAGGGCATGTTGTAAGACCAAGTATTGAGTGATGTCACTTCCTCTTTATTCTATAATCCCATGAGTTTTTGAATATTCTTAATGATGGCTGGTGGCTGTCATACTCTGGTGCTGGGCAGTGTCCACCTGGGGCAAGGATACCTTCCTCTAATTTGTGCAAAGGGTCAATATGGGCTAGCTGTGACCCCAGCTGTGACTTCAGAGAATTCAAGAGAGGAGTTATATGCCTGTAATTGGGTCAAATGGTTTAAATTTTTTTTAAGACATGGGTGTCTCCCTATGTGGCCTAGGCTGGAGTGTAATGGAACAATGATAGGTCACTGCAGCCTCAAACTCTTGGGCTCAAGTGCTCCTCCTGCCTTAGCCTCCCCAGTAGCTGAGACTACAGGGGCATGCCACCACAACTGGCTAATTTTTAAATTCATTTTTTTTTTTGGTAGAGACAGGATCTTACTCTTTTGTTCAGGCTGGTCCTTGAACTCCTGGCCTCAAGTGATCCTCCCATCTCAGCCTCCCAAACCATTAGGATTATAGGCGTGAGCCACCGCAATGGCTTTGGGTCAAATGTTAAAGGGGACCAGGGCCTGCCTGAGGTCATTGATAGTTCGTGAGAGAATCCCCGAGGATGAGACTCTTGTGCAGATGGAGTTGGAGCTCTAAGTGTCAAGTGTGTGGCCAATGTGTCTTAAGGAAGCTGACCAAGGTCTGGGGCAGCCAGAGCCTCTGTACTGGTCACCCCTGGCTGGGAGTACCTTTGTTCATTTACCCAGTGTGTGTGCAATACAATTATATCCTCAGAATACCATGATGTGAACAAATTTGGGGAGCACTGCTATGCAATACGACTTGACAGAGGACTTGGGTTTGATATTTTGAAGGAAATGTGTGGTCTTTCTTATAGTTGGTTATCTGGTTTCCGGAACCAGCACACACTAATATTAGAAAATGATAAAGTGGAAAAATGTTTGCTGAAGAACTTTGAGCTGCAACTGGCTTCTAAGCCAGAAGTCATGGAGGATCCTGCAGTGAAGAGGCACTGTTTGCTGCAAAGAGTGGCTCTGGAACATAGGACAGAATGTGAGCTGTTTAACTCAGAGCTAAGTAGCTGTGATGGTCTCTAAAATGGACCAGACCACTCTTAACTCTTCTCAGTGCTGGTACTGTGTGCCTATGACATACTCTCAGCTGCTGATGACATGGTTATGCTGATTCTCTCCTTGAACCGCCTCCCTTGAAGCCCTCCCTTGAAGCCCTCTTCCTTTTCATTTTCTTTAATCATCTCTCTCTCTCTTTATTTAGAACCAGCACTTCCATGTGTAGTTGTGCAATGCACAATCCGTACAACTCTATGCTGACAGCCTTGATGCTCTGTTCTGTCTACTGAATACAGGTCAAACTTTATAGCCTGGTACGTAAGACCCTCGATGATGTGGCTTCAATCTATCGGAGTCAGTGAGAGGCTAGCAGAAAACAAATGATCTCCTCCAAGCGTTTAACTGAAGATAACTTACAGATTATTTACAAAGTGGTGGATGGGGTGAGAGGAACCAATCAGGGATGGTGAAACACTTAGGAATTAGCCCCAGCAAAGTGGTTACTGCTCTTAAGGCTGAAAGGACAGGAAAGGCAGGTGGTGAAACTGAACCCTGGGGGGAACCTGGAGTCCCAGAAGACAGGAGCTATCACTATGGAGCTGTCACTGCCAGAACAGCCAAGAAGCAGGGAGAGAACTGGGGATAAATGCCCACCTGTCTCTGCTCTTGTACTCTGATCTCAAGCCAGAGTCCCTGTGGCCAAACCCTTTGGAACACAGAAGACAAAAGAGCATGCACGATGCCTCTATAGTGGTCAGTCCTTGCAGGGCGGAGAAGTTGGAGAATGCCTCTGGGAGAATAGCCCATGGCCTTCCCTCCTTCCAGCCCTCTCGTCCTGCATGCTGATTCCATTGCCTAGCAGTACCACAGTTGTTCACACGTCTGTCATTTTGCCCATGCTTAGGTCTCTGTGTGGAATGCCCTTTCCTGCACCCTCCTGTATTTATACATTTGAAATCCTGCTCATCTTTAAAATCCCAGCTTAGAGGTGACCTTCTTAAAGATTTATTTGATCCCTCAAGCAGAATCCTCTTGGGCAGGGACATCTATTGCTTGCAAAGCCTAAAATATTCGCTCTTTAGCCCTTAACAGAAAAGAGTTGACAGTCCTTGTTCTAAACTTGTGCTGCCCATTGTAGTAGACATGAGTCACTTGTGACTATTGCACGTTTGCAATGTGGGTAGTGAGGCGAAGAAACTGAATTGTAAATTCGACTTCACTTTTATGAATCGAATTTCAAGTTAAAACACTCCATTCAGTTATGAAAAACTTTTAAGTCTGTTTAGAACAACTTGGGTTTGTAAGTCTTTTTTTTTTTAAGTGTAAATTTTACAAACTTTGAATATGGCTCAAGTATTTCTGAAGAAAATTTAGTTTCCAAATTGCCATGTGTTTTAAATAGACACTGAATTTTCAAGACTAATAAGAAAAGAGAATGTAAAATATCTCATTAATAATTTTCATATTGATGTCACATCAAAATGATATTATTTTATATACAGTGGGTTAAAGTATACTATTATTATTATTTTGAGAAGGAGTTTACTCTGTCACCTAGGCTGGAGTGCAGTGGCGTGATCTCGACTCACTGCAACTTCTGTTTCCTGGGTTCAAGCAATTCTCCTGCCTCAGCCTCCTGAGTAGCTGGGATTACAGGCGCCTGCCACCATGCCCAGCCAATTTTTTGTAGTTTTGGTAGAGACAGGGTTTCACCATGTTGACCAGGCTGGTCTTGAACTCCTGACCTCAGGTGATCTGCCCACCTCCCAAAAAGCTGGGATTACAGGTATGAGCCACTGTGCCCAGCCTAAAGTGTATTATTAAAACAAATTTCGCTTTTTTCTTTTAACCTTAAATTTGTTTTATTCTTATAGATTCAGAAGGTACATGTGGAGGTTTGTTACGTGGATATATTGTGTAATGGTGAGGTTTACGCTTCTAGTCTACCCACCACCTGAACACTGAACATTGTACCCAACAGGTGACTTTTTTACCTCTGCCCCCTCCCAACCTCCCCAGTATCTTTTATTTCCCTCTATATGTTCATGTTTACCCCTTGTTTAGCTCCCACTTATAAATGAGAACATGCAATATTTGACTTTCTGTTTCTGAATTATTTCACTTAGGATGGTAGCCTCTAGCTTCGTCCATATTGCTGCAAAAGACCTGATTTCATTCTGTTTTTAGGGCTGCATAGTATTCCATGATGTATATATACCATATTTTCTTTCTCCAATCATTCGTTGATGGACAGTTAGGGTGATTCCATGCCTTCACTACTGTGTATAGTGCTGTGATAAACACAGAGTGCAGGTGTCTTTTTGATAGCACGATTTCTATTCCTTTGAGTAGGGCCTCAGTGGGATTGATGGGTCAAATGCTAGTTCTACTTTTAGTTCTTTGAGATATCTCCATACTGTTTTCCATAGTGTCGGTACTAGTTTGTATTCCTACCAACAGTGTATAAGCTTTGTTTTCCAATACATCCTCGCCAACATCAGCTGTTGGCTATAATGATAGTCATTATAACTGGTGTGAGATGGTACCTCATTGTGGTTTTAATTTGCATTTCTCAGATGATTACAGATGATTAGGGTTGTTGAGCGTTTTTCATGTTTGCTGGATGCTTGTAAGTCTGAAGAAATATCTGTTTGTTTTTCATGTACTTTGCCCACTTTTTTTTTTTTTTGACAGAGTCTCTCTTTGTTTTCCAGGCTGGAGTACATATCTCAGCTGACTGCAACCTCTGCCTCCCAGGTTCTGAGCAATTCTCCTGCCTCAGTTTCCAGAGTATCTGGGATTATAGGCAAGCACCACCACGTCCAGCCAATTTTGTGTTTTTAGTAGAGATAGGGTTTTGCCATGTTGGCTAGGCTGGTCTCAAACTCCTGACCTCAGTTGATCCACCCACCTCAGCCTCCCAAAGTGCTGGGATTACAGGTGTGAGCCACTGTGCCTGGCCGTCCTTTGCCCACTTTTTAATGAAATCATTTTTTTTTTTCCTGTTGAGTTGAGCCAAACAAAAGCTCAATTCAGGCAGGCTGAATTGAGGCAGGCTGTATCTCACTCCGGTAATTCCAGCATTTTTGGAGGCTGCGGCAGGCAGATTGCTTGAGTCCAGTTCTGAGAGCAGCCTGGACGAAACTCCATTCTACAAAAAAGTACAAAAATTAGCTGGGCATGGTGGTGCACTCCTCCAGTCCCAGCTACTCAGGAGGTTGAGGTGGGAGGAGTGCTTGAGCTTGGGAAGCAGAGGTTACAGCGGGTGACAGACCGAGATCATGTCTCAAAAAAAAAAAAAAAAGCTTAATTCAACAGTTTTTCTTGCATATGAATGGCCTCTGAGCTTTTAAATGGAAAGTTGACATTGAGTTTTGGTGAATGGCAGGGGTTTTTGGTTTGTAATACAAGTGCTTTTTTGCTTATTAAGTTTTTCCTAGTGGGTTTTGGATATCAGTCCTTTGTTAGATGCATAGTTTGTAAATATTTTCTCCCTTTCTGTAGACTGTCTGTTTACTCTGTTGATTATTTCTTTTGTTGTGCAGAAGATTTTTAGTTTAATTAAGTTTCCTATATTTTTGTTACATTTGCTTTTCAGATCTTAGTCATAAATTCTTTGTATAGGCCAATATCTAGAAGAGTTTTTCTTAGGTGTTCTTCTAGGATTTTTATAGTTTCAGGTCTTATGTTTAAGTCTTTAATCCTTCTTAATTTTCTTTCATAGGGTGAGAGATAGAGGTCAAGTTTCATTCTTCTGCATGTGGTTATCCAATTTTTCTGGCACCAATTATTGAAAAGAGTGTCCTTTGCCCAGTGTAACTTCTTGTTAGCATTATTGAAGATAAGTTGGTTGTTGGTATGTGACTTTATTTCTGGATTCTCTATTCTGTTCCATTGATCCATATGTCTATATATGTACCAGTACCATGCTGTTTTGGTTATAATAGCCTTACAGTGTAATTTGAAGTCAGGTAGTGTGATACTTCCAGCTTTGTTCTTTTTGCGTAGAATTGCTTTCCACTATTCTCTTTTTGCCTTTTTTTTTTTAAACATGGCTTCTAGAAAATTTACAATTACACCATGAATTGCACTGTATTTCTATGGAGTAACGCTGCTCTATAGTTACATTCAGAAACTGCAATAATTTTTATACTGCAGTGACACATCTATCTTTCTTTCTAGGTTCTAAGATTTTTTTTTTTAAAGGCTGGGACACAGTTAAAAAAAAAATCTGGGCTGGGTGCGGTGGCTCACGCCTGTAATCCCAGCACTTTGGGAGGCCGAGGCGGGTGGATCACGAGGTCAAGAGATCGAGACCATCCTGGTCAACATGGTGAAACCCCGTCTCTACTAAAAATAAAAAAAAAATTAGCTGGGCATGGTAGTGCGTGCCTGTAATCCCAGCTACTCAGGAGGCTGAGGCAGGAGAATTGCCTGAACCCAGGAGGCGGAGGTTGCGGTGAGCCGAGATCGCGCCATTGCACTCCAGCCTGGGTAACAAGAGCGAAACTCCGTCTCAAACAAACAAACAAACAAACAAACAAAATCTGATGTCCATGCCCTGCTTGTTGAAGGTACTCAATAAATGCATAATAAGTCAAACAAACTCTCGATTCAAACCTTTCTTGCATGCAGGCGACTAGTTCTTTGGGCTTTTAAATGGGAAGTTGAGATTGAGTTTTATTGAATTGCAGGACTTTTTAGTTTGTAATCACAATTGCTTCCTTACTGTGAGATTGTTGATTCAATGAATAGGCTTCTTACAGAGAAAATGATGGATGGTGGATTATTTTTTTATGATCTCTAAGAATTTGTATAAAACCATGTCTAATTTTTAACTACAGAGGATGAGTATATTATAGAACAGAAAATTGCCAAATGTTCATGCTTTACTGGGGATATGCTATTATATTTGAGAGGATACATTAAAAAAAATTCAATAATTTTTGGGGAACAGATAGTGTTTGGTTGCATGGAAAAGTTGTTTAGTGGTGATTTCTGAGATCTTGGTGTACCCATCACCCAAACAGTGTACACTGTACCCCGTGTGTAATCTTTAATCCCTCACCTACCTCCCAATCCTGAGTCCCCAAAGTTCATTATATCATTCTTATGCCTTTCATCCTCATAGCTTAGCTTCCACTTATAAGTGAGAACATATGATATTTAGTTTTGGGGAGGATACATTTTTAAGAGCTCAGCATCAATTAAACATATTATAGACCAAAAAAAAAATCAGGAATTCAATTCAAATTCAGCATGTATTTATTGAGCACCTGCTATGTGCCAGGGATTGTTCTAGGCTCTTGGGATGCACCAGTAAATAACAATGACAAAAATGTCTGCCATTGTGGAGCGCATGCCCTATTATGTTTATTATAACATGATAAATAAGTAAACCATGTAGTACATTAGGAATTGATAAGTACAGTAGAAAAAAGAGGAAAAGAGAGCAGGGTGGACCAGGAATACAGCATGAAGCAAGTAACAAATTTCAGTATGGTGTCAGGAGAGGCCTCACTAAAAGGTGCCATTTGGACAAAGGCTTGATGGAGGTGAGGGATTTATCCATACAGCTAACCAGGGGAAAAGCATTCCAGACAGTGATGAGCCAATGTCACAAGTCTGGTTGGGGAGTTCACAGGTATGACCAAAGAAGAGCAGGAAGGCAGAGCAGCAAGAAGAAGTCAGCAGGGAGAAGATTTGTAGGAAATGAAAGAAGAGATGCAACTGGGACCAGATCACATGGGTCTTGTTTAAAGACTTTGACTTTTTTTTTTTTAAGACAGAGTCTTACTCTGTCTCCAGGCACCAGGCTGGAGTGCAGTGATGCGATCTTGGCTCACTGCAACCTCCACCTCCAGGGTTCAAGTGATTCTTCTGCCTCAGCCTCCCGAGTAGCTGGGACTATAGGTGCATGCCACCACGCTCAAGCTAATTTTTGTAATTTTAGTAGAGATGGGGTTTTGCCCTGTTGGCCAGGCTGGTGTCGATCTCCTGACTTCAAGTGATCCACCTGTGTTGACCTTCCAAAGTCCTGGGATTATAGGCATAAGCCACCATGCCTGGCTGACTGACTTTTGATATGAGAGAACTGGAGAGAAGAGGAATGACTTGATCTGACTTAAGTTTTAAGAGAACCACTGTAACTAATCTGTTGAGAATACAGCAGAGGTTGGCAAACCGTTCTGTAAAGGGCCAGAGCGTTTAGGTCTGTGGGCTATAAAGTTTCCAGCACAACTATTCAATAATTGCAGCACAAAAGTAGCCATGTACAATATGTAAATGAATGAGTGTGGTTGAGTTCCATTAAAACTTTATTTATGAGCACTGAAATTTGAATTTTATGTAATTGTCATGTTCCTCAAAAGATTTTTTATTTTGATTTTTTCCCAACTGGTTTAAATATATAAAATCATGCTTTTAGGATGTACCAAAGCAAGCATGAACCCAATTTGGCAACTGGGGAGTAGTTAGTCAACCCCTTGAATAGATTGTAGGGGACAGGAAAACAATGGAGACTATTTAGTAATCCAAAGAAGAGAGATGGTGGTAATCCCGACCAGGGTAATGGCGGTGATTGTGTAACAATGGGTCATATTCTAAATATATATTGAAGGTTAAGCCAAAAGGATTTGTTGGTGGTGTGGATGTGGAGTGTGAGAGAAAGATAAGAAACAAGGAAGACTTCAAGGTTTTTGGTCTGAGCCCTTTGAAGGATGTATTGCCATTGACCAAGATGGAGGAGGCTGTAGATGAAGTGGGTTTTGGAGTAGAAGATTAGGAGTTTGGTTTTGGACATGCTGACTTAGAGATTCCCATTAGATATCAAAGTGGAGCGGGTGAGGAGGCAGAAGGATATACACGCCTAGAGTTTGGAGAAAGCTCTGGTCTGGAGATAAGACTTTTGAGAAGCATTGCATGTAGACAGCATTCAAAGTCTTGTGATTGCCTGAGATCACCTAGGGAATAAGTGTTGGTAGGAAAGGTAAAAGAGAACCAAGGACTCAAATCCAGGGTGTTTTAGGAGGTTGATGCAAAGAGAAGAAAGCAGCAAAGGGCATTGAGAAGGAGTGGTCAGGGAGGTAACTAGAGAGCCAGGTTACTGTGGTGTCCTCAAAGCCAAGGGAAGAAAGGGTGTCAATGAGGAGGGAGTGAACAATTGGATCAAGTACTGCTGATAAGTAAGATGAAGCCTGAAAGTTGACCATTAGATTTACCCATATGATTCACAGATGCCCTTAACAAGATCACTTTCCATGAGCTATAGGATTGAATAACTAGGTAGAGTGGGCTTAACAGAGGATGGGAGGGAAGTACTTGGCAAAAGTGGGTAAAGATAACTCCATTTATTTATTTATTTATTTTATTACTATTATTTTTTTTGAGACGGAGTTTCGCTCTTGTTACCCAGGCTGGAGTGCAATGGCGCGATCTCGGCTCACCGCAACCTCCGCCTCCTGGGTTCAGGCAATTCTCCTGCCTCAGCCTCCTGA
>NW_016107660.1:1977713-1997280 GCF_001604975.1 Cebus imitator | reverse complement strand
TTTATTTTTAGTAGAGACGGGGTTTCACCATGTTGACCAGGATGGTCTCGATCTCTTGACCTCGTGATCCACCCGCCTCGGCCTCCCAAAGTGCTGGGATTACAGGTGTGAGCCACCGCGCCCAGCCCCATTTATTTTTTTCTAGTTTTGTTGCATAGATGCCAAAGTAATAATGGGGGGAAGAGTGAAATTAAGCCAAGATTTTCTTTTTCTAAACATGAGAAAACATTTGTATCCTGATTGGGGATACCAATGAAAAAGGGGAATCCAAGTACAGTAACTTTATAATTTTACAATAACTCAAAGAGGAAAAGCTATACTCCATTTACTAGGAAATGGGCATCACTGTCTACAATAATCACACCTGGTGTATTATGTACACATTGTAAGGGTAGCCGAGAGAAAGGAGAATAGACCCAATATCAGGCAAGCAAGTTTTATTAACCTGCCAGGCTGCCCTGTAACAATCAGAGGAGGCAGCCCCGAGCTTACAGAACAAATGGTTTATATGGGGTGAGAGGGGAAAAAGGGAGTTTCAGGACTGAGATAATCTCTTAGCTTGTAATAGGCACAGAGATAGGTTGTTAACTTGTGACAGACTTACAGTATATCATCCTGTGACTTTTGTGGCCGCAGTTTAAAAAAAAAAATAGGATTTTACAGGTATATGTAAAACGGGAATTTACAAGTATGGATGACAAACATTTGTTTTCCCTGTCCTCCCTCCCACCCCCAGCTGCCCAGATGGCTGTAATCAGGCTTTGCTTAATTGTAGCACCTAGATGGGAGTTCAGGAATGCAGCTGCAAATCAATCAGAGTGAGGGGGTGGGGGGCTGGGGGGGTAACAACGGGAGTGGGGGTGGTGGCAAATACTCCAATCTAGTTAGACTGACTAGCGGGAAAACGTTTTTAATGTTTAATTTACAGTTTTGCTTGCCACCTTAGAATTTACAAGGCCTTTTTGGGGATAGATTGTATGACCCATATCTGTTAAAGAAGCTGAGCTGATAACTGGATTTTTCTTTTTACTAAACTTCCCCCTAAGAGAGGTAATCAGTATCATTTTACTGACCTTAAGGCTATCATCATTAGTCTTATTTATCAATAATTTTATTAGCAACAAAGTTATTGATGATTCTTTCCTTAAAAAAATTTTCTGTATGTAAGGCTAATACCAGTATCTCCATTGTGTCCTCCTTTTCCTTCCTAGTTTATTTAGAACAAGCACATTTAGAGGAAATACAGGTTACTAGGAAACAAATCAGTAGTTTTTTTTTTTTTTTTTTAAGAGACAGAGTCTTGCTTTGTTGCCCAGGCTGGAGTGCAGTGGCGCCATCTTGGCTCTCTGCAATCTCTGCTTCCCCTCCTGCTTCAGCCTCCTGAGTAGCTGGGACTACAGGTGAGTGCCACTACACCTGGCTTTTTATTTATTTATTTTGTAGAAACGGGGTTTTGCCATGTTGCCTATGCTGGTCTTGAACTCCTGGACTCAAGCAATCTGCCTGATTCAGCCTCCCAAAGTGCTGGGGTTACAGGTATGAGCCACCACACCCAGTCAAATCAGTGGTTGATAAATCATTCAGCTTACAAGTTTCCATTTAAACTTTTGTTGACAGCTCTTAGAGGACTTTATAATCGAAAAGACTGAATCATAGAAACAGTAATCAGGGTCCCAGCAGACTCTTCAAAAGAAGTTTCCAAACATCCCTGTGGTATTAAGACAAACATTAGACAATCGACTGATTTTCCAGCCTGCTGGTGCTGAGATTTTGAATAAATAAACAAATTAAGCTTTGTTTTTCAATTGTTATTTAATTTAGCACATCTTAAGAGATGTACCTGAGTACTTTGTATAAGACAAAGGTGAAGATTGCCTTAGCCATATTTGAGAAGGTTTGTTCAATAACTTCAAGAAACTAAGTAAATTAGTTGTTTCTGGACATTTCTTTCAACCACTGATTTTGTTGTGGTGGTTGTTAACTTATCAAAAAGTTATAGCACATTTCTCTAGAACTTGTGGATAATAGTAAGCAATTGCTTTAAGGGTTGGCTATGTAAGTATGACATTCTTAGCCCCTACATTTCCTTTTCAGCTGACTGGGACAGATGGTTTCTTTCTCATTCTGTGTATTTACCATCTCTAATCCGGAACCACTCACACTTTCCTACCACTATACTCTGCAGTTTTTTCTCTGTGTCATATCCTATCTATATGATGATTCTTTTGAAGTTTCTCAGTATATCCTAGATGCAGCATCAAGCGCCGCTGACCCTTTCCCCTCTTTTGATGGTGGCAATGGGGGCATAGAAAGTGTACTTTTTAGGAGTTGGACAGAGACAAAATGGAATAGGTTGGACAAAGTATATTGGGACTAGGATAGGATGGAGGGGTTGGTGTATGTTGAGGGGTCTTCCAGGGGCAATACAGGGCATGACTGCAGGGTGAGTGGGTTTGAAGAGAATTTATGGGTACCAAAGAGGCTGGATGGGCAAATAAAGAAGCAGAAGAAAACACTTCAGCTTTCTGCATATACTGCTCCCATGAGTGGCTCAACTGTACTAATTAAAATGAAATCAAGCAGCAACTTGGATGTCTGGGAAGACCTCTGAGTGCCAAAGGTGTGTGCTCACTCTTTCCCTTTCACCAGAGCTTGCCTGCAGATGATGAAAACAGGTATGATGTCAGGCATCTCCTCTTTCATCTGGACCAAGGCATTGATTGGTCAGGGAATCTCATTTCTCCAACATTTGCTGAATCTATTAATACTTCCCCTACTTTCTCTCCTTTTGGAGTGCTTAAAGAATGCTTTGAGAAATCAGAAAAATATTTGAGAGCAAATGATGTGAAGTGGTTCTCTTAGTTATTAATAACAAATCCTAGTAGTCCCATATTCCCACAGATCTGCAAACCATGTGTCAATATCTAGTTTGTAAATATCTCCATTTGTCCTCTATCATTCCAGAAGTCTTTTTCATATGATGTCAGGGGAACTGAAATGGAATGTAATAAAATTTAAATCTGGGATTTGCTAAAAAGAAACAGAGGTGGTATTAGTTTTGTTTTTCTCAAACTTTACCTCATTCCTTTAATATAGCTCTTGCTGAGCAACTTGAAAATTCTCCTAGAGAATTGAGGCTGGATTTTTTGCAATTGCCCTTGGGGACAGTCTTTAAATTGCAGTGTGTATAGTGAAAGAGAAAACTGAGTCACAGGAAGGAATAAGTTATGCAGAGATTTTTGTCAAAATATTTCCCTTCTGATAGGCAGATAGTGCTGCTCTTGACAGCAAATTTATTTTTATTATTTATTTATTTTTCAGATGGAATCTCACTCTGTCGCCCAGGCTGGAGTGCAGTGGCACCATCTTGGCTCACTGCAACCTCTGCCTTTTGGGTTCAAGCAATTCTCTAGCCTCAGCCTCCTGAGTAGGTGGGGTTACAGGCCCATGCTACGATGCTTGGCTAATTTTTTGTATTTTTTAGTAGAGACGGATTTTACCATGTTGGTCAGGCTGGGTTTTTTTTTTTTTTTTTTTTAGACGGAGTTTGGCTCTTGTTACCCAGGCTGGAGTGCAATGGCATGATCTCGGCTCACCACAACCTCCGCCTCCTGGGTTCAGGCAATTCTCCTGCCTCAGCCTCCTGAGTAGCTGGGATTACAGGCACGCACCACCATGCCCAGCTAATGTTTTGTATTTTTAGTAGAGACGGGGTTTCACCATGTTGACCAGGATGGTCTCGATCTCTTGACCTCGTGATCCACCCGCCTCGGCCTCCCAAAGTGCTGGGATTACAGGCTTGAGCCACCGCGCCCGGCCAGGCTGGTCTTAAACTCCTTACCTCAAGTGATCTGCCTGCCTCAGCCTCCCAAAGTGCTGGCATTATAGGCGTGAGCCACCACGTCCAGCCTTGACCGCAATTTTTTTTTTTTGAGATTAAGTTTCACCCATCACCCAGGCTGGAGTGTAATGACATGATCTCCACTCACTGCAATCTCCGCCTCCTGGGTTCAAGTAATTCTCCAGCCTCAGCCTCCCGAGTAGCTGGGATTACAGGCATGCAACACCACCATGCCTGGTTAATTTTTTTACTTTTAGTAGAGATGAAGTTTCACCATGTTGGCCAGGCTGGCCTTGAACTCCTGACCTCAAGTGGCCCACCCACCTCAGCCTCCTAAAGTGCTGGGATTACAGGCATGAGCCACCACGCCCGGCCCTTGACAGCAAATTTCTTAATGACTAGAATTCTGTATTTAAACCTCATTATGGTAAATGCTGCAATGAACATAGGATACCCCTTTGACATGCTGATTTCAAGTCCTTCAAATATATTCTAGAAATGGGATTCCTGGATCATATGGTAGTTTTATTTTTAGTTTTTTGAGGAACCTCCATACTGTTTTCCATAATGACTGTACTAACTTACATTCCTACCAACAGCGTACTAGGGTTCCTTTTTCTCTGTATACTCACCAATACTTGCTATCGTTAATCTTTACACAATGGAATACTATTCAGGCTTAAAAAAGAGCAAAATCTGGTCATTTGAGACAAAATGGGTAAATCTAGAAGACATTATGCCAAGTGAAATAAGCCAGGAACAGAAAGACAAATAGTACATGATCTCACTTATATGTGGAATCTAAAAAAAGTTGGACTGTTACAGGTAAGATTAGAATGACGGTTACCAGAGGCTAGGGGAAGCAGGAATGAGGACTTACTGGTCAAAGGGTACAAAGTTTCAGCGAGGCGGGAGAAATAAGTTTTGTTATCTATTGCACAGTAGGGTGAATATAGTCAATGATCAGGCATTGTATATTTCAAAATAAGTAAGAGAGTAAATTTCAAATGTATCAATACAAAAAAATGTCAAGAAAGTGAAGTGGTGAATATGTTAATTAGCTTGATTTAACCACTCTGCATCTATACATACATCATAACATCACATTGTTCTGTATAAATCTAATATGATTTTTCACTTAAAATAATATAAACTTAAAACAAATCTCATTACAGGCTAGGCAGGGTGGCTCATGCCTGTAATCCCAGCATTTCAGGAGGCTGAGGCAGGCAGATCACTTGAACCCAGGGAAACATGGTGAAATCCTGTCTCTACAAAAATTAGCCAGGAGTGGTGATGTGCCCCTGTATTCTCAGATACTTGGGAGGCCAAGGTGAGAGGACTGCTTGAGCCAGGAAAGTTGAGGCTGCAGTGAGCCGAGATGGCACCACTGCACTCCAGCCTGGGTGAGAGAGTGAGACTTTGTCTCAAAAATAAATAAATAAGTAAATAAAATAGAAAATAAAAATCCTGTTATGGTGAATTATTAATATATCATTACATGGTTTCCATATCATGGAGCTATTTCTATAGTGCTTTGTGACTTGAATCCCCCCAAAATGGGGTATAAAAAATCATGTTTTTTTTTTGTTTGTTTTTGAGACAGAAGTTTTGCTCTTGTTGCCCAAGCTGGAGTGCAATGGCATGATATTTGCTCACTGCAACCTCTGCCTCCCAGGTTCAGGTGATTCTCCTGCCTCAGTTTCCCGAGTAGCTGGGATTACAGGCATGCACTGTCATGCCCGGTTAATTTTGTATTTTTTTAGTAGAGATGGGGTTTCTCCATGTTGGTCTGGCTGGTCTCAAACTCCTGACCTCAGGTGATCCACCTGCCTTGGCCTGCTGAAGTGTTGGGATTACAGGCGTGAGCCACCATGCCCGGCCCCATGTTATTGTTTTTTAAGACTAACAGGCACAGGACTGACACATACACGCACATACATACACAAACACACATATATAATCTAACTCACTTGATACATATACACATATTTTGTGTATATACATACTATATATATGTATATATATCAAGTGAGTTAGATTATATATATGTGTGTATATATATAAATCTCACAAATCACTAAAGAACTAAAAGTATGTATATATGTTTAATGGTGTGTTGTGAAATAATGATGGCTATTACCTTCTTAAACCCTCTCCATCTAAAATATTTCAACAAATAAAACAATACTCCAAAATATTTCTAAACTCCCAGGAGAAATTTCAAAATTATATTAAACGATTGAGGGTGACAGATTTGAAGTTGCTTATACAAACAACTTTTTCTCTATTCTGTTGAAAGCTTTTTACTTATTAAATTCATATGAAGTACAACAATTAGTTGCTTAATTTTCCTTATGCAACTTACAGCTATGCATTTATGGGAAACAAGAATTCTGACAGAATATGATTATGCTGCCCAATGGAATAAATTATATAGGGGTATCACCTTCTCAGTGTTCAGCTTAGCAGCTGTTGCTACAAGATAGGCACTTTAAAACTCACTGGCTTAAGCACAATTCAAAATTGCAAAATCGTGGAAACAAACCAAACCAATGAGTGGATAAAGAAACTGTGTTATACATATATGTGACAGAATACTATGCAGCCAGAAAAAGGAATGAATTAACAGCATTTGCAGTGACCTGGATGGGATTAGAGAGTCTTATTCTAAGTGATGTGACTCAGGAATGGAAAGCCAAACATCATATGTTCTCACTGATATGTGGGAGCTGAACTGTGAGGACACAGATGCATGAGTGATACAATGGACTTTGGGGACTTGAGGGAAAGAGTGGGAGGGGAGGAGGGGATAAAAGACTATAAATATGCAGTTGGTTGGGTGGTGGGTGTACCAAAATCTCACAAATCACCACTAAAGAATTTACACATGTAAGCAGAGACCACCTGTGCTTCAATAACTTATAAAAAAACAAACAAACCCAACTCACTGGCTTAGATTTATCACATCCTAAAAAAATCTAAATTTTATAATAGCTAGAGAAGCATTCAAGTCACATCGCTGTGATATCTGTCTCTCCTAGGATAGCTTGATAACTCTATTAGCCATTCTGCAAATTTCTTTAAATGCCACATCTATTATTTTATTTTATTTTATTATTATTTTTTTGAGACGGAGTTTCGCTCTTGTTACCCAGGCTGGAGTGCAATGGCATGATCTCGGCTCACCGCAACCTCCGCCTCCTGGGTTCAGGCAATTCTCCTGCCTCAGCCTCCTGAGTAGCTGGGACTACAGGCACGCACCACCATGCCCAGCTAATGTTTTTTGTATTTTTAGTAGAGACGGGGTTTCACCATGTTGACCTGGATGGTCTCGATCTCTTGACCTTGTGATCCACCCGCCTCGGCCTCCCAGAGTGCTGGGATTACAGGTGTGAGCCACCGCACCCGGCCCACATCTTTTATTTTTAATTATTTAAAACATTATATTCTTATAATAATTTCTAATCCAATATTTAAAAAGTATTTTCATATTCAAAAATCAGCAGTACAGAAGAATACCAGCTGAAAAGTTTCTACTTGTCTTAGTTTGCTTGGGCTGCCATGACAAAATACCACAGACTGGGTAACTTAACAGAAATTTATTTTCTTACAGTTTTGGAAGTTAGAAGTTCAAGATCAATGTCCTGTGAGGGTTGATTTCTGGGGAGATATCTCTTCTTGACTTGTAGACCTTTGCCTTCTGTGTAGGGACAGCTCTTCTTTCTTTCTTTTTCTTTTTTTTTTGTTGAGATGGAGTCTTACTCTGTAGCCCAGGCTGGAGTGCAGTGGTGCAATCTCAGCTCACTGTAACCTCTGCCTCCTGGGTCCTGGTTCAAGCAATTCTCCTATCTTAGCCTCCCAAGTAGCTGGGATTACAAGCATGAGCCAACATGCCCAGCTAATTTTTTTGTTTGTTTTAGTAGAGATGGGGTTTCATCATGTTGGCCAGTGTGGTCTTTAACCTCGTGATCTGCCCAAAATGCTGGGATTACTGGTGTGAGCCACCACACCTGGCCTCATCTTTCTTTTTTAAAAAAATTTTATTTCCAATTGCTATGGGTACATAACGGGTATATATACGGGGTACATGTGATGTTTTCACACAAGCATACAATGTGTAGTAATTACATCAGGGTAATTGGGGTATTCATCTTCTTAAGGACAATAATTCTACTGGTTTAAAGTCCCACCCTTGTGACATCATTTAGCCTTAATTGCTCCCCTAAAGGCCCTACCTCCAAATACCATCATATTTCCCAATATATGGGATTCCCAATATTAGGGCTTCAATGTATAAATTTAGGGGAGACATAACTCTGTCCTAATATCACTCAATCCCTAGTCCAAATTCCAGAGAAAACCACTTCAAGCCATTTTCTGATCTTAGTCACTTGTAATTGTATTACCTACTTATGTACTTTTTTTGAACTATAAATATTTAGATGTATCTTTTGGCTGCACATAATGAAGATTAGGAAATTACAACTGACCTTTGTATAATATGGGTTTGAACTGTGTGGGTCTACTTACAGGTGGCTATTTTTCTACCTCTGCTACCCTTGAGACAGCAAGACCAGTCCCTCCTTGTCCTCCTCCTCCTCAGCCTACTCAGTGTGAAGATAAGGGTGAAGGCCTTTATGATGATCCTCTTCCACTTAATGAATAGGAAACATATTTTCCCTCCTTATGATATACTTAATAACATTTTCTTTTCTCTAACTCACTTGATTGTAAGAACATAGTATATTATACATGTACAAAATATGGATTAATCAACTGTTTATGTTATTGGTAAGGCTTCTAGTGAACAGAAGGCTGTTAGTGGTCAAAATGTTGCTCTATTATTGTCTTGTAGTTTATACAGTTATTAATATCTTTTCCAATGTCTACCTTTCTTTCTTGATTTTCCCTCAAGTGTTTTACGTTTGCCCTTCACTTCCTGTGTTCTGATATTGTATAAGTACCATTCTGCACATGTGCCTTTTCATTCATCCCCTTTCACACTAAGTGGACACTGTCAATCTTCACCAGCTTAGGAAAATGTTCTCCTTCTGTTCCTTCTATGTTTTCTTTAGCACTCCTTTGGACAGACGTTGGGCTTGGAGACGGAGCCTCTGCAGCTTTCAACTTTCGTCTTATATTTAACAATTTTGTTACTCCTTCAACATTCCAAGGAATTTCCTTAACTTTAACTTCCACTCCTTTTGGCAAAGTTCTTGCTTTGGCAATTTCATTTAAAGTTTGCCAAAACTATTTCTTATTTTTGATTACTACTATTGTCTTAATAGTAATTTTTTATTCTTTTTGGGTCTGATATTCTCTCCGATTTCTCTGATGTTATTAAGTGGAATTAAACAGCAATATTCTGTTTTTGAATAATCTCTTTTCTCTGGAGAAATGTTCTTTTGTTCATCCTGGCTTTGTGTGTGTGTGTGTGTGTGTGCGCGCGAGTGCACGTGTGTGTGCGAGTGCACGTATGTGCGCATGCTATTGATGTGCAGTTTATTTCTCTCAAATATCTGGCAATTTTTTGGTCTTGTTTATATTTTTGACTGAAGAATGAGAACAGCTAATGTCAGCAGATTGTATAGATCTTTTCCCCCAAGATGCCTCTCCCTGACTTCAGGTGGGGGTAGCGGGGGCTGCTGATGGTAACGCCTCAATAATCAGACTTTACTTATGTGTGAGGGCAGGAAGTGGGCCAGTGGGCTGGGGTCCCTGTTTACAGGAATCATTCAATTTCTTTGAGATATTAATTGCAGCAAACACTGCATATGCCAGTTATTCTAGCTGAATGGAGTGATGGCAGATGGGAGGGTCCAAGTGACACAGACTTTCAATTAATTGCCCTAATTAACCCTCAGTCCCGTGACCTTCAGGCTTGAAAGGCTCACTGGGACTCTGCAGGGAAGCACATCCTTCTGCATCTGCAGTCTGATCCTGTCAGTGTGTTCTAGGCTTCAGCCTCCTCTATTCCTAGTTAATATCAACTCAAGGCCATAGACCTTCCATCTTTCAGAAAGCTATCAACATCTTTGCTTTGCTGGTGATTTCATTTCCCCTGTTTCCCATGCAGTTTTGGCTTGATCTCATTTTAAATTTCTTCCCTATCATGTCAGTGGGATTTGAAAGAAAGCTGATAGGTGCTGGGACTCACTCTACCACTTGGAGCTGGAACTTTTATAGCTTTTAAAACAGAATGCATTGCTGCCAACAAGTTTCTATGGCATCCTCTAGGCACTCAGAATGAATGAGAACCACTCAGCTATGTTATAAAACAGTTTTTCCCCAAAGTAGGAGCATTTGTTCTCAAACTTTTATGGCAGATCACCTGAGGCTGAGAGTTCAAGACCAGCCTGACCAACATGGAGAAACCCCATCTTTACTAAAAATACAAAATTAGCTGGGAGTGGTGGTGTATGCCTATAATCCCACCTACCTGGGAGGCTAGGGCAGGAGAATCACTTGAACCCGGGAGGCAGAGGTTGCAGTGAGCTGAAATTGTGCCATTGCACTCCAGCCTTAGCAACAAGAGCAAAACTCCGTCTCAAAAAAAAAATTATCATGGTTATAGTTTTCTTCTTTTTGCCCTCACTTTTACCTTATTGCCACTCTCGTGGTGCTGCACTGTAGTACCCTCTTCTTATTGGCTGCTTCTTTGATGCAGTAGATTATCCTTAAAGAAAGAGTCAATGAACTTTGAGAGTATTTAAAGAGACACTCTTTTGAGAAACATGCATGAGCTTTAGGAATGAATTGTGTAACCTCCTCTGTGACTAGCCTGTGGCCGTCTATCCTCACTGATTTGAGTTTATCTTCAGAAAACTGAAAGGTGCTCGATAACGTGAACTCTGAACAGGACTTAAAAGTTTATTGTCTTCTTTAGTGCTCTATTTAAATTCCTAGTGTCAATACCAATCATTTGCTGGATATATTTGGTTTTATTGTTTTTTTCTCTCAGTGATCCCTGTCAATCATAATTCAGTTCACAAGGAGTAAGTTTTTCACGTAAAGGCCATTTATGATCAAGACACAATGTTATACTTTAATTATTGACAGTCAACAATTTATTTATTAATATGGATTTGTTAGCAAATGTGCCAATTATTTTTCTTGTCTTTCGTTTTAACGCATATAATACTAACTCCCCAAAGAAACTCACAGATTAAAAAAAAATACTCCAGGACTTGGCACAATTGTTTCATAGGAAGAAAATTTATTTCATGTTGTGAGTGCAAATTTTAGTAACAATTCTGTTGAAGACACTTTTCTAGGATTCTGTTTCCAAAGCATTAGTTCAGCTATTCAAGATGAAACACATTATTTATCAAGATGTGGTATTTCAAAATGTCACAGGAGAGAGACACATGACAAAAGGTAACACATTTGTTTAATTTCATTAGTTACAAGCAAACTTCTAGGTCAGTAATGATTTTAGATGTTCATAATATTTCTATTAAGATGTGCAAGTCTCAGTGATAGTGATGAATGGGTATGACTAGGGAGAGATTCCAGGTGAGTCCAGCAGGGGCCATCTGTGGGGATCCATTAACCACACTCCACAGCCTTAAAACAACAAAGAGCTTTTATTTCGTGGTGTGGTTCATGAGTGCTCAGAAGTAACGTCATCTCTGCTTGGAGACTTTTCTAGCAGGACATTAGGGGGCTATCATGACAGGTAAGCTGGAGCGCACAGCTGTAGATAAAGATCCTGACTATTGTAGGTAAGGAAGAATTATTGGGAAAAAGAGGTTTTATGACTAGTGATCAACAGGGCTGGAAAGAGCTGGCAGTTTCAGAAAAGAAGAAACCTCTCTTGACAGCTTAGGTATCACACTGTAATAACCTACCCTGGGCTAGCATAACTGACTCCATTTTAGCTGTAATCTCCAACCTGGCTTCCCCCTCCTTACCGCAGCCCCTTTGGGTACATAACTGGGTCATGCTGCACTTAGAGGCATTGAAGCATACTGTTCTTAACACGTGTAACCACGTAACCATGTCCTGCTTGGCATACCTCCCCCCTGCTATTGTAAGAAAAAAGTTTCCCTTTTATCATTGTGTAGAAGGAGCCTGATCACCCCCCTTCTTGGTAATTGTATGGAAACCACCTGTGCCTGCAGCCTCTTCCTCTAACCTGCTTTTCTGCTTCTGTAAAATTTCACTTCAGCCAGGTACTCCCCTCCCCTACCTAAATCAAGGTATAAAACATAATCAGGCCCCTTCCTCAAGGCCGAGAGATTTTTGAGTGCGAGCTGACTCTCGGTCGCCAGCAATAAAAGGACTCCTGAATTTGAACTCAGAGCGTGGCGCTTTCCTTCTAGCTCGCTTGGATACAACAATGCTGTGGGCTGGAAACGGCAAAACCGATCCCTAAAGAAAAGCAAAGTGTTTTGAAGTGACTCTTCATAGTGAAGTAGCAACTCTAAATAACCAAAATTTGTAACCATCATTTATTCTTTTCTATAAACGCACATCTGTTTTTGGCCTTCTAATTATAGCTGGGTAGATCTAATAATTAAATGAGAGATTCAGATCCAGCTGAATATGGTCACTCAATTGAATTTTTGGTTTGGATATCATAACCAAAAGTGAACCAAAGAAAAAATTTCTAGGGTCATATGTTTAGGTTCCAAGGTGAAGGAGACAGCAGCCCTAAAAAAAAGGAAAAACAGATTCTACTTACGTAGTGCTCTTCTTTCTCTTTATCTTAGAAATGTATGTTTCAATGGAAAGGGATATACTAGAGTTTTAAAATTGGAAGAAGCTATTGGACTCCTTCATTTCTACAGATTTCTGAGGCCAAGTGATTTGCCTGAAGTACCATATTTAGTGTGCAGCTTGTTTAATTAATCAACAGGGGATTGAGTGTGCTCTGCCCATAATTCCCACTTATTGCTACTTAGAAAGACTTTCTAAAGTTCACATCTTTTATGCTATGAGGCTGGCCAAGAAGAGCAATTCTTAGTTTGCTAGGCCACATAAGCTGAAATCTTGCCAGTTTTTCCAGGCATCACATCAAAGCTGGATCACATCAGGTGGATTCTTGTGAAGAGATGATTAATAGGTTGAGTTAAAAAACAAACAAAGCAAAACAAAACTCAAAGCTAATTCTTTCCCTCCTTCATGTCTCATAATAGCTGTTCCTTGTATGACAGCTCATTGTGTTTGGCTTTTCAGTTTTAAGAAAATCAAATTCTCTTTGTATCAGAGAACATCAAGTCGAACTGAGCCAACATGGGACTGATTTTATCTTGTGGTCACTAACCAAATTAATAGCATTTTCCATTTGCTGAATCTTTAGTATGAAATGCTATACAAAACTGAGAAGCTCTATATTGACATGGCTCAGCTAATATTTACTGAACATCCTACACAATGTCATCTCTGGACTTAACATCAAGAAAGTCTTCTAGAAAGAAGATTATTTTGTTTTCGTTGGGATTCAAATATTCTGGTAGCCTAACTTCCTTCTTGGAGACAATGATTAGGTTGATACTAATCACTCTCCAGAGATAAACTCTTGCCCCATGAAACATTGAAATACTACCTGCACAAGAGTGAGGGCAGCTGGGTGTTGGGGGTGTCATGGGATTGGAATGCATATTTAAAAAACGATTCTTTTATAAGTTCCCCCACCATTGTGTGTAGTGTAGTGTCAACTTACAAAACTGTTTGCATATACTCTTCCGAGATTTGGCCCCTCTTCTTTGGGGTTAGATGGGAGCTTTCAAGCAGTTCATAGACATCTTGCATGTTGGGGAGACTCTGCCTCATGTCCTGGGTAACCTTTTGAACCCGAACATCAGTGCTGTTCTTTGGAGGAACCCTCTGCCCCCGGTATGCCTGAGCCTGGCGTTTACAGATGCCAAACTTGCTGAGTAAGATGAACACATCCCTCTGGAAGGTCTTGGTGAAAATGGCATAGAGGAATGGATTGGCACAGGAGTTAAGTGGATAGAAGAGGACCAGCAAGATTTTGGAGTTGCTAACGGTGATGAGAGGCTTGTTCAGAATTGCTGACAGAGCGTAGAACGAGATTGGGGCCATGCACATGAAGTCAGTGAAGATCAACACAGCCATCCTCTTGGCAATTTTGGTATCTTTGTCCACTGGGTTGTACTGCGGATTTCGGACTGTGATGTAGATCTTCACGTAACAGGAGCAGACAATGATGAAGGCAACTATGTTGAGTGTAAGAACAAAAACAATATATGCCAAAGCCAGAGGGGTCTCCGTGTCCATGGGCAGGCAGATGCTGACTTTGGCATAGCTACTTATTCCCACCAAAGGGAGCAGGGCAAGAAGGAAGCAGCAAACCCAGCCCCCAAACATGATGGCACAAGCGTGCCTGAGGCGGATCTTCCGATCCAGGCGCATGGCGAAGGTGATGGCATACCAGCGCTCCAGGGTGATGACCGTCAGTGTGTACACAGACAGCTCGCTTGCAAAGACAGTGAAGAAACCAGCTGTGTTGCACCCAGGGCCTGTCTGCCAGTCAATGGCATGGTTGTAGTACTCAGAGTGAGTGTAGAGGTCTACAGAGGCGATGAGGAGTAGGTACATCCCCATGCAGAAGTCCGCAAAGGCCAGGTTGCACATGAGAAAGCGGGGGACATTCAGTTTGTAGTGGCTAGTGAGGAGAATAAGCAGAACAAAGACATTGCCCAGGAGAGCCAGCAGACTAACAAACCACACCACAATTCTCAGGAAGCTGTAGCCCATTATGTCTTCGCACGGGTTGAACTCATCCGACTTAGGGGTACACACCATGTCTTCATTGTTCCCACACACGGTGTAGTCATAATGGCTATCAAAAGCTTGTAGGGTGTCTTCCTGGGGGTTTTTGAGTTCCTGGCCAAAACCAATGATCTCATCCTCTTGTTCTTCAAAGAAGACATAATAATGAGCGTTGCTAGGAGTATCCTGGAACTTGGACTTTTCCTTGTACCCAACCCTGTTGTCACCCAGATTCTCTTCATATTCCTGGTAGAAGGCGCTATTCAAGGCATTCACAGATTTTCTCTGGCGCAAGCTCTGCATATTGCTCTCATTACACATCAAAGACTCAAGGATTCTGCAAGGCAACAGAAAACAGTTAGTACCTGGCTGGGCACAGTGGCTCATTACTATAATCCCAGCACTTTGGGAGGCCAAGGTGGGTAGATTCCTTGAACCTAGGAGTTTGAGACCAGCCTGGAAAACATGGTGAAACCCTATCTCTATGAAAAATGCAAACATTAGCCAGGTGCCCGTGGTCCCATCTACTTGGGGGGATGAGGTGGGAAAGGTCAGAGCGTGGGGAGGTCAGAGCTGCAATGAGGCTAGACTGGGCCACTACATGGTAGCCTGGGTGACAGAGTAAGACTTTGTCTAAAAAAAAAAAAAAAAAAAAGTCAGTGCTTGCTTAAAATCCACAAATGATTCCTACATTCACAAAAACATGCAAACTACTTACTATGATGTACATAATTCTACAAGGTTCTACAGGATCTGGGCAGGCCTGTTTCTATTACGTCATTCCTATGACCTCCCCTCCCCTACTGTGTTCTAGTGACATTGGTCTTATTTCTCTTCTGCAACCACTTCAAGAAGAGTGATTAAAAAAATAAAGTGGCCAGGCATGTTGACTCAGGCCTGTACTTGGCTGGGCATGGTGGTTCAATTCCAGCACTTTGGGAGGCCGAGGCAGGTGGATCACTTGAGGTCAGGAGTTCGAGACCAGCCTGGCCAACATGGCGAAACCCCATCTCTACTGAAAACACAAAAATTAGCTGGGCGTGGTGACGCGTGCCTGTAATCCCAGCTACTTGGGAGGTTGAGGCAGGAGAATTGCTTGAACCTGGGAGGTAGATGTTGCAGTGAGCTGAGATTGTGCCACTGCACTCTAACCTGGATGGTGACAGAGCAAGATTTGTCCAATAAATAAATAAGTAAATAAATAAATGAATAAATAAAGTGTGGATGCTGGAGCCAGTCACCTTGGTGGGACCCTGGCTCTGTTACTGACTAGCTTGGGCAGGCCCATGAAACTTGGTTAATTCATTCGTAACATGGGACAATGGGACTGGCTATTTCATATAGGGTTGTTAAAGGATTTGATGGATTTATCTCTTTAAGCCTCTTACAATAGCACCTGTAGCTTTGCAAATTCCATATGGTATTATTGTTATTATTATTAGTCCTATTTAGAGCATAGAACCCTATGTTCCCATTGCCTGAAAAACCCATGGCTGCCTCTACTTATCATTATTTAGTTTCAAACTCAATATTATAAAAATTTTAAAAAATTTATGCATTTTTAGTAGATACAGGGTTTTATCATGTTGGCCAGGCTGGGCTCAATCTCCTGACCTCAAGTGATCTGCCCGTTTCAGCCTCCCAAAGTGCTGGGATTACAGGCGCGAACCACTGTGTCCACCCAGCCTGTTTATTTTCTGACTTCCTCCACTAGACAGTAAGCATAACACAAGAGGGAATTCTTGCATGTCCTATTCACAACAGCCAAGCAAATAGGTGTTTAGTAAGTATCTGTTTAACAAATGAATGAATGGACACTACCATACGGGCAGCCTTGCGGAAATAAGATTCAGTTTTTTCCTTGTTTACCAGACTCACAACAAAAGGGATTCTTTAACTTGGATGGAAGGGCAGATTTTGAATGATCTCTTGGGCTCTGGTTAAAATACTCCTCTTCTAAACTGTTTGGAGGCTAAGGAGAAATCCAGACACTGCCCCTGAGGTCCACTTTAGTCTCCCACCCAGCCCTGGTCCAGTCCTCAGTGATGCATGACATCAGTGCAAGTCCACTATCACCATCCTCTACTCCCCTCCTGGCTTTTTGCCCAGTTATGATGCCCATATTGGCCGTGTGTGTGTGTGTGTGTGTGTGTGTGTGTGTGTGTGTGTGTGATGGAATGTCACTCTGTCACCCAGGCTGGAGTACAGTGACACAATCTCGGCTCACTGCAACCTCTGCCTCCTTGGTTCAAGTGATTCTCTTGCCTCAGCCTCCCTAGTAGCTGGTATTACAGGCACCTGCCACCACATCCAGCTAATTTTTTTTTTTTTCATTTTTAGTAGAGATGGGTTTCATCGTGTTGGTCAGGCTAGCCTTGAACTCCTGATCTCAGGTGATGTGCCCGCCTCAGCCTCTCGAAGTGCTGGCATTACAGGCATGAGCCACCACGCCTGGCTGCCATACTGGCCTTCTTTATATGGCTGTTTTAGTTTCTGTCCTCACACCTAGATCTGATATTTTCTGACTGCAATTATGCATGTAGAAAGTCAATCAGTAAATACACAGAAGCTGAGGGGCGCTGAATAGACATAATGAAGGTGGATTAGGAGAACACAGTACACAACAGGGGAAATAATGCAGAGTAAAAGTGAAAAAGTAAAAGAATCAGAGAAAGCCTGGAGAGAAAATGAAGGCCTTTCCTCCTTTGCAGGCTTATAAGCAGCCTGATGTGCACATAATATATCATTGTTAATATTGATGAAGATCTTATAATATTCCAGTCTATTCCATTCCAGTGTTTTCCATTCAGTTTCTCATTTAATCTTCTCAAAACTCCTATGAGTGATAGCATTACGATCTCCATTCCCAAAGACTCAGAGTGGTTAAGTAACTAGGCTTGGGATAACACAGTCTGAGAAATGGCAGAGCTGCGGTATGAACGCAGCTGACTCCAAAGCCCGCAGGCATGTAACCAGTGAGCTGTGACGTTTGCAAGGCCCAAACTGATCAGGTAACCCAACTGTTTGTGTTGTTCATAAGTCTGTTCTCATGATTGTGGCATCTGGCAATATGTGTTGCAGTATCTAATTATGAATTGTACCTGGAAACCAGAAATCATGTCTGCATAACCTCTACAAGATTCTGTGAGACCTGGTGTGTCTCTCCTGTGCCATCTATTATCCCCTCTGCTCTACAGTTTTCCAGCGACATTGGCCTTATTTCTCTGCTGTACCCACTTTGGGTCCACAGGGTCATTGTGTCCCGTGGATTTCCTGTTTCATATGGATGTTTCCAATTTCCTCTCCACCTGGATTTCAAACCATGAAGCGTCTTCCCCAAAACAAAGAAATGAATTCCACTTCCACCAAGGTCTTTTGTCACTTATGCCGGGTCCCTGCCACTTACCCTCTGATTTTCTTCTGATTCTTAAAAGCACAGCAGTGGCTTGGATAAGAAAGGTCAGCCCGTGTAAGGTGAAGGAAACTCAAGGAAAGTGGAAGTTTCTTAAGAGTCCAAGTGTTTCTTGCTATCAGTTCCTTCAGGTGCTCCAGGCCTTTGGATGGAAGGGCAGTGACACTGGTATGAGACACGTCCCTGGGAGGAAGAGAACAGAAAAATGCAGAGAGACAGTGAGCAGCCAGGGCCTTCTAAGCCTTGGCCAGAAAGTCAAACAGGTCTGAGGTGAATGGGGAGATGACATGCTCCTTTCTTTTTTTTTTTTTTTTTTTCCTAAATATCAAAGCTTATTGAAATAAAATATAATCTATAATAAAAAATACTACAGGTGTTATTCACTGGTTACAGTTTTAAGTATATTAACAAAAACAGCCAACATTTTAATCCAACAATGACACTATCTTTGTGATACAATAACAAACATGGAAGTAAATTTTGAAGAATACCAAATAATTCTGTCAGAAATATTTTATACTTTCCCATCTATGTATGCCTTTTTGGGAATATCCTCCCAAAGTGAAACCTTTGAAGCCGAACACATTGTTTTTAAGAATTAAGTCGTTTTAGAATAATTAGTATTTAAAACAATATATTCAGTTCACAGAAATTCAGCTCAACCCTAAGTTGGGGAGATGGTTTTAGGTATCTTTATTTAAAAAAATGTATTTCAATACTCTTTCCTATGAATCTCTAGGGTTGCTATTATTTCTTAATTGAAATTAAAACTGGTCATAAAGTAAAACAGATGAATTATTTCAAAAGTAAAAAGAGTATTAAGATAGAAAATGAAAGAAGGAGAAAAAAATAGGCACTCATATACAATTTATATATCTAAATGCTTTGAGAACTCAGTAGCCAATCTCGGCCTGGCACAAAAAGATCTTTGATATGTCACAGCAAATTGACCCAATTAGTCCAACAATAAAGTAGAGAAAGAAAGCTTGTTTCTCTTCCTTGCTACATTTCAAGATAATTTTCCACTTGGTACTCCTCAAAATACGTGCCTCAATCCAATTGTTCTGCACAATTCAAGGAAAAAGATTCAGATGCACTAGCTTTAGGAAGTGACTTTCAGGGTACCTCTGAAGTTTCACAAGGAAACATGATCCATTTTGCTGACTGCTGTGTAGCAGTCATATACCAATCTCCTGTTATATTGTCCTACTTGTAATGTGTGAATCTGTAACAAGTTGACATTTATTAAGCAAGATAACAAAAACCTCTGAGGGCTTTTCAAAACCTCATCTTTAAAAATCTGTAAAACAAAGATACCCTATGTACCCTGAAAAAAATGCTTATTTCACATAATATGTGAAAAACAATAAAAATTCTGACAAAATTGAGAGACATACAAGACAGGTCTTCAAGGTTTAAATACCAATGTTAGTCTTAAAATATATTGCAATTATGTTTACAATGTAAGATTTGTTAAAAAATTTTTAAAAACACATTGCATTAGTTAGAACTGCTTTGTAAGGTATTTCAGTTACAAGGCCTATTTTGACAGGTCACTGATTTGAGAACTT
>NW_016107660.1:1971863-1976578 GCF_001604975.1 Cebus imitator | reverse complement strand
ATTTTTAGTAGAGACGGGGTTTCACCATGTTGACCAGGATGGTCTCGATCTCTTGACCTTGTGATCCACCCGCCTCGGCCTCCCAAAGTGCTGGGATTACAGGCGTGAGCCACCGCGCCTGGCCTTAAGTGTTTATTTCTTTTAGACTCAGAGACAGAATGTAATTAACAAAATGGATTTCCATGTCCTGGCAGGGATAGTGTGTCAGATGACAATGCTTCATTATTTCCTCCCACCTGTTCCAGGAATAAGCTCCCGGAAGAGTGAAAACATTTAGTACTTATCCATATTTACTTGGGAAGAATTGTGTGCTAATTCTATATGCTAAAAACTGCTTTTTGTGTTTCTGTTTGTAGGTTATTTATTCGAAAATTTAATCCAAGGTTGATTTACACCTCTCATTATTTAGCCTGTTGCCTGCGTCCTCTAATTAATTGTAAAATCACAAGTAAAACCTGCTACAGAACATAGTATGCATGGCTTTTGCCTTTGCTATTTGGTCCTGTACAATCTTATTTCTCTTCTTTCATTATACAGATAATTGAGACTTGTTATGGGCAAAATCATCAAAAATTGAGAAGAGTGGTGTGGAGAAGCCAGAATCTTTTGGGGTTTGAAAGGTTGAAATAAAATTTACGTAAAAATAGCACAGAGCCTAGCAGGCACTCACTAAAAGATAGAGTTATTTATACATAAAATTGCAAAGAAGGAGCAGTAGAGAAGTAATTATGGTCCTACTTGCTCAACAAAGAACAAACTTCAGATTCTTTACTGTTAAGAGCTCTTGGCTAAAGAGGGATAATTAGTTAACAAAATGGTTCAGAATTTACAAGGTTTAGAGCATTCTGGCAGCATTGTTTTCCTAGGATTCATTCTCAGCAAAAATTCTTTTATGTTCTGCAAGTTTTTAACAAGGTAAAAAGCCCTTACTTAAGTAACTTTAGCAAAACCATACTAAAGAAATAGTTTATGAATTTGTGAATTATTTTTAGAGAAGAAAAGCTACTCTAGTTTACTGTTTGGCCATGCAGAGATAGGAAACATTTACTCAGACTGAATCCCCAGATGTAAAATGTATGACCATTTGAGGCCATTGCTCTAGAGAGTGGCTCCCGGTGTTTCAGAGAACTTTGATTTCCAGGATGATAGTAGTTGCACTTTCAGTTGGTTGAAGAAGTACAAAGGTGCGCATGATTTTGAGGATCTTTACACTAACTGCTTTATCCCTCTCCCACCAGCAGGCAGCCCACTAAATGGGGACTGCTCTGCAAGTGATTTCTTAATAATTTTCAAAGTAACCCTGCCAAAATAGATTGCTGTGACTTAAAGTATTAATTCTTTTTTCTCATATTAGTGGCTATGGTAGTAGGAGATGCTACAGATCAGTAAATTAGGATTTTGGGGGAAACCAAGTATCCTGAGTTGTCAATGTGACTCTTCTGTTCTGAAAATTCCTAGGGCTGAAGCAGATCATTCCCTGTTCTTGTCAAGAAGTCAGCATGCACACTATTCTAGAAAGATCATTGCCTACTTTCTGTCTTCAAATTCTTTCATAATCTTCCTCGTGGTCCCTTTGCTGTGCCTCTGGAGATGTGGGTGTGTGATTTAGGAGGGATGACCTACTTTTGTTGCTTCCCCAACAGTTCGGCTCCTCTGGCATGGGTCTGGCTCTGTGCACAAGCTAGGTAGTGCAAGACGTCAGTTTGTCTTGTGTTTGCAATTCATTTCACAGTCGGTGAGCAGGGCAGCCTAGCATGCAAGCCTCCTCTGGGTTTGCATCTACAGGAGGTTCCCTTCTTATCTGAGAGAGCTGCACCAAGAGCTCCATTTGGTTAGCACAGAAAGAAAGTCAAGGAGCTCCAGGCTGATGAGGTATTTGAGTCTCGATTTCCCTCCCCTCAGAGGGAGATCCAGTCCCTGTCAAATCACCAGGAGGTGGAGATTAGCAGTCCCAGCTCAGTGGCTGTGACAGAGGTATCTAGGAATAATATAGTCAGGGCTGAGGTGAGTTGAGGGCCACAAACTTTAATAGGTTATGCAACTATTACTACTACTTCCATGGGGGCCAGCCTTACCTGCTGAGTCAGATTAGGTTGTCCATAATATGATTTCAACACACCATTCCAACACTATCCTTTGGCTCAAATTATGTTATTTTTTCCCCTCTCGACACATCCCATGTTTTCCTGTACAGTGGCCTTTGTTTTCTCTCATAACTCTATCACTGTCTGTCACAATTCTGCCCCTCACCTGAATCCCATCTCAAATACTATCTCCTTTAATAAAGCTTTCACTGATCACCCTAACTAGAAATGGCATGTTGAATCTCTAAATATCTCCTATGGCTCATTTTACATTAAACTTATGTTACAGTTACTTATTCACATTTCTCCTAAATTGATTGCAACTCTTTTAAAGCAGAGACTTTGTCTTATCCTTATAACTACTGGAGCTCAGCAGGTGCATAGAAGCCTGTGGAATAAGGGAGTAAATGGACCATTCGCACTAGGGTTGGCAGACAGCTGGTGACCAGGACCAAAACTGATTTTATTTAGGTCAACAGTTTTATCCTGGAACACAGGATAAAAAAAATAAAAAAAATAAAAATCCAATAAAAATGGGCAAAAAATTTGAACAAACCTTGGGTAAAAGAAAATATACAAATAGCTGATAAGTACATGAAAAGATGCTCAACATCCTTAATAATCAGGGAAATATGAATTAAAACTGCAATGAGAGGTCCACTAGAATGACTAGAATTGAAAAATGACAATTACAAGCACTGGCCAGTATGAAATGCTCATTCCTTGCTGGCGAGAATAGAAAATGAGACAACCATTTTGGAAAAGAAATCTATCCTATGACCTGTCAATTTTACTATGAGATTTTTATATTAGAAAAATAGCATGTCTATGGGAGGTAGGGTGAGGCATGAGGAAACTTTCTGGGTGATGAAAATGTTCTAAGTCTTAACCAGGCTAGAGTAATATATTTTTGTCAAAACACATCAACTTGTACACTTAAAAAACTGTACGTTATTGTATGCAAGCTATATTTAAAAAATAAGTTTGCTTGGGATCATCCTAGAAAATCATGTATTCAGCTGTGTTCTTCAGGCATGCTGGAAAGGACCCTGCCACAAATTTTCAACCACTTAATAGTAGTATCTTCTGAGGGTCATAAAGAGTTTAAAAAAAAGAAAAGAAAAAAATACCAAGAAATATGACAGTGCCACGTCCCTTGAATTAATTTGATCAGCTAAAAGCAAGAAAAGTTTATTTTTGAAGTTAATACCTGTAATACAAAGCCAAGGATGTTATTACAAAGATTTGCTCTTCTTAGAAGGTACTTACTCAACAATATGCTAAATGCTATATTAAAGTGGGTTATATAATTCAGAATTTAGAGAACTCTGATTATCATGAAAGGCATTGCATTTCAGTGTGTTCTTTCCTTTGAATTAAAAACACCAAGAACTTCTCTTTCAAAATAAGATAAAGAGAAAACAAGGTAATCAAAACTGGAAAATATAAAAATGGAAAATGAGATTGCATATCTTGATTAAAAATCAATCAATAAAAAACATTATTATACTTCCAAGCTAAATTTAAAAGTCTTTTTTAAAAACAGCAAATATTGGATAATAGATCTTTTGACTCTAGATATTGCACCTGTTTTAGATTAGATTATCTTTTCAGAAGTGACCTTGAAAAACACCGATTAATTAAATGGGTAAGTTTGATTTTTTTTGGTTGACTGTTAGAGATGACTGTATTCTCCCACAAAAACCTTTATGAGGCAGAAATATATATGGCATCTGATTCTCTTTCCTTTAGATGGAGTTTAAGATTTTCCAAGTTTGGCTTTTACAACAAAAGGCAATGAAATCATGGCTATTTGATGTTTAGTTACAACTCATCAAATATTTATTGAGCACTTACTGTCTTCTCTTTTGAGGCAGGAGGGTTATAAAAAGAATAAGACACTGCTTATTTCCTCTGGGATCTTAAAATCTAATTATGGGAAGAAGATATGTGGGAAAAAATAATGAAGATTTTGGCAAAAGATCAAGACAAGAATTAAAGAGATGTCACAGTGCATGCATGATTAGTTAACAAATTCATTTTAAGACAAAAACTGTGCTTGGAAGTTCAGGAAGGAGACTGGGCTCTCCTTTGCTCCTTCCTGATTTTCCTCCTATTGATCTCTTATATGCTGATTTCTCCATTGTCTTCTCTTCTTATGCTTTGTGGCTTTGTTTTAAAATTAAGTTTTAACTATTATTAAAATAATGCATGCACCTATTTTTAAAAAGCAAATTATACTGGAAGTTTGATAATACAAGAGGCAGCCCTCCCCTGTAGTCTGGTGTCTGATGTCCCAGAAGTAACCCCTTTTAACTTCTGATATTTCCTTCCATAAGCGTAAGTATTTCTTGATTTATTGGTTTTAGATTGTATCCACTGACTCTCTACTAGAGAAGATGAGGATTTGCCTGTCTTTTATCATCGCTCACCCCCGCACATTTCCTCTCCTGACACACTCCTCTACTCTCCTGAAATAGTTTTATGACATGTTTGGTTAAACCCATATTCAGTATTTCGGTTATTGCAACTTTGCATACTGCACTTTCATTTCCTTTGTCATGCAACTGTTTTTTTTTTTTTTTTTTTTTCCTATTTTTTTTTTTTTTTATTTTTTTTTTTTTTTTTTTT
>NW_016107660.1:1852313-1971846 GCF_001604975.1 Cebus imitator | reverse complement strand
TTTTTTTTCCCCTATAAGATGTCCATCTGTCTCTCTCTTTTTATTTCGAAGTCTTGGTTTGAACAAACCTCTTGCTAAGTTTTCTACATGCCCCAATGTTTTATAAAACACCTCTAAAACCAGTTTTTCACACAATGAATTCCATCAAATAATCTATCAATCCTTTTTTTTTTTGAGACGGAGTCCTGCTCTGTCGCCCAGGCTGGAGCGCAGTGATGCGATCTTGGCTCACTGCAGCCTTTGCCTCCTGAGTTCAAGCAATTCTCTCACTTCAGCCTCCTGAGTAGCTGGGACTACAGTCACGCGCCATCATGCCTGGCTAATTTTTGTATTTTTAGTAGAGACGGAGTTTCACCACGTTGGCCAGGCTGGTCTCAAACTCCTGACTTTGAGGGGCCTGTCTGCCTCTGCCTGCCTCCACTCTCCAAAGTGCTGGGATTACAGGCAGGAGCCACCGTGCCTGGCCAATCCTCTTTTATTTCTAGAAGACCTTCCTCTTGGAGCTGTTCATTCTTCAGCTCTGATGTAGTTGTCATATTCTCAAGACTCGTAGGACCTCCCTTTGTGATCATCCTGGGAATTCTATTTGCTTCTTTTCTGTGTTGATCACTGTTTTAACAAAGTTCTCATTTTTCTCTTTCCTGGTTTATGCTCCAAGAAAAGTAGAAGAGGAAATCAAGGTTTTGAGACTTTGCATGTCAGAAAATGTCTTTATTTTATCAATCATGCTTGATTGGTAGTTTTTAAAAGACTTTCCCTTCAGAATTCAAAGGTGTATTCTTTCTGTGCTCTTCTTTCAATGTTGCCATTGAGAAGGTTGATGGCATTCCAGTTCTCCAGCCTGCACAGGCCACATGATTTATCTGTCTAGACATCTTTAGTTTATTCTTTTCATCTCATTGATTTCATGTGTTATGATGTACCTTCATGCTCTCCCACTTTTTCTTTTGCCATATGCGTTCTCTGTGGATCTTTTTATTCTGAAAACTCATTTTCTTTATTAATGGGAAATCTGCTACATTATTTTCTTTTTTAGTTTTTGTTTTATCTTCCTAAAACTTTTGTTAGTTGGGTTTTGGATCTCCTGGCTTAAATTTCTAATTTTCATATTTTTTCTTTCCTCTATTTCATATTTTTTTTTGCTCTCTTTACTGAGTGCTGTTTTTTCACTTTGTCTTTAACAACTTCTGCTTAATTTTTTGGCTTTGGCTTTCATATTGTTAATTTTCAAAAGCTCTTTTATTGTTTTCTGAATATTCCTGTATAAGGAAGTATTTTGTGCATGTTAAACACTGTCTCTCTGAGGATATTTGTTATAACTTTTACAAATGTTTTCTTGTGATTCTTGCGTTGTCTCTGTTCCTTCCAAGTTCCTTTTTCTGTTTATTCTAGTCCTTGTTTTATATGTCACCACTTCTATTCAACATAGTACTGGAAGTCCTAGTTAGAGCAATTAGGCAATAAAAATAAAAGGCATCAAAATCCTAAAGAAAGAGGAAAAACTGTCTCTGAGTTCAGATGACATTATATATAGAAAACCCTAAAGCCTCCACCAAAAAAAACTATTAGAACTAAGAAACGAATTCAGTTAAGTTACAGGATACAAAGTCAACCTACAAAAATCAGTGGTGTTTCTATAAATACACAACAAACTATCAGAAAAAGAAATAAAGAAAACAATCCTATTTATAATGGCATCAAAACCAAACCAAAAATGGAAATGAATTTAAACCCAGGAGGTGAAAGATCTGTACACTGAAAACTACAAGACATTAATGTTTCTCATGTCAATGGCTTTCCTCAAAGGTCTGCTGGTTCTTGGCTGTCTGTTCTTGTTTGTGAGGGAGGCCTATGGGAAGCTGTGTATGGAAGCTTTTTGGCTGGTGGGCATTACTATGGTGACTTTGAGAGACTATCAATGATTCTTTTTGTAGTTTTTTTTTCTTTCTTTTCCTTGGGACTGTCAGCTTCTTCAGTACTCTCATCTCCTACTTGGAGGGTATACACTCTGAGGCCAATATTGTATGAGTTGAGTGGATAAGAGGATTGTTGTTCTTACATTTTAGAATGTAAATTTTCATGTAAATCTGTTTTCAAAACAGTACCTGCCTTCTAACCCCAGCTGTGCTTATTATCCTTGAGTCTTGGTGATGACATTTTAACAGAAAGCAAATTCAAGTCTTCTTCTGGGATGAGTAAGAAGTAGTGCTTGACTGCAGAATGAGACTGACCAGCTTCAATGTCACCTATATTCTTATTTGCAGAACACTTAACATTAAATTGATAAAATATTTCCTAGATTTTGTGATTTGGATTAGTTTGCATTTTATTGGTTTCACCCACTCAAGCACTTAGCGTGCAGCTCTCTCTTGGTTTCTGAAGACATTCATCACTTACTCACATGATTGCCTCTCCTACTCTTTGTCATTGAAAATTCACACTCTTTAATTTATTTATATTGTCTCAGAAGCACTGTCATTTTAATGTTTAAAAAATGATCAGGGAAAGTCACTTCGGTGGGGAGAGTTCAGAAGTCTTAGTTCTATTCATTTTTTGAGATTTCCTCTGTACCTGCATCCCCTTATCAGCACCTACATTCCAAAGAGTCTCAAATATGTCTCTAGCCCTGACCTCTGTTGTGACTTTTACACCCACTTATGTCACTGCCTGCTTGCACATATCACAGGACCTCAAACTACCTTTCCCTATCTCAGGAAATGGTGATCTCATTCTCCTAACTGCTCAGTCAGAAATTGTTACAGTTCTCCCTGATTCCTTCCTTTCCTTTACCCCTTATATCGGATCCATCAGCATGTCCTGTTGGCTTTACCTTAAAAAATATAGTCAGATTATTTCTCATCATCTCCACTGCTACTGCCTTATTGCAAGTTGCCTTCATCTCATGCCTGTATTATTTTGGCATACTCTAAGTGGTCTTCTTGCTTCCATACTTGGTCCCCTACAGTTTATTTTCAACACAACAGCCGGCATGTTCCTATGAAAATATGAGTCAAACTGTGACACATCTGTGCTCAAAATGCTCCGATGGCTTCCCCTCCATCTAAAGAGCGAATCAAAAGACCTTCTGATGGCCTCTGAGGCCATCTGCAAGTTGATCTTTAACCCTGTCATCTTTTTGATCACAGCTTCTACTTTTTCCCTGTGTTTACTTTACTCTGAGCGGCAATGGTCTCCCTGCTCTTCCTCAAACATGCTGGGTATATTCTCACCTGGGGGCGTCTTTGCACTTGTCTAAAATGCTCTTTCTTCAGATTGTCCCCAGGTCTGTCCCTTTGTTTCTTTCAGGTGTTTTCTGGATTGCCACCTTCTTGATGAGGCCTTTCACTCACTGTCCTTGAACACAATGACCCTCCCCTATTGACAGCTCCCAATAAAGAGTCCCAAGCATCGCAAGTCCTCAGTAAATGCATATTGTACATTTTCAAAGGTTGGCTAAGGAGAGTTTAAGCAGATTGATGGGAATGGATAGAAATGACAGGGAGCAAAGAGGGAATTCCAGCTGGGTGAATGGCCAAATAAGAGCTAAGATATGATACCCAAAACTGAGGAATAATTCACATTCTCATGATAAGCAGATTCATATCTCATGATGAGCAAATTCACATGTGAGCAGATGATTTAACCAAAGGAGAAGGTATACAGGACCCAGGACAGAAGCCAATTTTGAGGAACGGTGCAGTGAGCTAAAAAGAGAAATGGGGAAGGGTGATCAGAGAGATTAGAACAGATCAGTATAACAAATATCAAAGTTCAGGAAGAAGTGAAAATAATCATAATGTCTAACATCATTGAGGATATGTTTATTTCCTTTATTATCTTATTTAAATTTTATTAGTTTATGTTATTCTGTTTTGACATATGAGCAACTTGAGACTTGGGTCTTAAAGTTAGTAAGGGATGGGGCTGGGAGTCAACTCCAGGTATAACTCTGCATCTTTGTCACTTTCCACAATCTGGAATGCCACCAAAAGGCAGGGAAAGCATTTTCAAGCAGTTGCGCAAATACTCTTAACTTGGTGGGAGAGTCTCGTAGAAAATCTTGCCATAAATATAAAAAACAACTTCTAGGCAGTAGAAGTAGGTAGTTTAATTGACCACTTCCAAAGAAGTAGAAATGGACACGTTCCCCTGAGGACAACATGCTAAAATATCTTTAAAATATGATTGCTCTTTACATGCCATAGTGTTTACAGAAGAATGCTTTAATTAGTTGTTGGGTACCATATGAATTTCACAAATATTTATTAAGCTCATACTGTGTTTCAGGCATTATAATATGAATTAGAATTGTAGAAATACAATTCTGCCCGCTAGGGTCTCTTGGAGAGATAAAGACATGTTACTGGCGCATTTTATATGCATACATACATATATACATACGTAGGTAGGTAGGTAGGTAGGTAAATAGATAGACAGACAGATAATGTAGTGGTGTACAAAAAAAGTAGTTATTTTTCCCCAAGAAGAAGGAGGTCCAAGAATGACTGCAGAGTCATCTTGAATATTAAAATGCCAGTAGTCGTTCATCAGACAGGTAAGATTATGGCAAGGTTTTCCAGACAGCAGAAAGAGTAAGAGTTTGGCATAACAGTATACGTAGGTTGGAGAATTAAGGGAGCTAAGAGGTTCAATATGGATGGATCATTGGTTAGAGGTGTAAAGTGGTATAAAAGACAAAGCTGAATTTTGTAGCAGGGTCTTGAATGTCACACCAAGACCTCTATCCTGAGGGGGATGGGAGGCTAGTATGGGGTTTAAGATCCTATTGGCGTATAAACCCGAAGAGGTTTGGGGAGGGTGGATTTGAGAGGAACCAAGGCTAAGTAAAGGCAGGGGCCAGATTTGGAGACTCTAATCATCTAGACTACTGCTACTCAAAGTATGGTGCCCACTGGCCAATAACTTCTTACCATCCAAGTATAAGAAACGTATGCTAGATGTAAGCCAACTACTTCAACTAAGTACACTGTTAAGTTTGGTTGACTTCATTTTCATGACAAGACTTTCTCCAAAAAAGAAGCTGTGCTTTGATGTACATCCTGGACAGCCACTTACCTTGAAATGAACTCATTTTGAGTGGTTCTGCTCTATACTATTGGTCTTCAAATTCTTTCAATCTCACATATCAATAAGTGAAAAATATTTGAGTGTATATCACTAACATATGAATAGTCACGAACTCTATACATGTATTCCTGTAATATAATATTATATATACTATAACACACTAAACATACATCTTAAAATAATGCAATGAGAATAAGCAATGTATTTTTTTTAAAGTTTCATTAAAGCAAAAGCAGTGCTATCAAATATGCTTAATTAGTTTTGAAAATTATTTTTAACCCTTTTGGCTATGGCTGTGCAAAGCCTGCTTCTGGTTTAGTTTATTTTGATTTTGGTTTAAATGGCTGTCCTAGTTGAAAAAATTTCCAAAGATGGGTATTTCACCAAGAATAGAGTAGGCTTGACTGAGTTTATTAAACTAAGATTCTCATTTTTCAGTCTAATTCAGTAATTAAATACATGTTTTTAATGAAATTTTATATTTTCTGATGTCAATCAGTTGTTTTTGCAAAGTGATCTGAAGGTGTTTCGTTTGCACATTTTATACACATGGATTTTAAACCTTTTGCAACTCTGTATTATTTTCCTAGAGCCATGGTAACAAAATGCCACCGATTGGCTGATCTAAACAACACAAGTGTATTTTCTTACAGTTCCAGAGGCTTCAAGTCCAAAATCAAAGTATCAGCAAGTTTGGTTTCTCGTGAGGCCTCTCTCCCTAGCTTGCAGGTGGCCGCCTTCTTGCTGTATTTTCACGTGGCCTTTCCTCTGTGAGCACCCATTCCTGGTGTCTGTCTGTATATCCTAATCTCCTTGTCTTATGAGGCCACCTGTCAGATTGGATTAGGGCTTACCTAAACTCATTTTAATTTAATTACCTCTTTACGGACCCTACCTTTAAATATAGTCACATACTAAAGTGCTGGAGGGTAAGGCTTCAGCATTTGAATTTAGGAAGATGGGTGCAATAATCACAACAAACTTAATTTGAAAGATTTAAAAACAGGTTAAAATTCTATTTCTGATTTGAATCAAACAGAAATTTTATGGCATTCATCATTTTTATCAGGAAATCCACATAATATGTGAATGTTTCCAAATACCTGTTTCTAAAACCTTTCTCTAAAGCATACATTTCTTTCAAAAAGCAATGACTTTTCTTATTACTTGGTGAAATAGTACCTTAATCTTGAAGAAGCAGATATAAAAGTGTTATGGAAAAATATCTTCCAGGTTAAAAATTACTGACAGGGACTTTATCACACAGAAAAGGTTAACACGTTTTCCCCCCCACTTGTCTCCTTATAAAAAGAAAAATGTATAATGCTTTTAAGTACTTTGCCATGAATTAACAGTGAACTCCACGTGCGTGGCACAGCAGATTTTCAAGATCACTCTGAGCCTATGTGTTAAGAGAATAGGACCCTAAACACACTTAACTGGGTGGATTCAGTCTGAAAGTGAAATAAAATTGTCAAAGGTAAAAGAGTGAAGGTATCCAGTGCTTAGGACTGTGGATCACTCCCTCTTTTCTAGGAGGCATCCACCGCCTACCTGGCCCCTGAGGGACAATGGCCATCTATAAGTAAAAGATTAATACAACTTAATTTGTTCTTATTAAAAAATGCAAGTATAAATAGAACCTCTAATATTTCCTCTCACCCCAACAGATTATCTTGTGCATCTCCGGGGTGCTGTGTTCCACTTTGGCAAGGGCTAGAGTGGATGCTCAATGATGAGATTCCAAACTGAGGCAAAACCAAGGGAATGAGAAAGGTTGTGATGATACAGACGCTCGAGGGAAGCAGAATCAATAGAACCTGATCACTGATTGGAGGTGGGGATGTAAATCAAAGGAAATGCACAAATATGTATGTTTTCATGCTGTTTAAAAATGTCGTTATCCCATCTTTCCCCATGATTGTAAGTTCTTCCAGAAATGAGTTGAACTATCCTTTATATTCTTCCTTCTTTGTGCCAGGCATTGTGCAATGTGCATTCAGGTACATTTTCTCTGCAAAGACTAGTGAGCCTTCCATCTATTTGTGGGCCTTGCATTTCAAAATGTTTCAAACAGCAGCTGCTCCATGAACAGAGCCTCTATGAGCACATACACCAAGGTGGCTGCCTGATCAGGGATCAGGATGGCATATTGAAGCTTGGGGCCTTCTGAGTCTCAAAGGACAAGGACTTTCTTCTAAGACATAGCTTATACAGCCAGGAAAAGGGAAATTACAGAAGCCTTTACCTGAGACAGCAACATTCTCTACCCCTGAACATAAGCTTCTCCCCTTAATATCTCCATCTGTTCCAAAAAAGTAAAACAAACAAAAAGACTAAAATATTCTTTTGTATGTCTTACTCACAGCAAGGTTGGTCCACTGTATACTCCTCCAAATGCATCTTTGTCAATAACTGTCAGGTATTTATTCTTGTTTAGGTAACTAGAGACAGACAGAGAGGAAGAGAGAGAGAGAGAGAGAATGAATGAATGAATTAGGTGATTTTAAGAAATCACACCAAATTAGTACAAATACCAGAATAAATGTGACCATAGTATTGACTGATTTCAAGAATTTAGAGGATACTTTGTCTTCTGGCTTAAGCCCTACGATATTCTAGGTTTCAACTGTAAAAAGTTTATGCACATTAATTATGGCAGAAGTTTTTGAAAATGAGGATGTTTATGATCTAGTTTGCATACCTAAATTTCTTAAAAGTTGCTTTAATTCCCTATTTTCCAGGCCAGTGGCAATTGTATTTTTTAATCTCTGTAATGCCAGTCCTCTTTTATACCAAATTTTGTTTCTTAGTATTAATTAATATTCCCATTTAATTTTGAAGACCAGGCTTAAATCAGGAATGGAATGAAGATGGTGAGGGTGGTGAGTGATGCTTAGAACTGTCAGGGATTCAGATCTTTTCTTTGGGTAAGGTTGTCAGATTTAGCAAATAAAAATGCAAGATGCCAGTTAAATTTGAGTTTCAGATAAACAATGAATAATTTTTTAGTAAAAACATTCCCCATGCAATTAAAAAATATTTCAGTTGAGCTGAAATTCAAATTTTATTGGGTGGCCTTTATTTTATCTGATAACCCTATTGTGTGTGAGGAGTGTTTAGGCAGATGAGATTACAGAGTATATCTTCCATGGAAGAGGTTTGATGGACACAATGGTCTTTCCATTTTAAAAACACACTGGACATTAGAGGTTAAAATATTTTTGGAGCAATCTAAGTTACAAAGTGATTTTAAAATAAAATTCCCTCCAAATGGATAAATGCTTCCAAGGATTTTGAAACTGGCCTTTTCCCCATAACTTTATTACAACACAAAATTATCTAAAAAGAAGCATAGCATGTATATATCCTTGTTACAAATGCTCCCAATTTACATGTTTAGAATAACTCACAACATAACCTCATCAACTTAAACATTAGCAAGTGGCCACCTGCCGATGCAAAAGGAATACAGCAGAGACCCTTAGAAGGTCTGCTTAGATATGGCGAATGCTTCCATTATTCTACTTATGGGGTTTGCTCTTCATGTTGGAACACTTTTAAGGGCAATGGTTAACAATAATATTAAACCTTTGGTCAGAAGGATTTCTTCTCCAGAGCCCTCACAGAGAAACTTCCCTCCTGGTTAACTGGACCCAGGCATGAGTCTTCATCGGAGCAGTGGGAGGAAGAAGAGTTTTACCAATCACCAGTGCTGAAGAAGTCTATCCCTCTGAGCAAGATGAGGGAATCACTAAATGATGAGTAAGTGCTAGGAATCCACACAATGACATGTCATAAATTGGCATATATTTTTGGGTCTTTCAATTTTCTTCTTTTTTTTAAGATGGAGTCTCACTCTGTCACCCAGTCTGGAGTGCAGTGGGATGACCTCTGCTCACTGCAAGCTCCCGGGTTCAAGTGATTGTCCTGCCTCAGCCTCCTTAGTAACTGGGACTACAGGTGCTCGCCACCAGGCCCAGCTAATTTTTGTATTTTTAGTAGAGATAGGGTTTCACCATGTTGGCTAGGCTGGTCTCGAACTCCTGACCTCAACTGATCTGCCCAACTCGGCCTCCAAAAGTACTAGGATTACAGACATGAGCCACTGCACCAGCCCAATTTTCTTCTTAAACAGAGATTGAGAACTACCTAATCTAAAGTAGCCATTACCATTTTCCCCCCATACACTATTTCTTTTACAGCATTATCACAATTTATAATTATTACCTTGTTTATTTACTTCCTTATTGTCTTTCTCCCCAACCAGAATGAAAGTTCTGTGTCTACCCAGTGCCAAGTTCAGTATCTGTAACTATTTGTTGGATGAATGTGTGAATGAGTGAGAAAATAAATCAATACGCTTTTTCATCAAGACAGTAAAGTGGGCAGTGTTAAACTCTTAGGGTGACACAGATGATTGCTTTAAAGAAAAAAATAATGAAGAGTGAAAGAATAGAAGACTCGGTTTATGGTGTGGTGGCATTTGACTAACTGTTCTTCTTGAGGTAGTGATTTTTGAGGCATCTGGTTTACACACGCCTCAAGGGTAGAGTCCAAATTTGGCCTCTTCTGGTAGTGGCTGAACACCCAGTATTCAGGGCATCGTTAAGTGTGACACAGGGAGGGTCAATAAATCTCAAATACATTCAGAGACCTGGCTAAGATGCTGAAGCAGCCAATCTGTGCCTTCCCGATGGCTTCAATCATAGCCCCCACCTAATCATTGTTGGACTCGCCTTTAACCCACTAAGTCTTCAGAGTTCTTTTGGTCAGTGACACCTGGAGTGGGCAAAATCCACTTTGGAAAAAAACCAACTGCAGAGAAGATGTTGAATGGCATGATTTTGTAAAAGGACAACTAAGCTCGGTATAAGGGCCGCGCTGGCTTGCATCTCTTTTTGTATTCTCTGGACATTGCAGCTTAAAAATCACATTCTGTTCCCAGACTGTTGAAAACCAAGTGAGAGCCGGTGAGCTCATCTCAGTTTTTCCTCTTAATCTCTAACTGCTGCAAGTGAAATTCGGCTTGCTCTAATCATTAGAAATTATTGTAAAACCAAATTATTGCTTGTCCAACTCTGCAGTGTTTTCATCTGATATTTAATATACTCCTGAGGATAAGGAGCTTGGTTGATAAGCATTGCAGTTTACCAGAAACTCTGCAGAAGACTTCAGACTGAAAAGCCAGCCAGAGTCCAGGAGGGGAGGAGGAGGATGCAGAGGAGCCCTGGCCAAGCTGAACGGAGATGAACCGACCCTTCAGGAGGCTGTGTTCTCTAAAACCAATGTGGCTTTTGGGTACTTTACCTCTTAGAGATAATTAGATGCTTAAAAGCGAAACCATCACTCTGCCTGCAGCAGATTTGAGGGCTGGTTCATTTTGCTTTTTAACCTTGCTACAGCGGCAAGCTGCTCTTGCCTTCCATCTGAAGTCAAGAGAGTCAGGAGGGAAAATACATATACAGAAGCCTTGATATCCAGGAAGAAAGTGCTTCCATCAACCTCATCTGTCACATGACATTTTCTGGGATTATCAGTCTAGTTAAACTGCTTCCTTGACCATGACTTACCTTGATTCTTCTAAAATCCACATTTGTAACCAGCTTGGATAAATCAGTCACAAATCTTGCTAGGCTATCTGGTTAACCTGCTCTAGACAATGATTATTTTAGAGGGGAGTGATAATTTAAACATCCCTTGCAAAGAGAAGATGAACATAAAGAAGCTTAAAAGAGAGTCAAAAGGCTTGTAGTAAGAGATGAAAGGAAATACTTCTTGAAAGTCAGGGTTTCTAAATATCTACACTGGGAAGGGCTTATAAGAAAAGAACTGATATTTCCTTTAAAAATAAGGTAGACATGAGTCCATCTCTATGTGTTCAACAGCTTTTCTCTGCTTGGGGGCTTATTCCTCTTTGAGAACCTGTTGGAAGAAATGAAGTTAACTCACTGTGAGTTAAGAAGCCGTGCCCTGATTTAAGATTGCGAATACTTCATAGTTAGGGAAGACCAATGTAGTCAAGAAAATGAAGGTGGACAGGAATGAGCTGTGGAAAATATTCAATTGACAAACTCAGTATTGTGTGTACAATATGTACGTGTATGTACGCCTTTATCTGTTGGACTCACTCTTGGCACATAGCAGCCATTCAATAAAGACTTGCTGGAGGAATGAATGAAAGCTCGGTTGTTGAGTGACTCCTAGAAAGAGGCACCCTTTACACCAGGTTTAGAAAGAAGTGATGTATGCCAGAGAGAGGAGTGTGATGCTGTGGCAAGAGAATTTGCTATTGCTGCTGAACTTTGCTCTCTGCGGAGTTTCAGGATACATTTCTGCTCCAAGATGGAATTTTAGCCTGTACCTCCACAATCCCTTTAGGGGAAGCTTGAACTGGTCCCTGCTTATGTTGTGAGTCTCTAATGGGAATACTTCTGTGGGGAACCCTGTTTTCCTCCCACGGCTTTGATAACTCAGAAAATTAAAAGGAACCCCTGCCAAGCTCTCATGTTAGTTTGAAGAGAAGCTGGATTGCTCTATGGAAACCCTTTTGTAGCAGAAATCAGGACACCTGTTTGTAAATAGCAACATGTGAGAAAATACTCAACTTTCAATAGGCAGAGGGAAAAGTAAACCTTAGGGTATATCCTACAAGCTGTTCAAACACGTACCCCATGATAAATAATAGCCTTCTTAATCCTATAGTCTTCTCTATCATTGTCTTTTCCCAGTGCTCCAGGATGTGGTGTTTTACTTCGAATCAGCTAATGCATGATGCTAATTAGTGCATTCATTGTGTTGACTCTGTTTATACTAATTAGTGTATGGGTAGGCTCTTAGCACATCCAAATGGTATTTTTATTCCTGCCTAAATATTTACCGTCAGATGGTAGCTAGTTACTAGAGTTTGACAATAGGGAATGTGATACAGAGAATCAGACATTCTGTGAGAAGCAGCATATCCCCATGCAGATTGTGTGGAAAGAGGATGGAAAAGAGATTCCAAACAATGAGTGTGTGACTTAACTTGTGTCTGAGTACAGTTCAACTCCTGTTGAGCAAAGGATGCTTTTATTATTGTTAATGTCACCTCTCAGTGATGACAATGTTTTGGCGTCATAGGAAGTCATAGGACAACGTGCTTTTACACATCTGCCATCATTTTCATGAAATCCTAACTAATTACTCGACTGCTGCTGAGGCATCAGCACTTGCACTCAATGTGGAATTTGTCCAACTTGGCTCTAATTGTATTATTTAGTTACATTTTAAAAAATGGGTGTAAATGAGGTCAATCTGCTAATTTCAGTAAATTGTCATGAGGTGGAATGATAGGGGATGATTGCTCTCTTGGATGACACATTGTTTAAATTAGAACCTAGTAATATTTACACAAACTTCTGGAGAAATTACCAAATTGCTAACATACTATGTGCAATCCTTGAACACTATTAAGATAATAAAGGAGATCGATGTATTTGCCTTAGTTTAAAATCACAATTAGCATTGAGACCAAAAGCAACATCCCTCTGTTAAAAACACAATGTGAATACTCTTTCATTGTTACTATGGTACCTTAACTTTCTTTCCTTCACCTATAGCTCAATCCTTGTCTTCCTCCAATCCCAGGACCGTTTATCACAACCATCATTTTGATTTTACATTGGATTTCCATGATATCTTTTACCGAAGTGCTTAAATCTAGGAAAGAATAAATTTCTATTGACTAGGAATCAGAAACTTAGGGTACAATGATAGAGCATTGTTTTGTACCAGGAGCAGTTTCCAGCTTGGATTCAAAATACTGATTAAAAGAAAATCTTTGTTTTCTATTATGATTGGATCTGCTCTTTCTGTGGCCAAATATTTTAATCCAGATACTTTTTAATCTTTATCCCATGCTTGCCCTTTAATCTTTATGAGAAATTCAGACAAATAGACTACGTATTTTGCCACACAATGGTCATCCTCACTGAATTCTTTTATCCGGAGGTCTACAAACTCTGACCCTCCAGTCCAATCCTGCCTTGCCCCTGTTTTTGTAAATAAAGTTTTATTGGAACATAACCATGCTCATTTGTTTAGATATTGTCTCTGGCTGCTTTCACGCTACAAAGGCAGACTTAAGTAGCACAACTAAGACCATATGTCCCATAAAGCCCCAAATATTTGCTATCTGGGCTCTTCCCAGAAAAAGTTTGCTGACCTCTGATCTATACTTGTAGAAACCAAGAAACAAAAGATTCTTAACCAAGAAATAGTTTCCACATTTGTTAAACTCTTCCAAATAACTTCAATACTTAACATAAAAATGTCAAGGAAGTATTGCGAAATAGTATCCTGATTTCTTTCCTATGTTTCAAGTGATAGTTGGATGGTAAGTCATGGCAGAAGCGAATTGAAATCCATTGCCACTGACAGAATAATTCTGCCATCAGCCACGCCGCCCACAGAATCCATGATACGGTCTGAGGAGAAAGCCGGTGTGAAAGTAGAGAGTCTCTCTCTATATACAGCAGGTCCTCTAATAATATTGTTTCATTCTATATTGTTTCGTTTTTGTTTGTTTGTTTGTTTGTTGAGATGGAGTCTCCAACCTGGGCTGGAGTGCAATGGCACGATCTTGGCTCACTGCAATCTCCGCCTCCCAGGTTCAAGCGATTCTCCTACCTCAGGCTCCCAAATAGCTGAGGCTACAGGTGCTTGCCACCAGGCCTGGCTAATTTTTTGTGTTTTTAGTAGAGACGGGGTTTCACTATGTTGGTCAGGCTGATCTTGAATGCCTGACCTCGTGATCCACCTGCTTTGGTCTCCCAAAATGCCAGGATTACTGGCGTGAGCCATCATGTCCTGCCCAAATTGTTTAGTTTTAATAAGAAAAATCCATTCCAGGCTGAAGCTACTGTTTGTGTGAAGTGTGCACACCCTCCCCATGACTGTGTGGGTTTTCTCTAGGTATTCCAATTTCCTCCCACATCTCAAAGATATGCATGTCAGGTTCCTTGGTGTGTCTAGATGTTGCCAGTCGGAGTGAGTGTGGCAGTGTGTGTTTTCCTGTCCCATGATGGGCTGACGTCCTGTTCAAGGCTGGTTCCTACCTTGTGCCCTGAACTTGTTTTATAATTCATCAGTCAGAAGCATAGGACACAACCTGGGGCCTGTGACTGGCATCTGAAGCAGCAGGCAGTCTTGTGGATCTGATAGCTGCCTCCGGGTAGATAGTATCAGAATTGAGTTAAATTGTAGGACACCCAGCTGGTGTGTGTTGGAGAGTTGATTACTTGCTGTGTTGAGGGGAAAAAAATCCTTCAAACATTTGGTGTCAAAATTGTTGTATTGAGTACGTGATGGTAGGAAAACACCTTGGTTTTCTTCCTAACTCTCAGAGGCAGTATGTCCCCCAAAAGTCTGCAACACCAGACCAGAGAGAGGCTCCTATAACTGCGAACCGCTTGGGAAGCTTTGCAAACTAAGGCTCCCTCTTTGGTATGAATAATTCAGATGATTTTATTAGAAGATCTGAAAAGTCCACCTATATACCTTGTTTAACTTTATAAGATCATAAACTTCTTTTAAAAAGTAATACCCATTAATTTACTAAGGAAAGAAAGTTGAAGAAATACAGCTTAAAAAGCAAGGCTCCCCCTCTCCCATCCTTTCCCTTACCACGAAGGCTCAGGAGAAGCTCAAAGAGAAATTATTGTTCACTTGTTAGTTTTTCCATCCTTTCAATAGAAAATGTCTCTAAACTCCTTTGATATTCTGTGGCTAATTTTATGGCTTGTCCTAAGATAATAAATAAGCTGCTAGACTTATACTAAGATCCACTTAGCACACTTAACACTTCCTGATGACAGAAGACCTCTTTTGAAAATCTCTTGAAGTCTTTGCAGAGTTTTCTATACATGACCAGGAGGCTAATCATGAGCGGGGAGTGAGACGTTTTGCAGCAAAATAGTCAGTATACATAAACTAAGTTCAACACCAGTTCTTTGACTTGAATAATGTTTTATCATCCCAGCCTTTTTGTCAAGTTATCCCCGACTCAGATTTCATCTGGAAGCTCATGAGCGGCCTTGCTGCCCTGGTAAAGTCAGGTTCTCATGGACTAATGGCGCTGTTGCCTGATGTGACTGTCCTCTGAAACTTCTGATTATGCCTTGAGTTGCCTCCTTTCTCTCACATGATCCCATTCTTTTCGGGAGCAAGATATTTTAACTTCTGTATTTAGGGCCTTTAATAGATTGAGCTAAGAAATCTAAGCAATCTTCAGGGCTAAGAAACAAGCGGCACTTGCCAGAGCTGGGTGTCCACACCTTGGTGGTGGCTGGTAAGTCAGCCATGATGAATCCCAGCAGAGGGCAGGGAAAAGAGTCCTGAATCAGGGGACCCAGGTCTCAGTTTTGACTTGGCCACTAGGCAGCTCTATCAAATTTAAACAGCCATGAAAAAAAAGGCCGCATGTTCCTGTTGGGCTTCATTCCCTCCATATGTAAAATATGACAATTGGACAAGAAGATAGAGCATGTATTTTGCAGCAATAGTTCTCAACTTTTCTCTGTATTGGACTCACTTGGAGAGTTTTAAATCCCCAGGATCCTGGCTACATCCAGAATGTCTGAGAGCAAAACCTAGGCATTAGTGCTTTCAAAACTCCCAGTGTTGAGAACTATTGCCTCTGTAGACCTTAAGATCTGAATTTTACACTCTGTCTTTAATAAATGATAACTCATAGTGTTTGAGGGTCATATCTTCCAATGGCTAAATATGGCAGGAGAAGTAGGCAGATAATTTGAAGCATAGATTCTTATTTTAGGCTTCAAAATCTTTTTGCTTGTGGAAAAATGAATGTTTTAGAAATAAATTACCCTATATCCCAGGTTTTGGGTTTTTTTTCTAATCCACCATTCTGGAAAGGCAGTTTTAGATCAGGCAAGAGTCAGCTGAACACACTGAATTCAGGAGCCATATTGACAGCTCTGGTTTCCTTGGTTGAAGATTTCCTTACTGTCTCATATTCCTGCCCTTGCTAATGTGAGTCTTTGTGCTAACATTTTGATGCACTCTATGTCTAGAACTGTGTAACAGTCGTCTGAAATCTCTATACCCTAAGTACCTACAAACTATCTTCATTCTTTTAAGAAGTCTCCGTACTCCCTTCATAGAAAATTTGAATTTGGAAGATCATTACTCCTAGTTTTCTAAGAATAGTTGAATCAAAGAGGAAAATATTTGGTGAAATTCACACAATATTAAAATCAAATGCCACCTTTCCAGAATGCTGGATTAGAAAAAGAACTTGAAACCTGGGATATAGGGCAATTCACTTTTAAAACATTAATTTTAATAATGATTTAAAAAAACAATGAGCTAAATCTAGAGAAAATCTGGCTTGTATCTCCAGAGAAGGAAGGCAATGTTATTCGATATTTAGGCTTCATATTTTCTCCCTGAGATGCATATTTTGGGTTGGCTACACTTCTCCCTAATGTACTTTGACCTCTGAAATTGCTGCCCTTGAACTGACCCCTACAGAATGTATGCTCAGTGTGGGCAGGGAGCACATGGCTCCTATTCATCTTTGTTTCTTTGTTTTCCCAGCAAATAGCACAGGCCCTGGTACATTGTAAGTGTCTAATAAATAGGTAGAAAAGTAGATGAAAGATTGTAAGAGGTTAGTATCATAAAGTTAAGATGGAATGAGGGTCCTTCCAATTCTGTAAATAAACTAGAGAGGTAAGTATCACTTTATTGAGTCTTTTTGGACTTCACCTATAATTACTGACTTTAAGAAATAATGGAAATGAACCATTATGACTCCACAACCAGGCAATTGAGAGAATGGTACTGTCGCTCTTCATTTCATAAAGATTGGAAGGAAGCACAAAAGTCGGCAAAGAGTGAGGCTTTACTTCAAACAGAACTCAGGGAGCCTTGCCTCAGCGTAATGACTTCAAACACTTGTTTACCATTTACTATTTCAAAATGGAATTGTTCCAGAACCTATCACCTAACCCCTAAACCAGAATGTCAACCAAAATCACTTAATCTACATGCGTGTTCTTCTCCATCCAGAGCCACTGCATAGGGTTCCACAGCTTATTGACCTCACCCTTGCTTCTTAAAGTGTGTTCTATGAACAGCAGTGTCAGCATCAGCTGGGAATTTGTTAGAAATACAGAATCCTGAGGCCAAATCCAGAACTACGGATTCAGAGTATGTATTTTGATAATACCCCTCAGATGGTCTGCATGCCCAGGAAAGTTTGAGAAGCCCTGTACACAACAGATTTTGAGTCATAATAAGGCCTTCAGATTTTGCAGGGATCATTTCTGGAATATAAAATTACTATGTATGTAATTACTATGTATGAAAAATTATGTAAAGTACTAGGTACTTTTAACATTTCATATAGTAATTTTATATTATATTTAAAGTGAAAAAATAATCAGTTTACAAAAATGAATACATAACAAGACACTACCAAAAATGAGCAGGTAAATTTGAAAAAACAACAAATAGAAAAAATATATCATTTGTAAAGAAATACTCAAGAAGTGTTATCAAACACATCAAACGCAAAGTCCATTGTTTGCTGTTTCAGCTGTTCCCAGCACTATTTATTTTTTGAAAAGGCAAAAGTTGGATATGATTTTTCAGCTATTTCTGAGTGAATCAAATATAAACTGACATCTTTCCCAAAAACATGTTCAGAAAGGACTGAAGAGGAAACACCTTATTTTCTGAACAGCTTTGGACTTCATTAAAAATACATTTTACTTCATGTACATAATAGATGAACATTTACACACACACACACACACACACACACACACACACACACAGACACACATATACACATCAGGGATAAAAGCTTTGGGACTTACGATTGGAGCCAATATTAAGTGTTCACTAAAGTGGGCCCCTGCCAAGTTCCTTGACCTCATTTCCATGTTGGTCATACAAACTCTGGGTGGAAGATGCTCTGATAGAACCTATCTCTTAACAGAATTCTGCCCCATAGGATGGTTCTTCTTAGGGTGAGGGGAAGTGACAGTTTTCATGGCTACCCTTGACTTACACAGCATCCAGCCTTGTCCCATTGAAAGCATGTCCTTGGATTGAAGTGAAGCCATTGTTGTATAGCTTCCTACAACCAACAGAGAGAAGAGAAATCAGTGACTGGTGAGCAGTGGTGCTGGCCTGTTTCTGAAGAGTTGGGCTTTATTTCTTCAGTGTCATAAATGTGCATAAAGGTTTTTCAGGTCCCACATATGTACCCCACAAGAAAACTTTCCCATACAACTTGCTGGAAACAAGTAAGATAATGTTTCTCAGTTTGAATGCCCATTCTCCTGACCTAGCTCCTAGTACATTTAAGCTGTTTCTCAGAATCATATTTACTTTGAACAAAGCTCATTGCCATTAAAGATTTTAAAAGAATATTTCACATACATCCAGAAAAAGGGATTTCAGGTAATAGTTAACCCAATATCAATAGTGGAGGAGCAACCGCAGTCTCTTAAGATAAACATTTTGAAGACATTCATCTAAATGCATATGTTTTTAATTTTTCTATTAATATTTAAAATATTATTTCACCTTTGTATTTTATTCATCTTTTTGTCCTCAGAACTTATCATAGATTAAATGTTTAAGGGTTATGGGCTGAATTAAATTAAACCTTATAAATGAATCTAAGAAAGCAGATAGACCATGACCTCTTATGGATTTTTTTGGCTTTGTTTTTGAAACAGGGTCTCTCACTCTGTCACCCAGGCTGGAGTGCAGTGGCTCAATGATGGCTCACTGCATACTCAAATCCCTGGGCTTAAGCAATCCTCCCACCGCAGCCTCTCAAACAGCTGGGGCATGTGCCACTGTGCCTGGCTAATTTTTGTACTTTTTGTAGAGATGAGGTTGCCCCACATTGCCCAGGCTGGTCTCGAACTCCTGGGCTCAAGTGATCAGCCTGCCTCAGCCTCTCAAAGTGCTGGGGATTACAGGTATGAGCCACTGGTCTGGAAACGTTAATGTTTTTTAACTTATTGCTATATTTCTGTGACTAATTAATTCATACAATGATTCAGGGAGCCAGTCTGAAATGTTATTACTTGTATTTCCTGTTGAAGTTACTGAGACATAAAGGTGACTTGTCAAAAACACAGTGGTCTAGGACTGTTGAGACTCAGAATCCCTGACCTCAAATATGATTTTTTTTTTTTTGAGATGGAGTCTGGCACTGTTGCCCAGGCTGGAGTGCAGTGGCATGATCTCTGCTCACTGCAACCTTTGCTCTTGGATTCAAGTGATTCTCCTGCCTCAGCCTCCTGAGTAGCTGAGATTACAGGTGCCTGTCACCACGCCTGGCTAATTTTTGTATTTTTTAGTAGAGACAGGGTTTCACCATGTAGGCCAGGCTGGTCTCAAACTCCTGACCTCAGGTGATCTGCCTGCCTTGGCTTCTCAAAGTGTTGGGATTACAGGCATGAGCCACCGTGCCTAGCTGACCTCAAATATAGTTATTTCCACCTACAAAAAGCAGCCCCCCTTTCTGCAGGAGACAGGCCCCAGCCTTGGGATCTCTGAGCTGTATGGGAACTCATAGAAGTTATTGGTGGTTATTGGGATGAAAATAAGAGAAGACAGCTATGACCACACGCAGGCACTGCTAGTGGGAACTCTTAGTGGCAGTTGTAAGGGAACTTTGAAAACTACAGTAATCTACCACATGTGAACTTTGGGGGAACACATTAAGAAGCATACAGGAAAGTTCAAATTTGGAATTAGACCTGGCTCTGCCACTTAATAGTTGGCTGATCCTGAGAATTTCTCAACCTGTCTTATCCTCAGTTTCTTTATTTCTAAAAATATAAGTAAGTGCATAAATGTAATACCCAATAAAAAGGTTGCTGAGAGGATCAAATAACTATATATTTAACAAAGTGAGGAACACTTATGAGATGACCATGTTAAAAGGAGTTGGTGTGGCCTGTAATCTCAGCTACTTGGGAGGCTGAGGTAGAATTACTTGAACCCAGGAGGTGAAGGTTGCAGTGAGCCAAGATCACACCATTGTACTCCAACTCTGGGAAACAGAGCATGACTCCATCTCAGAAAAAATACTATAAATAAATAAATAAAGTATCCTAAAACTTGGATTTATCCCATATGGTGGTGGAAAACTGAGAAAGATTCTCACAGCTTTGTTGTTGTTGTTGATGTTTATTTTTGTTTAGTCTTAAATAATTACATAGTGAGTTCAATGACAGCTACTAACATGTCCTGGCTGAGGATTGCAATATCCCAGGAATATAAGTACAATGGCTGAGAAAACTACGTAAATTAATTTTTTCTGAACTAGAACTCTTTTATGACGATGCGAGAATTGTTTTGGCATTTTTATTTTTCTAAATTTGTTGAGAGCCCTGGACATTAAAAATACTTGTTTGAGTTGCATTTCAGATATTAAATAGAGGTCTTAATGAACAATTTGGCCTTGAAAAGGGAATATGGTAAAGAAAGATCAAAGAATTACAAACTTTGATTGAAACTTTCCTCTACCAGGAATACAGGTACGAAGTCAGCTGTTGGAACATGCATTGTTTCATGTTGATAGTTTTTTGAGCCTGAGCTTCAAAGAAACAAGGACTTTTGCATAAATGTAGAAATAATCATCTGAAAGGATCATGAATAATCATGAATAATCTATGCCATCCTTTCCTCTACGTTTTAGGAAATAAGGGCTTCCTTCATTCAGATGTTTATAGAATGCATCCTGGGCTCCATGCTTGATGTGGAATAATGAGCTTTCACTTGAGAGGGGTGCTTGAGATATGGGGTTTTTAGAAAAATGGTGTCCACAGATAGTAAAGAAGTTTAGCATGTAGGAGTTTCGTTATGATGAGCACTGTAGGGCACAATGGAAAGCTTTACTGAAGAAGTAAATGGCTTTGAGGTTTGAGGCTGAGCAGCCTAAGAGCCTGGGTCTTTTAAGCATGATAGGAAGAAATTATGATCGAGAAGGAGCCTCTTTTTTCTTTAAAAGAGACCTCTCACCATGTTGTGATGAGAAGGATCAGCTGAAATGCTGCACTGCTTCCAGAAGTTGAGGTAACTTCACTGGGCCCAAACTGATAAACTAGGAAGGGCTCAGAAGATAGTCTCTTAGAAAAACTGTATGAAGCTTGGATCCATGTTTCTGGGGAGTAATTTAATCAGGTTTGTATCTGTGAAGAGCCCCCCACTCCAACTTTAGTGTGAGCAAAAAATGAAACTGGGGTGACAATCCAGGAAAAAACTTCATCAGGCTTGAACTTGGGCAGTGGCCCTGAAAATAGAGAGGAGATCCTGCAGAGGTAGCTCCAACTCTACTTTGTGGCTTATACAATGAGGCAGGAATTTTCTAACAGCTTGGAGAATTAACTTATCCTTTGTACCTCTATTAGATCTTCTGCATTAGAACATTTTTGTGAATATCTCTAATTAAGCATCTACTTTTGACCATCTAAAGAGCATTACCACCATTTGAGCTCTGGAAAAATGCTGACCTCTGGCAGCATTATGCTTTCTACTTAATATCCCCTTATAGGCGCTTAATAACAGTGTGTGATCACTGAGTAAAAGTGTGAGTGCAGAATTTATAAAGCCCTTAATGGCGCCACTTTTTAAACTCAGCGATCTTGGGAAAGTCACTTCAATTTGCTTAAACCCCAGTTCTTCTTCTGTAAAATGGGGATATTTGGATACAGATGGTTATTCCGTAATAATAATTGTAGGCCAAATCGAGTCCACCACCTGTTTCTATAAATAAAGTTTTATTGGAACACAGACATGCTCATTAGTGTATGTATTGAGTATGGCTGTTTTTGCCATACAATGCCAGAATTGACCTGTTCCTACAGAGGTTGCATGGTCTGTAATGCCTACCCAGTCCTTTATGTGAAAAATGTTACCAACCACACTGCCATAATAGAATCCTCTTATCTTGTTTCCTAAACTCTTTTGTAGTCTGCAGAGTAACATCCCGTAAGACAATGCTCTAATTATGTAAAACACATTGTACTCTATAGAGTATATATGATAGGATTGCATGGCTCTTGGATGGTCTGTATACATATGAAAATGACTCACAATAGAATTTAGTTACTGGAGGGAGTAGAACTGGTAATACTCACAGTGTCAAAGTTTCATTGCATAGTCCCTGAAAAGCATTCACAGGGATTGATGTCAGGTAAGGGTTGTCTGTGATTTCACTGCAAGAGAGAGGGACAAAAACACTTAATGAAAAAATGCTTCCTTCTGGAAGGGGTTTGGCTGCACGTATGCACTTTAATAAATAACAGACACAATATAGCTTAATCTTACTTCTTGTTGAGTTTTACTGACCCTTCTTAACCACTAGTGGTTAAGGTCTGGTGAGGTGGTGAGAGCTGTCCTAGATGACATGTACCTAGAGTCCAAGTGTGGGGTAAGTGAGAGAGCTTTAGGTGGGGGCAGAGGTCCCTGACTTAATCCTCATCTCAAGGGAGGCAGATGGATCTCAGAGGCTTCTCTTGAATCTGCAACCCTTTTTCCATAACCACTAGAGTTTTCTACATGCATGGACCTTTAAGAAGGTCGGAATAAAAGGATTAATGGATTTCATTTAATGAGTATTTCTAAAATGCCTTTCACTTGCCAACTTTGCCAGGCTCCTGGAGAACCTTTCTACACCATTCTAGTTCCTGGAAGACTGCTTATATTTTGAATTGAGCTCTTTTGCAGCAAAGAAGTATGATCAATTTTTTTTTCTAGCAAAACTCCAAGAGTTTGAAGCTTATAACTCTACCTTTTGCTGACTCTTTAAGGCAAACTCAACTGGTAATTCTCTCTGCTGTATGTCCTTTCGTTCCTATAAAATTAGGTAAGACAACTGACTCCTGTCACAAGTTTAGAAAAAGAGCACATGGCTGCCAATCAGAGGTCACAGCAGAAATTTGAGTACCACTCCTGACTGTTCCTTGAGACACTGCTCAGACAAAATCACTTGAGGTTTCTATTCCTCAGTTTCCTCATTCATAAATGGAAGAGGAATAACTTTGTTTTATACCTTATAAGGTGGCTGAGAGGAGCAAATGTCATGTATGGGAAAGTGTTTAAAGACCTATTACAACTATATGAAAAATAGGGTATCATAGTTATCATCAGACCCTCCTTCTATTCAACCATTCCCATCGGCAAAGTAGTATTGCATAATTTTTTCCATTTAAAACGAAACATGCAAACAAAATCTTTTCTCCTGACTATCCTCCAATTACTGAGATATTTTCTGCTCCCTTTTAATAGTAAAACTTCTCAAAAGAGTTAATTATGGTGACTCTTTCTAATTCTGTCTACCCAAATCTCTCTTGAGCCCACTCCGACCAGATTCCCCACTCCCAGCACCCCACTGGAACTGCTCTTAGCAGAGTCACCAACAACCCACGCTGCTGAAGCCGATGGTTATTTCTCAGTCCTTGCCTTACTTCATGCCACAGCTGATCACTGCTTTTCCTTGAAACAATGGCTTTACTTGGCTTCAACCAACCCCCACGACTGTATTCTAGTTCTTGTCAGTGACAAACAAAATACTGTCAAACATGACATGTGTGCATACTTACAGTATAAAGAATATGTCAATGGAATAAACTTTGGTCAGGTCAGGGAACATTTTAAGTCCAGTGTTGAAAATGCCACTAAATTAATGAAAAAAAGAAAAAAGCATAGAATTTAGGTAAGAAAATCAACACATAGGAAGACGAATAAGGTAATAGTTGAAAGCATGGGTTCTGAAGTCAGCCTGGAATCAAAATCCCAACTCCTTCACTAAATATCTGAGTGACTGCGGGCAAGTTTTGATGGTTAGATGAGATGATGTTTCCTCAAGGCGCAATAATTAAATCCAGTCCGCCGGTGTCAATGCATCTGCTTGGCTTAGAATACTCTGGAGATTGTTTTAACCAAGTGGGATTACTAAAAATATAAATTCAGTTTTCGTGTGTGTGTGTGTGTGTGTGTGTGTGTGTGTGTGTGTGTGTATGTGTATGGGTGAGAGAGAGAGAGATTTTCTTGTTTATTTGGAGAAAATTTTGTGTGTGTTAGTGAAGGGCTAAGAAAAGGATAGGACAGGAAGATATGATGACGTTAAGCCAGCCTCTTCTTCCAAGCTCCACATTACATTGTGCTGCTATTTTGCCAAGAACAGCTTTCCTACAGCAGTGACCTGAGAGTGCCATTATAGCAGTACCATTTTAAAAAATATGTCCAGAGGGGCTGAGCATGGTGGCTAACGCCTGTAATCCTGGCACTTTGGAAGGACTGAGACTAGGGGATCACCTGAGGTCAGGAGTTCAAGACCAGCCTGGCCAACATAGTAAAACCCCGTCTCTACTAAAAATACAAAAATCAGCCGGATTTGGTAGTACAAATCTGTAATCCTAGCTACTCGGGAGGCTGAGGCAAAAGAATTGCTTGAACTCGGGAGGTGAAGATTGTGGTGAGCCAAGATTGTGCCATTGCACTCCAGCCTGGGCAACAAAAGCAAAAGTCTGCCTCACAAAAGAAAAAAAAAATGTCCAGAGGGCCGGGCACAGTGGCTCATACCTGTAATTCCAACACTTTGGGAGGCCAAGGTGGGTGGATCACTTGAGGCCAGGAATTCAAGACTAGCCAGGCCAACATGGCAAAACCCTGTCCCTACTAAAAATACAAAAATTAGCTGTGTGTGTTGGCATGTGCCTGCAATCCCACCTACTTGGGAGGCTGAGGCATGAGAATCACTTGAACCTGGGAGGCAGAGGCTGCAGTGAGCCGAGATCATGTCACTGCACTCCAGCTTGGGCGACAGAGCGAGACTGCCTCAAAAAAAAAAAAAAAAATGTCCAGAAGAGGAAGGAAACCAATCAAAGACAATGTATTTACTTTCTGAAGTTTACATCATTTAAGGAAAAGTGTTAAGATTAAAAGACATACATAAAACACTATGAGCACAAGAATTCTCAGGCTCCTGATGCCTCCCAGATTTAGTTGGCTTAACATTCGTTGCTGCTACTAGAATGTAGTTAGAATTTTTTTTGAGAATTTGGCACAACATAGAGTGAGACCTAGACACTACCCAGTAAAGCTTTAGAGAAAGTCTTCTGGTAGAGAAACTATATACACCTTCTGAGGCAAATTCAGACTTGACTCCTTCTAGAGAAGAAGGCGTAGGATTTGAAGAGGCAGCAGGAACACGAGGTCTCAAAACGAGCAAATGGGAGGGACACTTCAGATAACAAAGGAGAGAGGTGAGATTCTATAAGGTATATTTGAAATACAGTAAACAAACTAGTTCAATTGCAATAGAGGCTCATGACGAATAGTAGGAGGCAAAAAGGTCCAAGAGTCAAGTATTTAGACCAAGGCATTTCTATTCTTCAAAAACCTCAAACAAATCCTCTAAAACCATCCTATGGGTCTTCTTTCTGATGTCTTCTCTAATTACCTGAACCCCCAAACACTGTCTATGTCTCGCCTTTGTCACTGTCCTTTATTCTTCTGCAGGAGAGGCACTATTCAATTTCATACACATCTCCACAACTAGATTTTAAGCTTCTTGCAGGCAAGGACAAGGTCTTAGAAACCTGTGTGTACCCCACAGAGTATATACTGGGGGATCATCACATCAAAGGGTTATTAAGTTATTTGAAACTCAGAGTCCATAAGAAGATTGGTTGTCTTGTTCTGTAAGTGTTCATGGCTTTCCAGATATCCTTTCATCTTCATATCCCATCAGTGTCTTTTATTCTCCTGGCATCTCTCACACCCACCTCTTCCATATGCAACTAATGGCAGTGCGCGGTGGCTCACGCCTGTGGTCTCAGCACTTTGGGAGACTGAGGCAGGTGGGTCACCTGAGGTCAGGAGTTCAAGGCCAGCCTGGCCAACATGGTGAAACCCTGTCTGTACTAAAAATACAAAAATTAGTTGGACATGGTGGTGCATGCCTGTAATCCTAGCTTCTCAGGAGGCTGGGGCAGGACAATCACTTGAACCCGGGAGGCAGAGGTTGCAGTGAGCCAAGATTGCACCACTGCACTTCAGCCTGGGCAACAGAGCAAGACTCCATCTCCAAAATATATATCTATATATATATCTATATGCAACTATTTTTAGTTCCCCAAAGAAGCTGTGTGGTTCCCTGCCTTTGCATCTTTATCATTCTATTCCACCAGCTATATTTCTTTTCTGTCTCTCCCCATTCTTGTTCAGCATACCCTCTATTCATCCTTAAAGGCTTATCTCAGAAAATATCTGTGATTACATAAGTTTGTTTTAAAGGTCTGGATGAAGATGAACTGAAATGTAAATAGTCCTTATTTTGGGGTATTGGGATTAAGTTTTTAAAAAAAGTTTCTTCTACATACTGTTTTTGTTTTCTAATTTTTTTAATGCATGCAAGCAGAAAAAAGGACTCTTCTACCTGGGGTCCAGAGGGCCTGAGGTCATGCAGACGCGTGCATTGAACACATTTTTACTGAGCACCTACTCTGTACTAGGCAGTAAAGATTCAACAGAGAAAAAAAGTATTGTGGTCCCTGGATTCGTGGAGCTTATGGTCGGCTCATAAGATGTTACCAAAGCCAGCAGTGAGTGCTGGACAGTTGAGTGCCGGAGTAGGAGGTTGAAACTGTTATCCCTTCTTTTTTCCCTCCACCCCCCGCCAAAAGTGCATTTTACCCTTTGTGGGTTTTTTTTTTTTTTTTTTTTTTTTTTTTTTTTTTTTTTTTTTTTTTTTTTTTTTTTTTTTTTTTTTTTTTTTTTTTTTTTTTTTTTCCTGTGTAACCGTCACTCTTATATTGGTGTGATACCCATTTCAAACAAAATTGACCAACTGGCTCTCAGAATTTTGTTTTGTTTTGTTCTGAGATACTACATTTAAGGACCACATACACATGATAGCATTTCCTCCCTCCTGTCTCTTGGAGTGGGTTTCTGGTCCCAGCACTATGTGCTGACTTTTGAACAGGTTTTAAAAAACATGAATGATTTTACCAGATACCTTGCCCTGACCCAGGATATACACTGTGAAAGTGAACCTGGACCACATCATCCTAGGGAGATTCCTGGAAGGCAACAGCATTAAAATCTGACCCCCTCCCCACCAAAAAAAAAAGTAGGATGGGAGAGGATTTAATACTTACAGGAACTTTAGGAGGGGGAGCTCTTTGAGGGCATCAGGGTCTATGTAAGCTAAGCTCCTGGCGTTCCGAATTTCTCTGTGTAAGTTACAAGGAACACAGACATTATAATACAGCTGTATCTGTTCTTATCAAAGACAAAACAACATAAATCAGGTTTAACAAATGTTCATGAGAAAAATATACGTTTATGTGGTACCACAGGGACTGTAGTTGCCAGGAGTCCCATCAACAACAAACTAATCCTGTCTCCTCACGGGGACCCAATGGCTGGTCAGTTCTCTTGCGTTGTCGGCTTGGTTTTTGTCCATTTGAATGCATGAGCTACATTTCTCTTAATTGTAGTATCAGAGGTTTTTTTTTTTTCTTTTAGATTTAGGGAAAAAAGAAAAAACCCCTCTAATGATTTGGTGAGGAGTTGAAGACAAATATCTTTATTATTTGTAAGTATTTTGGCCAAGACAATAAGTGTTGGAGTGGGAGGTTGAGGGAATTTTATGATGAACGACAGCATAGCAAGATGGGCAGTGAGGCTCTGTCATTGCTACACTAGATATACAGAAGTAGTAAGTCTTCACAGTTCACTTGGGTGTATTTTGTCGTGTCAGCAATTTAAGACTCTTCTGCATGTATGGTGTGATATCGTGTGTCAGTAACTTACATTCTTAGGTTTATATAAATGCTGATCAAGAATGCACAGTTAGAGAAATAAGTGATTGTTAGATATGAACTCTCACTGGCTAAATTAAACATATTCAACATAGGTAAATTGAGTAAAAGGGTTTAAAGGCATTCCCTGTGCTTACATGAAAAGTATATAAGAACCCAGTAAACCTTAATATTTCTCCTTAGGAATGACACCTAAAGGAACCAGCATCCAGTCACTGGTGATGACAATCAGAAAGCTCAGAATGTGACCTCTGTAACTGTTTAAAGGTTTTACTGGAAAATAATTTACATTCCATAAATTTCAAACATTGTATATGGGCATACAGTTTGATGATTTTTAGTAACATAACTGTGAAACCATCACCACAGGTTAGAACATTTCTATCAATGATAAAAGTAACCATGGGCTCATTGCCATCAGTCTCCACTAGATCCTTTACGCCTACAAACCACTGATCGGTTTTCTATCTTTATAAATTTGCCTTATCTGGACACTTTACATAAACATATAATGGGCAGTCTTTTCTGTCTGCCTTCTTTCATTTAGAATAATGTCTGCGAGGTTCATCCATGTTGTAATGTGAATTAGGAGTTCACTCCATTTTATTTCTGAATAGCCAGATGGACTTGAGATAGAATCTTGGCTCTGCCACTTCTAATTACATGAACTTGGACAAGTTTCTTGGCCTCTTTGAGCCATAGTTTCTTTGTCTGCAAAAAAGGAACAATTAACAGAATCTCTTTCATGGGACTCTTGTGAGGACTGAATGATATTCACGAGGGATTTTATGTGTGGCCTTCACATAGTGAGGGCTCTATAAATACTGTTTTTATTATTGTTATAAGTGCAGTGAAAGCTAGAACAGACATCAGGGACTTGAGGTTGGCGATATTGCGACATTCTTGCAAAATTAGAAAAAATCTCTGGATTAGGTATTTCAATTAAGGACACTGAATATGAAATAGACCTTGGAAAAAAAAGGATGGTGAGAACAGAAATCAGCTACCTCTGTCCTGCCTACACACACAGCTTACTGTCTATAATAATATACCCTTACCGGTCCATTGTCTTCATTAACATAACTACTATTCCAGGAGACTCTTGCCCAGGCAAATTGCTTTATTGTTCATTACAGAGAGTTTTTGAAACAAAGAACCATCAATGCTTCAACAGAAAGCATCAACAGTAAGCATCAACAGTTTATTCCCCAAGATCTTAGAACTCCTCACTTCAAAATCATCACTATGCTAATCTTAAACTATTATGTCATGATTTTTACCCAACCAAGACCCTGCATGGAAATACCCTCTTTATACAGTCTTTCATTTTTTGGCCGGGCTTTAAAATGCAAAGCCCATGTCCTTGGAATTCCCTCTGTCCTGGGCAAAGTGTGACAGCTGGCCACCCTACTCCAAAATCTCATAACTTTCCCACCCTGCCCCTCCAGAGACTAGCAGTCTCTGTTGAGGTGGTCCTCTCTTTCCAGGATGAGCAATAAACTCCTTGCTGGAGCTTTCCATTGGGCGGGGAAGGTTTGAACTTGTGTCAGAGACAAACAAATGTAAACTAGGTTCAGGAGTTTGGGAACTGAGTGGGGTTTGCAGTCTGGAAAATTGCTTCACAGAAGACTATTGTTGAACAAGTAATGTTGAGTGAGTGGTCCGAGAGAACGTCACAATGAAAGAAAATGCAGCCCACCTGGGTCAGCTGAAAAGGTAGCGAATAAAAGGAAAACGAAATGCAGCTGCTAGTAACAGTTGATTAAATGAAGCTGGCAACTTACACGGAGGCTGGAAGAAGAGAAGGAAACATGGAAGAGGAGATGGCTTTCTGGAAGGAAAGGTAAGAGCTAGAAAGGAGAAAGATGAATGAGAGCTCCCACAAGAAAACACCAGGGAAAAGAAGCTGCTTTCTGAGGTAAGGTAGCAGCTCACCACTTGCTCACAATGGTCTGTGACCATTTAGCTAAACTACTGACGTTTGAAAAGTCTCTCCGGAAGTAGAGGTGGAGGGGTGGAGTGGTCGTAGACTGCCAGTAGTTTAGCTAAATGGGGAGAGAACAGCCAGGCATCTGGTGGCTCATGCTTGTGAGCACTCTGGGAGGCTGAGGCGGGTGGATCACTTGAGGTTTGGAGTTCAACATGGTGAAACTCCATCTCTACTAAAAATGCAAAAATTAGCCGGGCGTGGTGGTATTTGTCTGTAATGCCAGCTACTCGGGAGGCTGAGACCCGAGAATCACTTGAACACGGGAGGCGGAGGTTGCAGTGAGCTGAGATTGTGTCACTGCACTCCAGTTTGGGTGACAGAGCAAGACTCTGTCTCAATCAATCAATCGACAGAGGTAACACAAGAAGCAAATGCAGCTAGTAAAATCTATTCAAAGATAGGAAGAAAGGAAGGGCAGCAAAAGTGAGTACAAAAGAACATCTAATCAGAGAAGGGTGAAAGAGGTGTCCAAATTTGAATGTCTTCAAGCATGCCTATGAAGGTGAATTTGAGCCACACTGTTTTGAGTTAAGCAATCATTTATGGCCCGAACATGCAGGAGGCTAACTATGCTGCCAGAAAGCTGGAGACATTGGAAGAAAGAAAAGCCGTATGTCATTCAGCACACTAGGAATGGAGATGCCCTTCAGAGCTGAAGATGGCTGTGCCTCCAGCAGCCTGGGGCTCTGAGTGACTGCCTGGATGTGGCTGCTCTCTGCCCCACTCATCCATCCAGTACTGTCCCATGAGGAAGAAGTAAACCTCACTCACTTAGGGCTGTTACATGACTGTATTTTTGTCTGTTTCTCATAGTAATTCACCTATCCAAACTAATAAGCATAAATACAATTCTGAAAATATGGAGTGCTCAGTTCACAGTGGGCACGTCTAGTAGATAGGTTTAAAAAAAAGATTGTGCAGTTTTCACTATTTTATCTCAATCAAAAAAAGGAATAAAGAGAATGCAAAAAATCTCAAACTTTAAAAACAAAAAAAGTAAAGCTTATATATTCCATATAAAAATAACATTAAAATATGTACTGGATAGGCTGCTTAAGTATGCTCTTGTATGGAGCTAGGCTGTTTTATGGAGCTAGGCTCTTTTGTTTTGTTGGGGAAATATGCAAGGTTCTTAAAGCATATTGAGTAGAAAAATTCAGCTTTGGTAGTTGGTCTGGCTCTGTATCCCCACCTAAATCTCATCTTGAATTGTAATCCAAATTGTAATCCCCACATGTTGGGGGAGGGACCTCATAGAAGTTGATTACATCATAGGCTGGTTCCTTCATGCTGTTCTTGTGATAGTGAGTTCTCATGAGTCTGATGGTTTTATAAGGAGTTCTTCCCCACTTTGCTGTACATCTTTCCTGCCGCCATGTGAGAAATGACGTATTTGCTTTCCCTTCCACCATGATTGTAAGTTTCTTGAAGTCTTCCCCAGCCATGCAGAACTGTGAGTCAATTAAGCCTCTTTCCTTTATAAATTACCCAGTCTCAGGTATTTCTTCCTAGCAGCATGAATACAAACTAATTCAGAAGATTAAAGGGTAAAAAGAAAGTGTGCTTTTTTTCACCTGGGGAGGATGTAAATTCCCTCCTAGTGAGGTAATGACATAACTGACTCATGTGATGCAGGTAAGGACCATCTTGATTTTGCAGACAAAACTATGGAGACATGTTTTGAAAGGGCAAGTGACTAATCTCCTCCTATACACTTAGAGGCAACACTGGGCCTTTAGGACTTATAACTTCAAAGACAGCCCTTATTTTTTTAAGTGATGTTTCAAGGAGGTCATCCACCAGAACTAAAAATATGTGTAAATATTCATTGTCTAATTCTCCTTCATTAGATTTCAAATAAAATAAACATTTAGATGAAAAGTGTAACATTGATGTCCAATGTGCAGTTTTCACAAATCAGCAGATCAATAATTCAGCATACATTAAATTCACTTAATCACATGCCTATATTCTGGATTTTTTTTTCTTCCTCTGGGAAACATTTATTAATTCTCAATAAAAGCCTAGCACAGGGCAATTGGCTTGCCGGTTACAACCAGCATTGTGGCAGGCACTCAGTACCTGTGTCCATACCTCAAACAGTATGAGAAATCAGGAGGGTGAGAGAGGGGAGTTTTCAGGCGAGGGAATGAAGAACAGAAGAAGGGGAAAAGAAGACTTAAAGTCTTCTGTTAAGGGACTTCCCAACCACTGATTTCCTTCCATTTTCCTAGTGTCCCCCATCCTACCACAGTTATTCAACAGGCATTGGGTGGTGGCATTTAACTGTGCTCTTCACCCCTGGAGATAATTTCCCCACACCCTAAACTGCCCCAGTTCATGAGTGAGAAGCAGGCCAAGCCAGGAAACAAATTGGAGGGCAATCAAAAAACCCACTTTGCATTTCATCTGCAAAATTAGAAGGGGTAAAATTAGATTACAAGGGAGATGAGAAAGCTTCAGACAAATATAAACCAAGAAGACTGAGTTAGACTCAGATGTCAGAAGAGAAGCTGCCACAGCCAATTTATTGTTACCTAAAACAATAAATCTAACAAGAATATTAGCCAAAAACCTAGCTCGCCACCAGTCCCCAGCTTCTTTTTAGCTCTTGTTCTGATTTGATTTTCAATTCTTTCTCGTTTGCTTTTAAGTGCCTGTAGTTCAAAAAAATGGAAGGCAGTCACCTTGATTTTAACTAGGTTTGCTCACTCAAGTGAGTAGAGTGGGAAGAGATTAATTAAAATTAAGTGAATAATTACTGGACATCTATTAGGTGCACTTTACTGCATACTCTGGGTGGCACAACGAAATAATTACTATTTATTTTAAAAACAAGATGTGTAAATATTTCCCAAGCCATCATTTTGTTACTATAAATTCTTTAAGAGCTATACAATCCCCAGGTGAAAACTGAGACTAATAAATAGGTAAATTAATTTTAAAGTAACATTTTAGGATAGGGTTCTGTCATATAATACATTACTGATGTATCTTAACATCAAGTATTAATTTCAAGTTTAATGTATATTGAGTTTTTAAAAAGCTTATTTCATCTGATTATAGAGGTAATATATATTCATTGTAAAAACTTTGAAACATATTCACACAAAAAAGTAAAAACTGAGACTAATAAATAGTCTCAGTTTTAAGGTAACATTTTAGGATAGGGTTCTATCACATAATACATTACTGATGTATCTTAACATCAAGTATTAATTTCAAGTTTAATGCATATTGATTTTTTAAAAAGTTTATTTCGTCTGACTATAGAGGTAATATACATTCATTGTAAAAACTTTGAAACACATTCACACAAAAAGGAAGTGAACTTTCGGAGGATGGTGTGCCAAGGGAGGGTGTGGAGGTTCTGAGCCCCTCCCCTGCACCTCACCCTATGCAAATCTTCATCTTTAGTTTTTGTAATATCCTTTATAATAAGATGGCAAATGTAAAAAAAAAAAAAAACTCCCTTCATTTGATAATACAGAGAAAAACTTTTTTCTAAGCATATATATATGCACATGCATTTATATTTTAAATAACATAATGACAAAAGCTTTTCTTTCTTTCTTTCTTTCTTTCTTTTTGGAGACAGAGTCTCAAAATGCTCACTGCAACCTCTGCCTCCTGGGTTCAAGCAATTCTCCTGCGGCAGGAATTCTCCTGAGTAGCTGGTATTAACAGGTGCCCGCCACCAAGCCCAGCTAATTTTTTTTGTATTTTTAGTAGAGACAGGATTTCACCAGTTGGCCAGGCTGGTCTTGATCTCCTGACCTCAGATGATCCACCCACCTTGGCCTCCCAAAGTGCTGGGATTATAGGGGTGAGCCACTGTGCCTGGCCCAAAGCTTTTCTTATGTGATTACATTCTCTAGAACAACAGATTTTTTTCTTTACAAGACAGGGTCATGCTATGCTGCCCAGGCTAGAGCTCAGTGGCTATTCACAGGCAGAGTCATAGTGCACCAAAGCCTCAAATCTCTGGCCTCAACCAGTCCTCCCACCTCAGTCTCCCAAGTAGCTGGGACTAAAGGCTCGTGCCACCACACCTGGCTACTATTTCATACTTGACCATTCTCTTAGCTAAGCATTTAAATACTTTCCAAATTCTATTACAAATAATTAACTCTGAAACCAATGGCTTTTTACATTAATTTTTTTCACTACTCTATTTTCTTAGGGAAAACATATAGAAGTGGAATTACTAGGTCAAATGTTAAAAATGTCAAAGCTCTCAGTATACATTAGATCCTTGCTTCTAAAGCCCTGATTGTTAGACTAGCACTTACTTTTCATATTAATCTATAATATGAAAGCTCACAGAATAAATTATTTCCCACATTATCAAGGATTTGCAATGAGAGAAGTCTTAATTATTCTTTGATAATTATTAATCCATATGTAACTGGAGGAAAAAAATAATCTATAACCAAAAGGTGATATTCATGATTTGATGTATCTTTTAATTTATTAAGAAATTTAAAAATAAGAGATATTCAGGAGAGCTTATAAGTATTCAGATTTTTGAAGCAGATTGAAGAAAATTTAAATTTGTCAGCAGGTTTTCCACTAAAAATAGAACACTATAGAAGTGATTCTCTAAATTGCCTGGCAGATGCATACAGCTACTTTCATAATTGTTTAAAAATAGAGGCTAAAGCTGGTGATTGGGAAACCTCTGATGAATCCAGTGGATTCAACTTAGTGAATCAGCAGAATAAAGTTTTATACTATAAGGCATAAGTCATACATTTTACCTATCCCAGTTGTAAAATTTCTAACTTATTTTTTATTTAATAAACTCACATAAAAGTTAAAAAATTCTTCTGAGGGCAGCATTTCTTTTTCTTTTCTCTTCCCTCTTCCTTTCTTCTTTTGAGATAGGGGTCTCATTCTGTTACCCAGGCTGGAATGTAGTGGTATGACCATGGCTCACCACAGCCTTGACCTCGTAGGCTCAAGTGATCCTTCTGTCTCAACTTTCTGAGCAGCTGGGACTATAGGCAAGTGCCACTGTGGCCAGCTAAATTTTAAAGTATTTTTCATAAAGATGAGGTCTCATTCTGTTGCCCAGGCTGGTCTCAAACTCCTGGGCTCAAGCTGTCTTCCCACCTCAGTCTCCAAAATGCTGGGATTATAGGTGTGGGTCACCACTACTGGCCAGCAATTTTTAAAATTGTTGTAGATATTTTAATTAAAGAGATTTTATGGCATTGCAGTGGTTTCGGAGGCAGTCACTTTGCATTCAAATTCTCACTCTGAAATGTCTTAGCTAAGAAAACCTTGGCAAGAGCTCCTCAATGCCAATCTTCATTTGACATAGAAGAAACTAAGGCTTGGTAAAACTAGTGAGACAGTGTATGTGAAGTACTTTTAGTGAAGTGCTGGCCCACAAAAGGCATTCAGAACTTTGTAAATGTTACTACTAGGAGCAACAACAGCAGCAATCTCTATGTTACTGACTTTCTGTTACAGAAAGTATAATAGAAAATGGAAGTGTGCAGGGTTTCGTCATTTTGCAGACATAAATCTTTATCACATGCATACTTTTTGGTCCAAACAGTATCTTTGTTGAAGTTTAAAACCCAGGGGAAATTATTTGTATCCACTTAGGATCCTGAATAACTCATGGAGATCCTGCCATTCTCATATTTTTTTTCTTACAAATCCTCAATGCCTTTAGCCATTGTTAACTGATACACAATTGCTACTTCCTCTGACTACTTACTGTTGCATAACAAATTACCCCAAATTAAGTTATTAAAATAACAATCATTTTATTATAGCTAGCAATTTTGTGGATCAGGATTTCAGGCAGTGCTAAGCTGGGTGATTCTTCTGCTCTATGTAGCATCCACCAGGATCACTGGGCATTATTCAGCTGGTGTCTGGAACAATTGGAGGTGTCCAAAAGAGTGTGCTTCTATGCCTGGCTTTTTGATGGGAATTACTAGAAGGTTAGGCTCAGCTGGGCTCTTAGCCATCTCCCACATGGTCTCTCCATCAGTGCAGTTGGACATCTTACATGATTGCTCAGGGCTCCAACAATATAAAATGAAAGCTGCCAGTTCTCTTAAAGAGTGGGACTGCAACTGGCACTGTATCACTTCTAACACACTCTATTGAAATATTAGACAAAAATGTTCAAATTTAAACAAAACCAGCAACCCATAAATCCATGAAGTTCAGCAAACCTTAAGCAGATTAAATATTAAAAAAACCTCACCTAGGCATATTATGATTAAACAGTTGAAAAGTAAAGATATAGAAAAAGTTTTAAGTAACCAGTGAGGAAAAAACACATTACCTACAGGAGAATAATAACATGGATATAATTACTCATCAGAAAAGAAGCAGGCCAGAAGACATTGAAGGATATCTTCAAAGGGCTGAAACAAAAATGGCTTTGCTAGAATTCTATACCCAGCAAAAGTGTTTTTCAAATATTAAGGTAAAACATGTTTTCAGTAAATGAAACCTCAGAAAATTTGCAGCCAGTAGAACCACACTGAAATACTACAAGTTTTTTGAGCTAAAGGGAAATAATTGGACCTCCAGAAGGGCATGAACCCTGGAAATATTAAATATGTTAAGTGCACATAAATGACAATTTTTTTCTTTACTCAAATTATGTAAAAGTCAGTTGAATCTTTAAACTAAAAATAACGTATTATGTGGTTTATAACATAAATCGGAATAAAATATATGACAGCAATAGCATGACAGATGGAAGAAGGTAAATGGAATTTTCATTTCAAAAGTTTCTTACATGATATATAAAGTAATATAATATTCTTTCTAAGTAGACTGTGATAAGTGAAGGATGCATATTGTAATTTCTTGAGTAATCACAAAAATTTGAAAAGGACTAAAAAGCCAGTAGAGAAGATGGAATAGAATACTAATAAACAAAAGCAAAAACAACTAGACTAATCCAAAAGAAGACAAAGGAGAAATAAAGGAACAAAGAACAGAGAAGACAAAGCAAATAGGAAAATGATAGACTGAAACCCAACAATATCAATAATCACAATAAATTTAATGATTAAACACTCCAATTTAAAAGGCTGAGATTTTCAGGCTGGATATTAAAAGCAAGATCAAATTTTGTGATGTTTACATGAAATGCATTTTAAATATAAAGATGTAGTTATTGAATCTCAGTTGTTTTGTCTGTAAAATGATAGTAACTACTTTAGAGAATTGTGAGGATTAAATGAATACATCTGTGTTGAGCAATTAGTGTAGTCCTTGGGATATGGTAAATGCTCAGTTAAGGTTGGCTAAACATATATGTGTGCGTATGTGTGTGTACACACATATACTAAATGTTCGTCAACCAGATTTTTCATTAATTCCGACTAGCCTACTCTTCCAATTCATTATTTTTAAAATGAATGTTCCAAATACATTGTTACACTTTTTGGTTTGTTTTAGTTTGATTTCTTCACAGCTTGTTGTAGGTGAATGGCACACAAAACACACTGCCTTATCAAGACTTCTTCTTATCACACATCTGCATTGTTATAATAAATTTCAAGGATAGATTCAAATGGGGATCCAACTTAGATGCAGGAGTGGGCCGAAGAGTATGTGTCTCTGTGTAGGTAATAATTAGGCTGAAAAATTAGAGTTAACTAGTAGAGTTAACTAGGCAAAGCGAGAGAAAAATAACTTTCTAGGCAGAGGCAAAAGCATGTGAATGCCCTGAGGTGAGAAAGATCTTGGACTGTTCAAAAAACTAATGATCATGGGTGTGCAGGTGGAGCATATGAGAATGCAGAGCTGGGTAGGAACCAGCTAAGCCTGTGGGCCTGGATGTTTATGTTAAGATATTTGGATTTTATTCAAGAAAAATTATTCTGGCTGCTGTAAAGATACTGAATTAGAGGAGATCAATTGGAAATACCAGTTAAGATATAAAATTATTCTAGTTCAAGCAAGAGATGATGGTAGTTTAAATAAGAGTGGTGGCAGTAGAGAGGAAGCGGGTACATTTTATGTGTATTAGGGTAGTAGAATCAACAGGACACAGTGAAGGATTAGAAGTGGGTGATGAGGAAAGAAGGTATAGTTGTACCTCTCAGGTATCTGGGATTTGCAGCAGGATGAAGGAAGTTGCCATTTATTGGCTCAACACACACAGGAGTAGTAGATTTCAGGAGAACAATCAAGATTTCAGTTTTGGATATAAAATGTGAGATACGTATAATGTGGGAAGAGAGGTCAAGTAGACCAATAGGTATATACCAACACTAAGAAGGAGGGCCTGAACTAGATATGTATATTTGGGAATTGTTAGATAAGATCACATATCAGAAGAAGATGGAGTGAAGAGAAGAGGACACAGGATTGAGCCATGTGAAACCCAATAATTGTAAGTGGGAAAGGAGAAGCAGTCAGCAAAAGATGGTAGGAAAGACTGACCAGCACGGTAGGAGTCCAGCCAGGACTATCACAGAGGCCAAGGGAAGAGGGTATGAATAAGAATAGAATGATTCACTATTTTGAATCTTGCATAAAGCCTTTTAAGATGCAATGGTCAAAGGTTTAACAGTGTCAAACATACTGTATTTATTGAATGAATAGTTTTTGTTTTTGGAATGCCAGTTCTGGGTTACAGACCTAATTTCAGTACTGTTAAGAGGAAAATATTAGATAAATTTAATGGTTTAATTGAACAAAGACTAATTCATGAATTGGTCATCCCCCTAACCAGAATAGGTTCAGAGAGACTCTGGTGCTGCTGTGTGATACAGAATTTCTGGGGGGTAGGAGGGAAGGAAAGCGATACAGAATACAGAGTGAGGTATAGAAGCAGCTGGATTGGTTATAGCTCAGCTTTTGCCTTATTTGAACACTGTGTGAACAGTTGGTTGCCTGTGATTGGCTGAAACTCGGTGATTGGTGGAAGAGTCAGTTATGGTCTGTGGTCTGTTCACATATTCAGTTAGGTTATAGTCCACTGCATACAGAGAGGCCTTCAGACCAAATTTACAAGGAGGCAGCTTTAGACTAAATAGTGCTTATGTTCTAATACTCTAATTCATATCACAGAACAAAATCTAAATGTGAATTGGGAAGCCATCTCAGAGGATGTATATAGAGTTTTGTAAGATTGGACAAACACTGGCAGGGATAATTAGAAGTGGCAATGGTAAACTAACTGCTCAGCTTTCTATTTACCAAATCACAGGACCAAAAAGTCAGAGTTTCAAAGGGCAGCTTAGAAAGAAAACACACTTATGAAATGGAATAACATTATGTTATTTTATTGCTGATGTAGTCCTCATTGAAGTTTTTCAATAAATGCTGGCAAGATGCATTGGCATTTGACACTTGTATTCATATGTTTAGTATCTACATATCTATCCTTGCAGCAAATCCAACACGATGAAGAGCTCTTTCCTAAATAAATTAAAGGGCTTTAATTCTATATTCAGGAAAGTTTGATTGATGGTACTAGTGTGGTGTATAAATTAAACAAATCATTCCATATTGATATTCAGTTTCATGCCTTATACCCAGAAAACCATTCTCAGTTCCACATGCAAAGGTGCGTGATCTTTCCACTCTATTTTTCTCATGCAAGTTATAATGCTTTGTATAGTTACTACTTAATAAATGATTACAAAATAAATGTATTAAACATTTGGGTGGCATGGATGCAAAAATCTTCACTAAATTATTTTCTGCTGACCAAAACCATTTGCAGACAATAATGTCAGATACATATTAGAAAAATTTGAAGAATATAAGGTAAATTTTTAAGGTATTAGACTCCCAGTATCTCAAGTATATAAGCAAATAGTCCTTAATGATTTATTTTCAAACTCATTCTCTTTTTAATTACTGTATTTAATAATTTCCTTTGATCTAGGAATTTAATACTTTTCTCAGAGTAGAGAACTGAATATTTACTTTAAAAAACTTATAAATAACAATGGGAATCTTTGTGAGAAAAAGATCATAATAAAAACAAAATGACTGTTTTTGAGATCAATAGGGTTTATGTAGAGCTTCACTTCAAATTAGTTGCTTTTATTTTTGGTGAGGGGGCAAAGAAACCAAAGGGTTTGATAAATGAATATCACGTTCGGAGTCAGAAGCTTTGGTTTTCAATTTTGCAGACTGTTGTTGTCTTTACTATACTGGATCCTCAGCCTTCCTGAGCCTCAGCACTATTTTACTTTCTTTGGTTTTAATGTACTGCTCTACTATCAACTTCATATGAAGGATACATAAATGATTTATTTTTAGTCTTCTTTTCTAATATACAGCTAGTGCTCGACTTACAACCACGATTGGTTCCGACAGACCGGTCGTAACACGATTTGGTCGTTAAGTTGAGTAGGCTATATGCACGCGGAGCTGCTAGTGCTGCCGGAAGCTGGTCTGCACTGTCGTACGCCCAGCTGGGCAACGTTTGTGCTGCCAGACGCGGAGCAGTCCTGGCTAGCGATTGTGGTCGTAAAGTCGAATGGTCTTAAGTTGCATAGGTCTTAAGTCGATCAATACCTGTATGTTGTCTTAAGGCTATATATTTTCTTCTGAGCATGACTTTAACTGCATCCCACAGGTTTTGATATGTCGTATTTTTATTATCATTTAGTTAAAATTATTTTCTAATGTCTATTGTGATTTCTTTCTTAATCCTGTGGTTAATTAGATGTCGGAGTTATTTAGAAGTTAGGTTACTTACTAGTTAGAGAACATTCTGATTTTAATTTTTTTTGTAATCTATTGAGACATGCTTTTATGGCCCCACATATGGCCAATTTTAGTAAATGTTCCATGTGTTCTTGAAAAGAATATATATTCTGCAATTGTTAGATACGACATTTTTTATGTCAATATGATCGTTTGTAAGTTATTTTCAAATCTTTTTATTAAGTTTTATCAGTATATTTATTATTTTGGTATGATTGTTATATCAATTATTGACAAAACTATATTAAAATAAGCTCTCACTATGATTGGAAATTATTGTTTGTCTTTTTAGTTTTACCAGTTTCTGCTTTATATGGTTTGAAGCTATGCTCTTATAGACACTAAATTTAGAATGTCTATATCTTACATAGTAATTGCTTTAATCATTATGAAGTGCCACTTAGAGTAAGGCTTTATGGTTTATGTATGTGTATATTTATATTAGTTTTCTCTGAGTTACTATTTGCATTTTATATATTCGTATCCTTTCACTTTCAACCATTCTGTATAATGTTTAAAATGTCTGCTGTAAGCAGCATACAGTGAGTATTAAAAATTAACCAATCAATCTTTATATTATACTTGAGTAGTCCTTTTACATTTAACGCAGTTAATGTAAATGCTGATAATTTGGAGTTAAATCTACTATTTATTCCAGAAACTATTTATTCCAATTTCTTGCTCTTTTTGTATTAATTAATTAACTTTTTAATTCCATTTCCCATTATTAGCCTGTTAGTTATCCAGTGTTCTACAAGCATTTTAGTAGCTGCTATTTGAGTTAAAACATTTATGATTTATAAAAGTTTAATTTCAGTTAGTACTTTTATCACTTCTTAGATAATTCAAAGACTTTTAGTGCACTTTATTTATAATGTCCTACTACTTAAAAAAAAAACCTATTGCATATTTTAATTCTATGCATACAAGCAGTTCTTCTTTGCATGGCTCCAGAACACATGAAGTTCAGTTATCATGATTTAATTAAATGTAAGGAATAACTGTCCTCAACATCCTTCAAGTTTCAGTTACTACAGTATATTAACTATTAATCATTGAATAAAGTGCAAACATTGTTGCCAGCCCTTCAGTCCACAAATCACTATGTAAATAACAGGTGCACATCGTAAGAGGTGACTAACTGCATTGCTTCTTTCAAAGTCTTTGATGGTGCTCACTGGGCATCTTTTGCTCAGTTCATTCGCAAACAATAAAGCATGTAGTTGCGTTCCATATGTTTTTCCCAGTAATCAACTCATATGACATCTCCTAAAAATGGCTAAAGAGTGAATTGACCAATAAAGATGAAAAAGCAAAGAAATGAAAAGTCATGTTACCAAAAGGGAAATTCAAACAAAATATAAATGGAGTTATAGAAGAAATAACTTGTATGGGAATGTTGATACCACCACCATCTGAGATTACTTATTTATTTTAGAGACAGGGTCTTGCTCTGTCACCTATGCTGGAGTGCAGTGGTATGATGATAGCTCACTGCAGCCTTGAATACCTGGGCTCAATTAATCCTCTTACTTCAGCCTCCCATGTAGCTGGGAGGTGTGCACTACCATGCCCAGCTTTTTTTTTTTTTTTTTTTTGGGTAGAGACAGGATCTCACTGTGTTGTCCAGGCTGGCTGAGAAACTCTAGATATTTAATTAAAGGAACTTGATGATGGGAGAAAAGTGGTTGCAAAGGATGAAGATGTCTCAAAAGAAATAATGATGGTAAAAAAATTTACATTAAAGAAACACTTGAAAATATTTAATAATATTTATAAGCAAAGGATAAAATAGTGGAAGATAATCTAGACTTAAAAAGAAGTATGACAATTTGCCATAATATTGAAAAGATATTCTCTTGTATCTTATATCATAAAGATAAAAGGGCAAGCACTGTCTAAGCTACTCTTGATAAGTTTTTACAAAGAAATAAAGCATGCTACTTCTAAGTGTTTATAATGTTTTAAATTACAGTATGTGAAATATTAGTTTTATTACTTTTCCTTTCCATTTATAACTAATAAATTTTAATGTTTTTATAAAAGCTTTTAGAAGTCACAACACAATTTTTCTTATTGATTGTTAAGATTTCTTGATACAGTTTCAGTCTGTACAATTTTATGATTCCACACTATTATGCGGAGCAAATAGTAGTATTTTAAATCCCATAAGACATTATTTCATTTTATGCAGTCAAGGCTCATTTATATTTACTCATATATTTACCTTTTCTGTTGCTTTTCATTTCTTTCTGCACAGAAATGTGTCATTATGTGGCATCACTTTCCTTTTGTCTTAATAATTCCCATTAGTAGTTCCTTTAATATGAGCCTAATGGTAATAAAATCTCTCAATTTTTGTTTGCTTGAAGTATCTATCTTTTTCTCATTTTAAATAATCTTTTGACTGGGTTGGCAGATATTTGCTATTTTGCTGTTCATAAATATCTTTCTATTGTTTTATAAGTTCCATGGTTTCTGTTGAAAAGTCAGCTATCAGTCTTGTTACATCCTTGATAGTATTATTTATTATTTTCTTGTAATTTTCTTTTTGTCTTTGGTTTTTATCAATTTTACTATGATGTGCCTTGATGTGGCTTTCTTTGTATTTATCCTTTTGGAGTTTGCAGTACTTCTAACATAGGTGATTTGGTGTCTTTTAAGAGTTTTGGAAAGTTTCTTTCAAATATTGCTTCTTACATTCTTTCTCTCTTTTCTTGGGATCTAATCATAGATATGCCAGACTTTTTATTGTGCTATGTATTTCTTATTCTCTCTTTCTCTCCATGCTTTAGACTGGTTATAGTCTTCTGATCTATCTTCCAGATTATGAATGCTCCTTTGAGCTATGTCTAATCTTCTGTTAAACTCATTTATTTAGATTTTTATTTGTTATTGACTTTTTAGATCCTAGAGTTTACAGCTGATCCTTTGTATAATTTTCAGTTTTATTCTGAAACACTCTCATCATTTAAATTTTTGAACATGTTGGTTATTTTAAAGTCTGTGTCTGATAACTCCAATATTTGAACTTCCTGTGGATCATTTTCTGTTGTCTATTTTCTTCTCTTGATTTTTTTTCCCCTGCAAACTTTTGAGTTATTTTTTATTGATTCAAAGCTAGGCTTTAGTCTTTGCAAGGGCTGATCTGTTCACAGTTTTCCTATACTCCTAGGATAAAGCTCTTTTGAGATCTCAGCTAAAATCCTGTAGTGTTTACTAGGAACAATCTTTCTTAGTGAATCCTGAACTCAAAGTTTTATTTTCCTAGCCTTAATGGATGCCTAAACCTCCGGTCAGCCTCTTAGCCCATAAGCTGTTGCTTACAATTCAGGAAATACCTCAAGGGGAAAATAACCAAATGATGTTTTTGGGATTTGCTTATTGTCAATCAAGTTCTTGCTGTCTTCATAACACTCTAATACTTTCAAAAATTTTTTCAAAAATTCAGCTCAAGTTGTTCTCAGACTAATAGCTGATCTGATGAAAGGTAGCCTACTATATTTGGAAACAATATCTTGGGCCTCAGTATTTTTGAAAGCAGCATAATGTAGTGGATAGAGAAGAATTTTTAAATCATACATTTATGGTATGAAGATTCTGGCCCTGTCCCTTAGTAACTGTGTGACCAAGGAAAACATATGTAGCCTCTCTACATTTATGTTTTTCTTGTACAAATAATGTAAATAATTGTATCTACTCCATCAGGTTGTTTTAAGGGTTAAATAATAAATAATGTTCATACAATATTTAATGTAATGTTTAGAATATACAAAATATTTATAGATAAACATTTTTGTTTCTTCATCAAGAAAATAGAGTTAATGTTTAGTAATGCATAGCTGCTTAAAATAATGCAGTGTGGCTATTTATGTAACACTTTTTATAGATTGCACTCTCCTAGAGAAATATAAAAATTATTCTGAGGCTTACTGACTGGTTTTCATGTGCTAGATATTATATCATTCAATATTTATGATAAACAAATTTGGAGCTCTTATTACACTTATTTTGTTAATGAGGCTAGGAAAGATTACATAACTTGTCCAATGATAATGAGTAGGCAGAAATGCCAGTGTTCAAATCCAACTCTGACCAACTCCAGAAGTAGGGAGTTAAATTCCCTACTCTTCTAATCTCACTAAGCAACTCTTTTCTTTCTGAATTATGGAAAATATGTCAGCTTTGTAGAATCTTGCACAGACCATAGAATCAAGTAGGAACTCAGTAAATACTTGCTGTCTCACTGACATTCACATCAATAAAATATGCTGACACAGTAGTAATAGAACAGATAGCAGTTCAAGAACAGACCTTTTAATGTTGTCTTTAACTTCCAACCATGGAATTGAGGTTGAATGAGGATGAATTAACATAAGCTAAGAATGAGAACAGGTTAATGATTTAATCATAAACAGAAGTTTTGACTTATAATCTAGAAACCAGCTCCCATTGCCATCTGGAGCCCCAAGATTATCAGTCAAGAGTGGTTGTGGCTTAGGTCTATGCTGCACTTTTCCTTGTACTTACATGTGAGTCACTTTACTCAAATTGTAGAAGGAGTGTGATTCCAGCTGCTGCAGAGTTGCGTCTATAGATATGTAGCTGAATGTCAGAAAAACATAAGACAAAGTAGAAAGTTAGTAGGGTTGTAAACTTCAAACATACTATTTTTGACATAACTTATTGTTATGGGTTTTCCAGATTATGAAACTTGTACAACCCTCATGGATTCTGCCAAATTATGTTAAAATTACTTACTACTTTTTATTTCAGATCCTGTGATACCTGAATTCTTTCTGTATATCAACTCTTATCTTAATTTCATATATATACTTAATCTCATATATATTAAGTATATATATATATATATATCTAGGGATATATATATATATAGGGAAATATATATATAGATACACACACACACATATATAGGGATATATATATATATATATATACACACACATATGGTGTCACCCTGTGAAACATTCCACTAGAGAATTGCAATTTTCTCTTCTTCTTTGAAACTATGTGTCTAATTCCATGTTATTAGGCATTCCATTAAAAATGCTTCTTATTCACTCTAGTGTTCTTTTCTGATGGTTGCATTTTTTGCTATTTTGACAAACTTTAAATTCTTCCATTTTAAAGGAACTCGTCTATTTCCTCTAAAATATGCAGATATGGCTGGGTGCGGTGGCTCACACCTATAATCCTAGCACTTTGGGAAGCTGAGGCGGGTGGATCACAAGGTCAAGAGATCAAGACCATCCTGGCCAACATGGTGAAACCCCGTCTCTACTAAAAATACAAAAATTAGCTCAGTGTGGTGGCACGCACCTGTAGTACCAGCTATTTGGGAGGCTGAGGCAGGAGAATCAGTTGAACCCAGGAGGCAGAGGTTGCAGTGAGCCAAGATCATGCCACTGCACTCCAACCTGGTGACAGAGCTAGACTCCATCTCAATAAATAAATCAATAAATAAAAATAAAATACACAGATGTCCAAGACCTTGTCTAGGATAATTAAATCAGAGTGAAGGATGAGTCAAGTACCTTTATTTTTCAAAACTTCTTAGCTGATTCTAATGTGTAGGCAATGTTGAGAACCACTGACCTATAGTTTGAATTGAATCTGCCATACATATGTGTATATATATATATATATATATATATAAACTCCTTTCACTAATTATCACAGTGCAGATTTCCAGTTCTTTGGGTGATATTTATGTTGTCTCACTGATGTAAGTTCTCTGAAATGAAGAACTGTATCTGTTTTTGGCCATTGAAACTTGAGTGCCTTTCAGAGTGCTTGACATGTAGTAGACTCTTATTAAACGACTGAATGAATGGAAGAGTTTCGCAAAATAGCAGAAAAACACAAGCATCAGAAAAGAACACTAGAGTGAATAAGAAGCATTTGTAATAGAATGTTTAATAACATGGAATTAGACATGTTTGAAAGAAGATGAAGAGAAAGCCACAATTCTCTAGTGGAACATTCCACAGGGTGACTATATATTCTCTTAAGACTTCTCTTCTTGATTTTAAATGAAGCTGAAAATTCAAGCTCTGTTTTAAACTTTGTAAGCAAAAAAAGTAATTCAAATAAAAGCTTCAAGTACTGAAAAAGGAAAACAGAGACGTTCCTAAATATAATTTATCAAGAACATATAAGGAATGTTTCAAATAGTTTTCTCAAATTCCATCTTGTAATGAGAATGACTAATGCAGCCAAATTCAATGACCACTTTCTGTTGAGAGGTATTTCTGTGACATTTGGGAAAATGAACAATTGACAGATGGTTTCCAGCCATAGCAATAGCAGAAATTCTCAACCCTGGTCATGCAATTAAACTACCTGAAGGGCTTTTAAAATACACAGATGTCTAAGACCTGGTTTAGTATAATTGAATCAGAGTTTATGAGGGATGAGTCAAGTACTTTTGTTTTTCAAAAGCTTCTTAGCTGATTCTAATGTGGAGGCAATGTTGAGAACCACTGGCCCATAGTTTGAATTGAATCTGCCAGTAGAATATCATCATTGATGCAGTGTTTACAAGAGGAGCTCTGATTGTTACATTCTGAGTTTTTATCTTGGTTATTGTGAGTATTCTAATGGCCCTGTACTTTCTATTTTCAATTACCTATTCTTTATACAATTATCCTTTGATTTGCCCAGTCTCTTAACCCTTTTGATAACAACATTATATAAATTGTTTTGATACAAATATATTTCTAACATAAAACAATGGAACAGATAGAAAAGAATTAATTTATTGTATAGAGACTGTGGGGATTTATCACAGATGAAACTGAACCAGCTATCAGAGCAAGATTTATTTTTGAAGGCTGCCAACTTGTTTCCCTAAGCATCTTTTCCATTGCTCCAAATCTTCTACTGAATTTCTGAGTTAAGAAGTATGAGTCTTTCTCAAAGTTCCAGAAGGATCATCACTCAACCCATATCAAATGGAAGTTCCAGTTTCTCCAACATAATGACACCTCTTTTAAGGGCTGTGTAGCTTGGTTGTGAAGATAACTGACAGAAATTGTCTATTCAGTGAGATAAAAATTGTGATTCCCTGTTTACTTATCCCATTTTTATAACTAGGAAAAATCAGATCCTAGTTCTTTTTTGCATGTAAATATCATCATCATTACAGGCACCATATGACTTATTTCAAACTGGGATATTTTTGTGAGTTAAAGCAAGGCTCTATTAACAATTATGCCAGAATACCAAGTGGGAATTTGAACCATCCCAGACAAACCTAGCATCATCTTATTTATCTCTTTCTTTTTCCCAAGATATATCAAATCTTTAATTATTATTCAGGTATGCGTATGTGCTTTTATTCCACAAATATGTATTGAGCATTCATTGTATGACAGACATCATTCTGGACAAGGACAAAACAGACCTGTTCCCCAGCTTCAAGAAACTCACAGTACTCAGAGATATAGATTAACACACAAGGTAAATGGGATTAACACAAGGTGTTAACACAAAATGTCTCCTATATCTCAGTCAACCTCACAGAGGTTCAGTTTTATTCCTAAGAGAGCAATGAGTGTCATGATGGGGTCAGTTACTGGGTGATGTGAAAACTCACGAAAGACCTCCAGGATAATTCTGTTGTGGGACTGTCCTATGAAAACTGTAGAATGTTTAGCAGTAACCTTCACTTTCACCCACTAGGTGCCAGTAGCAACCCCCTCTCCAGTGATGACAACCAAAAATGCTAAATGCTTCTAGGGGTAGAATTGCCTGTGGTTGAGAACTACTGAAATGACACAAACACTCAAAAAATGGCCACGGAATGAGTACATTTAGCCAAAAGCTGTACAGGTTGCTCCTGGGTATGTTATTTCGCATGCCTGAATTATCTGAATTGTGTGTCAAAATCAATGAAATGAAATAAAGACCTGCTTCATTTCATTCACTTTTTGTGAACCCAGTATGGAAAAGTCCCTTTCCTCCTCACTCTGAGTGGATAGCAATTCAATTTTTAAGATTTAGAATTATATTTAATTCTCTTTTAACGTGAAAGAGGTCTGAAACCATTGGCTACATTTATAACAAAATGTAAGTATTTGTATTAGTAGTGAAAGATGATTCGAAAATTGGTGACTAGGACAGATGGATGTTTGTCTATCTGTATGTATGTTTATCTTGTAAACAATGGGGGGTTTATAGGAGAGATTTACAGCTAAGGTTTTGCCACATCCCAAGATATATTAAAATACATCAGGAATTATGAACTTCTCAAAACCAAATGAATTTAAATTTGATTTAGGTTTTAAAAAATCATTTAGGCATTAGGGAGTAGAGATATAGCAAAATCAACTGAAAATTATGTACACAAAATTGTCATATACGTTGAAAATGTAACCGCCATTGATTTATGTAAGTATAATACCAAGTATTTTTCTTGATAGAACACATTTAGAGAATAACATATCACAAATGCAAACTTCAAACTTCTCTTTATATTAAAAAACACTTACATTCTGGAAATATTGGGCAGATTAGAAAATGCACGACTTGGAACGGTTCTCAGGTGAGTCTCAATAAGCCTCCTATGAAAATAACAGTTACATAATTAGAGTTTTAATCATTGGGCTTTTCTAAGAATTCACCTTAACTATAAAAACACATTATTAAAAAGCATGGCAGTTTTACAATATATGGTTCCTTACACAGTCAACAAAAATAATATTCAACAAACATAGCAAAGACCCATACATACACATTTTTTTCCCAATAAGAATTGAGTGTGAGAGTCAGCTGCAGAAAATAAATCATCAAACTTCATCTATGAATTAGCAGTAAACTAGTATCTCTTGCCTCACATCACATTTTTTTAACTGAGGGGCAACATTTTTTTTTGGTCTTTTTATTAAATTTTAAAAATGTAATGTTTTTTACCTTTTATTTTAGGTTTGGGGGTACATGTGCAGGTTTGTTACATAGGTAAACTCGTGTCACAGGGTTTTTTTGTACTGATCATCACCCACGTACTAAGCCTAGTACCCAAGAGCATGTTTTTCTGCTTCTTTCCCTCCTCCCACCCTCCACCTTCGAGTAGGCCCCAGTGTCTGTCTGTTCTCTTTGTGTTCCTGAGTTCTCATCACTTAGCTCTCACTTATAAGCTAGAACTTGTGGTATTTGGTTTTCTGTTCCTTAGTTAGTTGGCTGAGGATAATGCCTTCCAGCTCTACCCAAGTCCCTGCAAAGGACATAATCTTGTTCTTTTTTTATGACTGTATAATATTCCATGGTGTATATGTACCACATTTTCTTTNCATTTAGGTTGATTCCATGTTTTTGCTATTGTGAGTAGTGCTGCAATGAACATTTGTGTGTACAACATAATATATTCATAAGTATATTAAGACTTCTGAATTCATAGCATGTACTTGTCAATGGAAATGTCTTGGAATGCTATCAGAATATGCATTAAAGTCCATATTAAAAAGAATTAAATGCATGTTTTAAGTTTCAAGGATTAAAAACTGTGGCATGGTTACTATCTTCTTGCACAAACAAAAGTCTCTTTAATCATATCTTGATCTTATTATGTACCTGCTGCAGTCTGGAAATAACTGACAAGGAGCAAATTCTTCCTCAGAATCTTAAGACAGCTTAATTGGATTTGCACCTTGAAGGTGTGGCTTTTCCTCCAGTCTGCTTTTTTGGATACTCTTCAGAAGATGGAGACTGTTCTCATACATAATGAAACACCTTCATGCATTCCAGTATGCCTCTCCACCTAAGCATTCCATTTTTTGAGTTATCTTCTTTCCTATAGTTATTACTTGAGAATCTTGTATGGAAAACAGTGTGCATAGTATATTAACTTGGTAAAAAGACAATGCCTCAGCATGCTACTCAGCTTCTCCATGTGTCTGTTTTTGCCATTTAATCACACTGGTAATCACACATCATCCATTTAGTACCTCATTTATAGATATTAGAATAACACTGTTTATTTTTTCTTCTCTAAGCTAAGGGGTTCTCAACAATCTATTTGCTTGGTCTACGCTTTCTTTGAATTATTCATTTTTACAACGATTAAAATATATCTGTAACTTGCCTTATCAAAGCATTAGCGAGACCAATTTAGTTTGTAAAAGGACCTATTAAAATGGAGGTGGGGGGAGATGATGCGAAGGACGAAAGAGTAAATCTTCAGCTCTTTTCAGCCTCTGGTGTTTCGCCATAAGCCCAATGTTGCCTTAATATGTTTCAGACATTCAGGTCCCATTAATTACTTGTTCTCCTTTGAAGGTCTCCCACTTATATTTCCTTAATTGAATTGACTGGATTCTGAAGCTAAAAGATATGAGAAGAACAAGTTGTTCTACCAAAGTCTCTGTGTAAAATTGGGCCATGCTGAAGGAAAACAAAAGATCCACACCTGTTGAGTATCACCCAAGGCGATTGAGTTTAAGCCCAAAGATAGTCTTACTTATAGAGCTGTCCTAAGGCAAACATTTTGTGAGCATATTTGTGGTAAGATTGTAGGTAATATAGGTCTAAACTATAACTTTTTTTTTCTGTTCTTGCTTCCTGTTCCTGCAGATTTGTTTTTTTTTTTTTAACTATAACTTTCACTGACTAAAATTTTTTGAGGTTAGCCTGTGTTCAAAAGTAAATAACGTATATAAAATTAAATAGAAAACTAGAATAAGATTACAATAGTTTCTAAGAAATTGACTTGGAACAGAAATAGCATCTAAGTGCAATTAAATAGCCTTTGGGATAAAGGTTCAAACAATGTTTATATTCTTTCCCAAATTATGAGTTTCTGAAATATATAATATCTGTTTCTTGAATTATCTCTCTCTTTCACATACATACACTTTAAGTCTAAACAAAGATCTTTTTCCTATTATTGAGTTAGTTGTGGCAGAAGGTGTTTTCAAAGGCAAAACTATTTGAAATGCTAATGTTTTGTTTAATTCCACAAACAAGATATTTTTCCCAGCCAGATTTCTTTCCAAACAAAGGTTTTATATATATATATATATACACACACACACACACACACACACACCAATAAGGATTATGTGTCTCAGAGCAGCTTTCTTAGTTATAATACAATATACACAGTAAATCAAACAAAATTAAAGTTGAGGATGCTAGCAATCCTAGCCTGAGATAAAAATAAGTTGTCACTTTGTTGAATAAATTCTGTTAATATCATGATTATAACATACCCTGGAACAAAATACTGATTTCAATAATGTTAAATGAAGTATTAGAATGGGAACTAGTATAGATTGCCAAATTCTATCGCAGTTTAACAGTTCATACATTTTGCCTAGATATTTTCATAGTAATGGGCACATAATCTAAGAAAAAAAAGACACACTTGAGTTTGCATACATTTTGTTTACCTTTGGTATAAACTGTTTTTGTTGCCTTTCTAAAATTCACCACGTTAGCTTAAGCTCTCCTTTAATTTCTTTCCTATCTTTTAAAATATGATTTGTCTTATGTGACAAATCACATTATGATTTGAAAACATTAAAAGGAGTTTTCTTCTAAGACATCTATTTCCCTTCAAATTAAGAACAAAAATAATTAGTGAGGGCATGGCTTCTAGGAAATTAAAGACACTGTATTTATTTAGAGAGCATTTGCTTTATTTTTCCCTAATAGTTCAACTTACAATAAGAGTTGTGGGGAATAAATTTATTGTGATATGTGGATGCCTCATGACCCCCAGATACATGTGCTACTGCATTCACGTAACCTTTGTGAAGGTTTTGGGGTTGTTTTGATTTGCAGCAGATTTGTAGCTAGAGTTAATTTACAGAAAGTTTGCCATCAATCTTTTTTATCCCTCCATCTAGGGGCAAGCAGCTGGATATTCTTTCTATTATCTACCTTTTCAAGAGAAGAACTTTTATTCAAAGAATCTTGTGATATTGTGATTACTGCTTTAAATGAAAATGAAAGAAAAAAGACCAAGTGAATGTGTTTATTTTATCAAAATACTTTATTTTAATTTCAAAATACATTTTGAATATTTATGGAAAAGGCAAAGTACACATCCAAGTGTATATTCTTTTGACAAAAATATTAGAAAATCTTTAAATTGCTTGACTATTGTCCAAAGAATTTGTGTCACATATTATTTGTTTCTAATGAAAATATGCTAGGTATTGAAGAAGCTGTTTTTTATTTGGCTTTGATGATTCACAGTAAGAGGACAATGATGATTCTTCCGAAAATATGACAAAAAAGCCTCACCTTATGCAAATAGTACATCTATTTGCTATCAATGATTAAGGCGTCATATGTAACTCAGCAAGAAAAAAGTTCACAGCTATAGTTTTCTATCCTATGTGGAGAATGTATGTTTATTTAATAGTTAAAAAGTTGGATTCAAGATACAGAAATTATGTGAGAGAATAGATGTAAGCTGAGTTTGCAATTTCATTCTGTTTTTCTGTGATTTATTTAACCGAGAATGATCATTGCAGATATGACAAATGTTTCCTTTGGGCCTTGCTAAAGCAAGATTTACATCTGTCAAATGTCTGTCTTTGGAAGACGTAATGTAGAAATTAATGTGCATGTGAACCATCACTGATTGACTTGTAGATTTTGCAGATAGGGCTCGCCTTTTTTTTTTTTTTTTTTTTTTGAGATAGAGTTTTGCTCTATTGCTAGGTGCACCTGCTAGGTGCCAGGCTGGAGTGCAATGGCGTGATCTTGGCTCACTGCAACCTCTACCTCCTGGCCTCAAGCAATTCTCCTGCCTCAGCCTCCCGAGTAGCTGGGACTACAGGTGTGCGCCACCATGCCCAGCTAATTTTGTATTTTAGTAGAGACAGGGTTTCACCATGTTGGCCAGGATGGTCTTGATCTCTTGACCTCATGATCTGCCCGCCTTGGCCTCCCAAAGTACTGGGATTACAGGCGTCAGCCACCGTGCCTGGCCCACTGTGCCTGGCCCACCACGCCCGGCCAGGACCTCCTTTTTAAGTACTGTCTTTCTGGTTCTTGCAGTAGCAGCTGGGGAGAGAAATATGATTAATGTAAAGAAAGCAGACAGTTCTCTGTTCCGAACAAGAGCGGTCGGTGTAATTAAATTTTTCACAGTAATCTTGCAGGATACTAGGCTAGTTTCACTGAAATTTCATCAACATGTAAATCCAATCAACATTCCAACATCGTATTTCTTAAACAGTTTCTGGAATCTTAAACACGTAGCTTCTATTGCATATGTGCATATGTAAGTGTGGGTTTTAACACATTTCTCACTATAGCCCCTACCTGATGGCCATGTCTGAATTGTACTGAGTTGAGGAGGCTGACTGATCTTCTTTGCCATGGCTAAGACTGTGTGATCCAGAAACACCAAATTTCCCACTTGTGTGTCCTATTTTCCTCCTGGCAAACAAGCTAAGAATGTTTTGTGATTCTGCATGTTTGTTTAATATCAATATCATCTTCATCTTAAGGGCCTTTTGTATTAAACACCTGTGTCAGCCAATCAGCCAGTATTTCACTGAGGTGTGCCAAGTATATTTCATGGAACTAGTCTATATGAGTATAGCAAGTATTCATGGTAGAAAAAGAGGGAATTGTTACAAATAATCCAGATATTTTTATATTATGAAGTTGTGGATTACAAATTAGGCAATATTAATACAATTTAATGTGACATTTATAATTTGCCTGGGGTTCTTATTTTTGTCAGAATAAATTTTCTTTTCTTCTTTTCTTTGAGATGGAGTTTCGCTCTTGTCACCCAGGCTGGAGTGCAATGGTGTGCTTGGCTCACTGCAACCTGCACCTCCAGGGTTCAAGGGATTCTTCTGCCTCAGCCTACCAAGTAGATGCTATTATAGGCGCCCACCACCACACCCAGCTAATTTTTGTATTTTTAGTACAGATAGGGCTTCACCATGTTGGCCAGGCTGGTCTTTTGCTGTGCAGAAGCTCTTTATTTAGATCCCATTTATCATTGACCAAAATCTTATGTGGAACATGACTATTTCTTTGCTATTGAGTGGTTTGGGTTTCTTTTGTATTCTGTATATTAACCCTTTATCAGATGTATACTTTGCAAATATTTTCTCCCATTCTATATGTTGTCTCTTCGGTTTGTTAATTGTTGACTTTGCTATGCAGAAGTTTTTAGTTTGATGTAATCCCATTTGTCTATTTTTTCTTTTGTTGCCTATGCTTTTCAGATTTTGCAAAAAAAAATTTGCCTAGGCCAATGTCAGGAAGAAATTTATGTTTTATTCTAGTAATTTTATCATTTGGGTTGATTTAAGCTTTTAGTCAATATTGAGTTGATTTTTGTAAATGATGACAGATGGTGTCCAGTTTGATTCTTCTGCATGTGGATATCCAGTTTTCCCAGCACCTTTTTTTGAAGAAACTATTCTTTCCCCATTGTATGTTCATGGCATGTTTGTTGAAAAGCAATTGGCTTTAAGTGCCTGGATTTATGTCTATTTTAATGTTAGTATCATGCTGTTTTGATTACTATAGCTTTGTAGTTTATCTTGGAGTCAGCTAGTGTGATGCCTTCAGCTTTGTTCTTTTTACTCAGAATTGTTTTGGCTATTCAGGATGTTTTGTGGTTCCATATGAATAGGATTGTTTTTTCTATTTCTTTGAAAAATGCCATTGGAATTTTGATAAGGATTTCATTGAATCTGTAGATCCTTTGGGGGTAGTATGGACATTTTAATATTAATTCTTCTAATCAATGAACTCAAAATATCTTTATTTATTTGTGTCCTCTTCAATTTCATCATCAACATTTTATAATTTCCATTGTAGAATTTTTCCACCTTCTTGGTTAAATTTATTCCCAAGTATCTTTTTTCTTATAACTATTGTAAATGGGATTGCTTTTTTGATTTATTTTTCAGATAGTTTGTCATTGGCACGTAGAAGTGCTACTGATTTTTTATATGTTGATTTTGTATCCTACAGATTTACTAAATTTATTAGTTTTAATAATTTTGTGGTGGATTCTATAGGGTTTTTTTATATTTAAGATTATGTTATATGAAAACAGGGACAGTTTGATTTCCTTCTTTTCCATTTAGATATCATTTATTTCTTTCTCTTGCCTAATTGCTCTGGGTAAAACTTTAACTACTATGTTGAATGAAGGTGTTGAAAGTGGGCATGGTTGTCTTGTTCCAGATCTTAGAGGAGAAGCTTTTAACTTTTCCATGTTCAGTATGAAGTTAGCTATGGAATGATCATATTTGGCCTTTATTGTGTTAAGGTATGCTGCTTCTCTCCTAATTTGTTCAGAGATTTCATCCTGAAGGAATGTTAAATTTTTTCCTATGCTTTTTCTGCATCCATTTTGTCATTGATTTTATTAATGTGATGTATCATGCTTATTGATTTGCATATGGTGAATCATCTTTCCATCGCCCAGTTGATCATGGTGAACTATCTTTTTAATGTGCTGTTGAATTTGGATTGCTTGTATTTTGTTGAAGATTTTTGCATCCACATTCATCAGGGAGATGGCCTGTAGCTTCCTTTCTTTGTTGTGTCCTTGTCTTGTTTTTGTATCAGGGTAATGCTGGCCTTATGGAATGAATTTAGATGAATTATCTCCTCTTCAATTTTTTGGAAGAGTTTGAAATGAATTATTATTAATTATTCTTTAAATATTCAGTAGAATTCAGCAAGGAAGCCATCAGGTCCTGAGCTTTTCATTGATTGGAAACTTTTTTTTTACTGACAGTATCTTGTTACTCATTATTGGTCTGTTCACATTTTCTGTTATCAACTTTGGTAGGTTATACGGGTCTAGGAATTTATCCATTTCTTCTAGATCTTCTAATTTATTGTTTATAATTGTTTCTTATGATTCTCTGTATTTCTGTGGTATCAGGTGTTCTTTTTAACCTCTGATTTTATTTATTTGTGTCTTCTCTTTTTTTTCTTTGTCTAGGTAAAAGTTTGTCAATTTAGTTTACCTTTTAAAAACATTTTTTTGTTTCACTTATGTTTTGTATTTTTTAGTTTCTATTTCACTTATTTCTGCTCTCATCTTTATTATTCCCTTCCTTCTTAATTTTAAATTTAGTTTGTTCTTGTTTTTTCCTTTTTTTAGTTCCTTGCGGTACAATGTTAGGTTGTTTATTTGATATCTTTCAATTTTTTGAATGTAGGCATTTATTGCTATAAACCTCACTCTTAGAACTGCTCTTGCTATATCCCATAGATTGAGATATGTTGTGTTTCCATTTTCCTTTGTTTCAAGAAATTAAAAATTTTCCTTTTAAATGTTTTGATTGGCCCATTGATTGTTCCAGGAACGTATTGTTTAATTTCCATGTATTTGCATGGTTTCTAAAATTCTTCCTGTTACCAACTTCTAGTTTTATTCCATTGTGATCAGAAAAATACTTAATATGCTTTTGATTTTTAATAATTTGTTGAGAATTGCTTTGTGGCCTAACATATAATCTATCGTGGAGAAAATTCCATGTGCTTTTGAGAAAAATGTGTATTCTGTGTAGCTGGTGGGTGAAATGTTCTACAAATGTCTGTTAGGTCCATTTGGTCTAGAGTACAGTATAAATCCAGTGGTCTTTTGTTGTTGTTATTGTTGATGATTGATTTTCTGTCTGGATGATCTATCCATTGCTGAAGGTAGGGTGTTGAAGTTTCCTACTATAATAGTATTGCAGTCTGTATCACTCTTTAGATGTTACAGTATTTGCTTTATAGAGTTGAATGCCCAAGTGTTGGGTGCCTATCTATTTAGAATTGTTAAAATCTGTTACTGAATTGATGCTTTATTATAGAATTACCTTCTTTGTCTCCTCTTTCAATTTTTGACTTATCTGTTATCTAAGTATAGCTACTTTTGTAGTCTTTTGGTTTCCATTTGTATTGAATATCATTTTTCATCCCTTCACTTTTGGTCTATGTGTGTCCTTATAGGTAAAGTAAATATCTTGTGGGTAGCAGATAGTTGGGTTTCATTTTCTACCCATTCAGCCACTCTATGAAAAATTTAATTCATTTACATTTAAGGTTATTATTGATATGTAAGAATTTACTCTTGTCATTTTGTTAAATCATTTTCTGGTTGTTTTGTATTTCCTTTGTTTCTGTTTTCCTCTCTTATAGTTTGCCTGTATGGTTTGGTAATTTTTTTGTAGTGATAAGCTTTGATTTTTAAAAAAATCTTTTTCACTTGTGTATCTGCTGTAATATTTTTCTTTGTGGCTACCATGGGGCTTACATTTTAAAAACTGTGTAGTTATAACAGACAATTTAAGTTGATAATAACTTTGGCTTCATACAAATATTCTAGACTTACCTTTTCCCCTCAAAATTTATTTTTTATTTTTACTTTTTTTTTTTTTTTGAGACAGAGCTTCACTCTTGTTACCCAGGCTGGAGTGCAATGGCGCGATCTCGGCTCACTGCAACCTCCGCCTCCCAGACTCAAGCAATTTTCCTGTCTCAGCCTCCTGAGTAGCTGGGACTGCAGGCACACACCACCACAACCAGCTAATTTTTGTATTTTTAGTAGAGAGGGGGTTTCACCATTTTAGCCAGACTGGTCTTGAACTTCTGACCTCAAATGATCCACCTGTCTTAGCCTCCCAAAGTGCTGGGATTACCCAGGCATGAGCCACCGCACCCAGCCAGGAGGGATTTTTTAGAATGCCCCAGACAAAGCACATTGCCAATGGAAGAGGTCCCTGAATCTTTGTAGGATTTTTCCGCTACCCCCTGACATTCAGCTTTCTTCTACTTTTTGCCCATCAACTCTAATTAGCATATCATCGGGTAGCAGACTAGTATGATGATGTGTGCGGTGTCAAGACTACCCGTCCCTGAAAACACCCATGAAATGGAGCCCCTGGGGCAAAACAGTGAATAGGTATTGCCATTCTTCCTGTATAAAGGTTTATTACTTTTGATTCTCTCTATTGATAGAATCAAGAAGAGAACACATGCACCAGATCGATAATCACATATAAAGTGCTAGGAGCTGTGCTGATGTGTTCCAGTGAAGACATAAATAGTATAATAGTAGAATCATTTCACCATTATCAGGTCTGCTTCAAGGGTCACCACATGCCATGTCCAGTGAGGTCCTGAGGTCAGCAGAGTCACAGCTGGGCAGGCAGGGAATGGGTACTTTCAAGGCATGACAGTATGAGAGAAGTTTCCAGCATTGGAACCTTTCTGCAGTTCACACACACTTCAGATAAATTAAGTATAATTTCCTAGAAGAAATAAAAATTCAATTCTTATAGCTTCTTCTTGCTCAATCAATACTTTTCAAGGCTGCTTCAACTCTAAACTCCAAGAAGCTAAGGAGAAGAAAAATGACTCTCATCTGTAAGATTTGAGATTCCAAGCTTTTATTCTTAGCAGATGGATCCTGAAACCTGGTAGGTGTCAGGCTTTGCACCCTCCCTGCTTTTGAGAATTGGCCCGATGCTTTAGTAAGAGTAAGGAGGGAGCTGTAGCACATATATTTGCTTAACTTTATCTAACATGTTTCTTTTTTAAACTGTAGATTCAGATCTGACTATACAATTGCACATATCTAAGTATTTTTTTCTTTTGCAGCTACAAATACTTCATCTGGGGTGGTGTAGGTATGAAACCGCAACTGCAAAAAGGCAAATTGTTCTATTTTCACTAGAAATTTAACTTTATTCCTGTTTCTATCATAGGACAATTTTCACAAATCCCAAAACTATTCTACAAAAGCTATTTCTGGTCTTCCTGCTTTAGCAATTGGTAAAACTTCCACAAAATTTTAATCAGTAGAAAATCATTTAACAAGCATGTGTCGTAAACATCAATCTACAACTAATTATTTGAGAATACTACTTTGGTTAAACTTCATACAAAAGGACAAGAAGAAAAAAGTATGAGAAAACAGATCTTTTTTCTGCTTAAATTTATAGATGACAGATTCACAGTGGATTAGAACAGAAACAGCAGGGCTCTTCAGAAACTTCGGAGTTTTTTAAAATGAGTTCTCATTGTTTTGCCCCAGCTGGTCTCAAACTTCTGGGCTCAAGCGATCCTTCTGCTCCAGCCTCTCAGGTAGATGGGACTACAGAGCATGCACCATTGCACCCCACTCAGGTCTTCTGATTAAGCTATCAATAAAGGCTAAGAGCATTCAGACATAAAATCCTTGAATAGACTCCTTATTCTCTGTGGCTGTCTCAATTCAAGGTAGCATGATGTCATCTCTGAAGCTGTACCTGAAGATAAAGAGATGGCAGATGACCAAGGCTAGAGCATGATCCACAAGGCAAAGTGAATATATATAAAGTATAAGGCAGGAGCTCTCTGCCTCTGGTGGGCATCAGAAACACCTGCATACCTTTCTAAACATATGAGGGCTTGGACTTCACTCCCTGCTTCCAAAGATGGAGCTTCAGGCAGACAGTTCTTGCCAAACTTTAGTTGGCAATTGTGATGTGTTCCACAGAGAACAATCTGTTGGTACAATGTTTCTGCCATGTGTATGCACAACCTTTATTTTGTGTAACTGGAGATAATTTATGAATGGTGCATTTTATAAGATCACCGCTGCAAGAATCCCATCATCTACCCTGGCTGCAGAACCTGCTGCAGGTATGCACAAAATGTCAATTTTCTTCAAAACCTAAGTTAGATTTTCAACGAACTTTTGCTTGATACATTTTGCTTCTTTTATGTGGTAGAGCTAGGCTGTACTTTTTGACTTCTCATTTGTGGCTAGTTTCACTGAAAATTCTGGTTTTAGTGTGCTGCTAATCTCTTGTTTTAAAGATAAAGAGATTTGTACATTTTTAAAAAAAAAGATATGAAAAACATTCATCTTAGCAACTTCTGAGAAAAAGAAAAAAGCCCCCTGATTTTAACTTACCACTGATTTTTTACTAAACTTTGAAGCTTTAGTTTATGCAACAGGATCACAATTTCTTTTCCTGGTTACTAACATCCAGATTGTTTCAAATCCCTCAAAGTGAAGTGCAAAACATCACGCTGTAGAATTTCCATGCCTTAGCTTCTGCAGTGTTTCTCTGTAAAGGGGCCAGGGTGACCCCAACATTCCTGTCTTCATTCTTGAAGCTGTACAAATTACGCTTTTTGATGTATTCTTGGACAAGACCTAAAATACCAAGTAGTGAATGCTCTGGCCCCTTCTGAGGGCTCTCTGGATTTTTGTGGATGAGATATCATTAGTGATCCATTCATTCACCTCATGAATGTTGCTCCAGTGTTTCCATAGCACATCATATTCATAGATGAATTCCTGAGTAGCATTTCCAGCTTGAGTAATACATATGAGCCCATAATGTCACGGGCCATGATTTGGATGATGTCTTCACTTTTCTACAAATTGGAAACACCAAAGGACTCCAGTAAATCTGCCCCACACAGCAGCTTGACCTTTGGTGCACCTTTTGTTTTTGGCTCTAAGGGTTTCTTTTGGCTAGAATCTTGTCTTTGTTCAGCTCATAGAATTCCTCTTCTGTCCAGGCCTTTCTAGCGTAGGTGAGCTCTGCAGGCGATCACAGTTACAGGTATTGATCGACTTACGACCTATGCAACTTACAACCATTTGACTTTACGACCACAATCGCTAGCCATGACTGCTCCGCGTCTGGCAGCGCAAACGTTGCCCAGCTGGGCGTACAACAGGGCGGACCAGCTTCCGGCAGCACTACCATCTCTGCGTGCACCATTTCAACTGTACATATAGCCTATTCAACTTATGACCAAATCGTGTTACAACCGGTCTGCCAGTCCCAATCATGGTCGTTAGTCGAGCACGAGCTGTACTAGACTCCAGTTTCTATCGATGGTGTCTTAGCACCTTAATAGTCTCTGCACCTTCTGAAGACTTCCATGTATCAACTTGCACCGATTTGGAATTCTTGGTGGCAAGTTCTGCCATGATGACCCAGTGATGGACAGGAATGAGTCCTTTCTTCTTGCATGCATCACCAGCAGGAGAGATTATGCCTTTGCCAACTCTGTATCATCCTGTTCAATTAGTGTAGTCCTTGGCCAGCTCAAACAACCTGAAGTGTATGTTGGTAATAGGACTGAAGGAGCCACAAGCAAGGAGAACCACTTCAGTCTCCTATAAATTTTCCATGGGAAGAACTTGAATTTGTTGATCTAAATGAAAAATTGTGACACCTCCCTTGTTGTTTTTACAAAGAAAATTCTTTGAATCTGAAGTGTCTTGCAAGGTAGGCTATTGGAACAATTTCAACTAGTGCGTCAACAGTCTTCTCTAAGGTGGGCTAGAAAAATGGTTTCATATCCAAATGGTAACTCTTTTCTATGCTCCTGCATTTGACGCCTTCCCTCAAGGCACGTCCAGATGCAGTTTTCCTCAAAGACCCTCTTGGCCTTGCTAGGAAAACCCTCAGAAAGACTGTGGAAGAAGCAGCTGAGGGAGAAAATACCCCCACTCGTGACATCTCAGGCTGCTCAAGTGGAAGTTTCTTTGGTTCTTTTTATTGATCTCTATCTCTTGGTTCAACTTCTCATACAGATCATAAATTATTTTCCCAATGTATTTGAAATGTCTGTCTGTACTCTCTTTATCTTTCTGAGTACGCTTATGATTCATTATTATCTATTTCTTTGTGTTAAGTTACTGGAGAATCACTGTGTTTATTTGGCAGTGTCATGTTTCTTGTATCCCTCTGTTGATATCTGTGCATCTGGTGGAAGAGTTGCCTCTTCCAATTTTATACGGTAGCTTCCAGAGGGAAAGACTTTCACCTGAACATGTGTCCTAGGGAGTCAGTTGGGTAGAGTACATTGGCTTTCATTCCGGGTGTGGACAGTAGTGTACTCTCTCTGAAATTTCTGTAGTCAATGTCAGTGATGCTTATAAGTGCCTCTGTGACTTAGTCTGCTAGAGTTTGTGTGGCTAGTTTGCTGGTTCTGGCACTGCTTCCCTGTGGGCAAAGTGCCAGGCTGGTTCATGCAAGGGAGCATGGGATAGATCCACTGGCTCTGTGGTTGCTCTTCTGGGGCAGAGTGTTAAGCTAGTTTGCACACGAAGGGATCACAGGGTTAATACCTACTTTTAAAATCTGAAACAAGACATCCTAATGGTGTTCTATAGTACCAAAGTGCAAATAAATAAGAAACAACATAGATTTGCCCTGAAAATATATTTATTTGTTCAAGTTAAAGCCTCATGTTTTTTCTAAATATTAAATAATAATTCATACACAATACGCAATATTTTTACCATGCCTCAAATTATTATTCAATTAAAAATAAGTTTTTCCATAAACTTCTTTATCAAAATATAAACAAAAATACCTAGTCAGAGTCTAGGGTCATGCTGTCTCCTATATGTGTAGTTCCTTCAAATATATGACTGTAGGGTCACAAACTGGATTATGATTTCATCCCAAGAGTAGGAGGGTAGCATGGAAGAAACCCCTGCTTTTCTAAGCATAATGCTGTGTATGTCACCAACAGGTCAGCTTTCATCTCCCCTTGCCCTGGTGTAAGAGGGTGAATGGGTTTATAAGAACTAGGGTTTGTGCAGGTCATAAAGGGATATTCAAATCTATGGAAGGAAACCCCAGAGATTTCCTGCTTGTTTTATTAATTGAGGCAACTAGTCAAAGCATCCTAGTTCCCATTATACCTCAGCTTTTACAGAGAGGTCTAAAGTCTTACCATGTTGTGATTTTATATGTAAAAGGCATCAAAACATGGGACATACCCTGGAAAATCTCCAATATAATGGAAAAATGTCATGACCAAAACCGAACATTTGCTCCATGTGAGCTGTGTTCAGAATGCATTTCCTACTGACAAGCGTGTTGATTAAAATAAAAATAAAGCCACATATACATTTTCTCCTGACAAACCTCTCAATTAAAAAAATAGTAAAAGAAACCACATGATTTTCCAGTTTGAATGAAAAAGATTAAGTGGATGAGAAGTCCAAATGCATCTGTATCTGGGAGGTTTTACTCAATTTCACTCAGCATCATCAAAAACACACGTCACTGAAATCTATCCGATTTAGAAGAGTTTGTTTCGTAAAATGAAAAACCACTGGTAAGATAACTTAATTAGCATTTATTTCCCTGCCTGATTTTTAAAAGGTGCTTGTGTTTGTCTTAATTCATCAAGAGAGAGAAAAGGATTGATACTCAAATATTTCATCCCATATAATCATTCAACTAGAATTTACTTTAAAATTCAAGCCCAATCTTCAGATTTTTAAAGAAAATATATTTTGATGTAATAACCTTGAGTTCAATACTTGAGGTAAAAAATGGATTTCACCAAAAGCAATACAATTTTTGCTTGAAATTAAGTGAAGGATCAGTTTTCTGTGGTCTTTTAGCCAAGAGACAAGGAAAAAAAAGGAACTCGGTTCATTTTTTCAATTCTGTTTTAGTATCAGAGAGCAGGCAATTGAAAGTTCTTAGCGAAAGTAATTTCTTTGTTTTCCCTAAGGACTCTTGAATGTTCATACTGGAACATCAGTGACCTTATTTTTACCAACATTGTATCAGCCACCATCAACTTCCTTCTGTGCTGCAATAAATATGGTCCAGTAAATGTAGGTCCTAAGTTTCTAGAGTCTATCAACACAATTTCTTAAACATCAAGAGCCTGGTAGTTATGACAAAAGAGGATTTGTGCAGAATTCTCACTGAACCCATCGTAATTTCTAGCACATTCATCCCATACTGTAGTCCAAAGTGCAGTGTTAAGTAATTACACAATATAAATTATTTTGAGGCAGTTCTAGTGAATTATTTTTATAGTGCTGAGGCTTGGAAATTCCAGACAATGTTGGGCAGTCTCAACAAACTATGTAATAGACAACTGGCAAGGATGCTGAATCCATGGGTATATTTTTTTAAGAAAGGACGAGTTATTATTTCACCCTCTTTTCTTTAGGAAAAAATGTCAAATGCTTTGATTAACTGATAGGTCACCAGGTAGTCTTAAGAACAGTTTCCCAGAATGGCTCACACTCCTTTCTACCACACTGTACAGAAAATTTTTATTTCCATAAAGTAAGCCTGAAGAACTAGGTTGATTTGATTTGGTGTTTTTCATCATTAACACATTTTAAAACTGAAAATCAAGTCACATGTATTTTTACTTATTTTCTCTCCATTATAAATAAACTGCTGAGGGTGCAGATACAGAACTGTAACAATCCAAATCATGATAGCTCTCTTTTTGCTCTCCTTCCCTGCTCCCTCTTTTCTCCCATTCTCCCTTCACTATAATGCTATATGGTCTGAACTCCTAGGGTATGAAAGACAGATGAGAAACTAATATATATAATCCTCAAAAGTAAATCACAGAACAGTTTTATAACACTGAGTTAAATAAGATGAAGAAGGGAAAATATGTCCTCATAATAATAAAAAATAAAAACCCAAAAGATTCCTATTGGTGAAATAAGGAATGCTTTCTCAAAGATTTTGAAGTAAGTTTTACATGGGAAAAGGGAGTGAAATAACTGGGGAAATCACAATGGCCTTTGTCATGGTTTTTAATTCCTTTAAAGGTTACAGAATGATTCATATTTTCTATTTCTTCATGTGTCAGTTTTGGTAAATTGTATTTTTATAGGAATTTGTCCATTTTGTTAAAATTTCAAATTTAGAGACATAAAGTTAATATCTTTAAATAACATAATTTTAAAATGTCCATAGACTCAGTGATAATAGACATCTTATTTTATTTCTTATTCTTTTTTCCTTGATCAACCTTACCAGAGGTTTATCAATTTTTTTAGTCTTTTCAAAGAATCCATTTTGAGTTTAAAAAAAATTTTCTCTATTAAAAATTATAAAATGTCTGATAATTCATATTCTGAGTCTCCTGTGCATTCATTTCTGTTGCCGATGTTTCTCTTAATTTTTTATTACATCATCTTTTCTCATTTGTCTGGTTACTTTTTATTGCATGCAAGATGTTGTACACAAAAAGTGTTGAAATCATTTGAAGCCTAAAATTATAGTTCCTGGAAGGATTTCCATTTGCTCATGGCAGTTGGTTAGAGGCACTAGCAATCTTATGTTACCATAATCCAATTAGAGAAACTAAGATGGTTGAAAACTGAACTTCAGTCCCAAGTTTTTTCTCAGCTACCCCTTACTACTAGATGGAGCCCTTTGGGATCCCAACTCAATGTAGAGGATTTATCAGAGATCCCTTCTTGATAGATTTTTTTTTTTCCCGACTAGCCCTATAGCACTGCCAAACCTCTGCTGAACTATTCCTTTAATTACCTCCTCCAGAATCACATTCCTAGGATTTTTTTCTGACTTACCTTTTTCTCCTCTAATTCTTTACTACTGTGAGATAAAGAAAGTTTTTTTACCCTGCTTTGCTAATTTTTCTTACCAGGAGTGGTTTATGTGATGTAAACCAGCATTCCTGAAAGGATAAGTTCATTACGCTTTGTTTTTAATATTTTACCATTGGTTTGTGATTTCTAAGGTCAGTTTCTCATACTATGAAAGGCTTACCATCCACTTGAGTTCCTCTAGTAATTTCTTTGTTACTTTGTAAGATACAACTGTCTGTAATATGATAAGGTCTCCCTTTCTTTAAACAGTACCTGTTAATTTCCCACTCTGAATGATGCTTTTAGAATATGTCCAGTTACTTCCATCTTCTTGCTTTTCTTTTCTGCTGTACTCATTTTGGTTAGTTGTGTGCTTAATCTTAGATCAGCCTTAAACAATAGATTTTAAAAAATGAGAAGATGAATACTTAAACTACCTCCCATTTTGATTTTCCTCTTGCTCCTGATTTTTGTTAGTTGTATTATTTTTATAAAGTGACAACTTATTACATTTCTATTCTGTTCTATAAACCCTAATTTCCTGATGTCATTTTAACCTTAGTTTTAAATTAAAAATAACTTAATGCTCATAGCTCATCATTTATATCTTGGTTGACCTAGTTGGCTAATAGCTTTTTTAAAGCTCATGTAGTTTTTTTCCCCTGCATTTTGCACATTTGAAAAAGTTATTGGATATAAGAACAGAATAAACAAGGCTGATGTGTCTGGGTATATAATTTAGGGGTCACACTTTATTTCCCTGAGTACTTGATGATTTCATTATTCCTAGCACTGAATGTAGAGAAATTTGAAGCTAGCTTAATTCTTTTGCTTTCAGATAAGATATTTATTCCCTCACCTTTTTTGGATAGTCTTGGGTTCTTTATTTTTCTTTGAAGTCCTTAACTTTATTAGATTATGCATGGATATTAATGAATATGTCTGCTGAAATATTGTGTGTCCTTTAATTCTACAGATTCAAATCTTCAGAAGGTTTTTTTGATATAACTGTGGACATTTTTGTTCCCCATTTGTTCTGTTATTGTCTTTAAAAACAAGAATGTTGAATGTTTCACATATAATTTCTAATAAAAACCCAATGTGTTATACCTGTACAATATCCTCTGTGTTCTAGATCTCCAATATTTTCCTACTATAATCTTTATTCTTTCTATTTCATTTTGCTCCATTTTCTCAAGATGTCATGAATGTCTTGACTTATATTTTCAACATGGACAACATTGACATTTATGTCAAAGCTTTTCTTTCCTTCCTTCCTTCCTTCCTCCCCACCTCCCTCCCTCCCTCCCTCCCTCCTTCCCTTCCTTTCTTTTTTGAGATGGAGTTTCGCTCCAGCCAGGCTGGAGTGCAATGGCGGAATCTCAGCTCATTGCAACCTCCGCCTCCTGGGTTCAAGCAATTCTCCCGCCTCAGTCTCCAAAATAGCTGGGATTACAGGTGTCTGCTGCCACGCCCAGCTAATTTTTGGATTTTTAGTAGAGACAGTGGTTTCACCATGTTGGCCAGGCTGGTCTCAAGCTTTTGACCTCAGGTGATCCACCAGTCTCGGCCTCCCAAAATGCTGAGATTATAGGCGTGAGCCACCATGCCTGACCCAAAGCCTTTATTTCTTTGATGCTTTTATTTTTCTTTTTTACTTCTATCCCAAGATCTGTCAAATAATTAAAAAAAATTTATTACCTTTTTTTAACTTCAGATTTTGTATCTTAGCTTAGGAGTCTTAATTCAGAAAGATCACCTTATTCATTAAGTTTTATGAACTCACAGATAACTTTGGTCACAAGTTTTATCTGTTCTAGGGCAATAAAAATTTTGGTGGTTGTCCTTTTTATGATTTTTATTTATTCTGTTGCTTTTCTTCTTTATGTAAATAGGCCATTTTTACATAAATCCTATGTTAATTCCTTTTTGATAATGAGGAGATTTTTCTCTGGAGGTGACATCATAATGTATGAGAATATGGAAGCGGCCAGATAAGGACTCTGTGATAGTAGAAAGACTTTTTAGTTCGTAGCAAACACACATACAAGCATGTCAATTGTGTGGTTTAGCTGCAAACTCTCTTTACTCATCCATCCATTATATAAATATTTATTGTGTACCTACTTTGTGCCAGGTACTGCTCTAGGTTTGGAGAATATAGCAATAGATACATCAGAAAAAAAGTCTCTGCCTCCATGGAGTTTACATTCAATGGAGGAAAAAGATTGACAGCCTCAAGCTGCTTATCATTCAGTTTCTCATCTGGTCTTCCAAACAGATAGTTTCTTGGAGAGTTAGCTTGTCTGCATGTGTTTTCATTTGTCATCACATCCCCTGGAATGGACGGGTATCTTGTGGGGTTTCAGGAGCTCCTTGAGGCCATCCATCTTGTTCTTTCATGTCTTACCTTGATGTGTATCACCTATGTCAAAGAACTCAGCACTGTCACCCTTTGAGCTCCAGTAACCATCTTCTTTGATTGTCTTCCCTCTCTCTGGTCCAATTTCACTATACTTGCCAGCCTTTCTATGTATATATTATGGTTGAAGTTAATGAGATTTTTTAATAATTACATATGGGAGTGTGTATTGCTAAATTTCCTTGTTGCTTTTGGCTTATTTCCAGAAAGCAGTTTAGCGATCAAGATGTCTTTAGTATACTGAAACTAAGTATTTCATCCTTTCACTTTCAAAGTGAGGCAACTGAAGCCCAGAAGGTTCAGTGATTTGTTGAATGTCTCACATATAATTTTTAATAAAAATTTAATCCTAGAACCAGTTTCTGGGCTCCCAGTTTCATATACTATTATATTTTATTTTTATGTGATATACAAGTATCAAGGAAACCAATCAATACTATAGATTTAGTTAGAAACAGCTTCAGATTTGTCCAAAACCAGCTTCCCACCTCTTCTCATGTTAAAAAAAAAAACTACATATTTATACTGATTTATACATTGGAATAGTTAGGGCTCAAATCAATCCTTGAATTGCAAGTTTAATTACACACGCACACAGAAAATATGGAAACCTGTTTTGGAGATTTGTGACAATTTTTAAAAACTTGCAGTTGAACCACAAGGCCTGAAAATATTTAAAAAATTTTTTAAAAAGCTAAGTAGACACTATATTTTATAATCTGTTATGATAAAATACAAATCTATTATAAAAAGTTAAAATTTACTAAAACTTTCAAACACAAATACAGACTGTACATGGCACCATTCAGTCAAGAGAAATGTGATCAAACAAAGTATTAAATCATTACTGCATAAAATTAACTATAGCACATACTGTACTTCTGCAAAAATTTCATAGCCACCTCTTGTTGCTATTGTGGTATGCTCAGGTGTTGCAAGTATCTGCTTAAAATTTCATGTTACCAATTATCTCTGTAGAAGCACTTTTGTCTCCAGTAAATTGCATATAACAGTAAAAAGTGACCCCTCATGGTTCTTACATATGTTTAATTGTATTTAGGGAAATATCGTAAACCTTGAATAACACCACGGGATCTATACAAAGTGTCATTAGTGTTGTTGAAAGTGCTCCGAAGAAGTAGAGAAAAATCATGGCAAGAAAAAGTTGAATTGCTTGATATTTACCATAGATTGAGGTCTGCAGCTGTGATTGCCTGCTGTTTCAAGATAAATGAATCTAGTATAAGGACCGTTGTTTAAAAAGAAAGAAAATTCATGAGGCTGTCACTGCAGCCATACCAGCAGGTATTAAAAGCATATACTTTTTACAAAATACCTTTTTATCTCATATTGAAAATGGAGCTTTTATGTGGGTGCAGAATTGCTGTAAGAAAGGCATACCTGGCCGGGCCCAGTGGCTCACGCCTGTAATACCAGCACTGGGAGGCCAAGGTGGGTAGATCACAAGGTCAGAAGATCAAGACCATCCTGGCCAACACAGCAAAATCCCGTCTTTACTAAAATACAAAAAATTAGCCAGGCATGATGGTGTATACTTGTAGTCCCAGCTACTTGGGAGGCTGAGGCAGGAGAATTGCTTGAACCTGAGAGGTGGAGGTTGCAGTGAGCCAAGATCACACAACTGCACTCTAGCCTGGCGACAGANAAAAAAAAAAAAAAAAAAAAAAAAAAAAAAAAAAAAAAAAAAAAAAAAAAAAAAAAAAAAAAAAAAAAAAAAAAAAAAAAGGCGTACATAAAGACTACTTTTATTTGAAAAAAAGTCAAGTCATATAACAAAGCAAAGCAAATGGAAGATAAAGAAACTAAAGCTGGAGAATTTAATGCCAGCAAAAGGTGGTGTCATAGTTTTAGAAAGATGTTTAGTTTTAAAAATGAGAAGATAACAGGAGAATCAGCCTTTGCCGTCCAAGAGGCAGCAGATGAGTTCCCGGGCACCATTAAGAAAATCACTGAGAAGAAAGAACATCTGCCTAAATAGTTTTTAATTTTTTAAAATTTTGGAGGTACATAGTAGGTGTACTAAATAGTTTTATAATGCAAATAAAGGTGCCGTATTCTGAAAAAAAAAAAAATTCCATGAAGGACATTTCTTAGTAAGAAAAAGAAGTGAATACCAGGATTGAAGGCAGGAAGAGATGGGCTACCTCTATTGTTTTGGGAAAATGCAGTTAGGTTTATGATAAGGACTGCCCTTTTCTATAAAGCAGCTAACCCCGGAGCCTTGAAAGGAAAAGTTAAACATCACCTGCCAATCTATTGGTTCTACAGGAAGGCCTGTACAATGAGAACCCTTTTTCTGGATTGACTCCATTTTATGCTTTGTCCCTCAAGTCAGAAAGTACCTTGATGGTAAAAGATTGCCATTTAAGGTTCTTTTGATATTGAACGATAACCCTGGCCACCCAGAACTCTATAAATTAAACACTGAAGGTGCTAAAGTGGTCTACTTGTCCCCAAACACACATCTTTAATTTACTCTCTATATCAGGGTGCTAAGGCTCATTAAACACAGTACCCTGGAGAGGATTATCAATACTACGTCAGAGAACCCTTATTACCCTGATTTGGCTGTGTCCTCACCAAAATCTCACCTTGAATTCCCATGTATTGGGACTCAGTGGGAGGTAATTGAATAATCGGGGCGGCTCTTTCCCATGTTGTTCTCGTGTTAGTGAATCAGTCTCACAAGATCTGATGGTTTTAAAAATGAAAGTTTCCCTGCACAAGCTCTCTCCCTTTCTCTGCCGTCATCCATGTAAGAAGTGACTTGCTCCTTATTGCCTTCCACCATGATTGTGAGGCTTCCACAGCCACATGGAACTATAAGTCTATTAAGCTTTTTTCTTTTGTAAATTGCCCAATCTTGGGTATGTCTTTATCAGCAGCATGAAAACAGACTAGTATACTTGATAAAGAGAACGTCATGAAAGTATAGAAGGACTACATCATTGAATGTGCTATCATTGTTACAGAAAAAGCTGTGAAAGCCATCAAGCCAAAAATGATACATTCCTGCTGAAGGAAACCTTGCCCAAACAAATTATATATGACTTCACAAGATTTATGACAGAGCCAATTAAGGAAATCATAAGAGATTATAAGTATGGCAAAAAACAAAAAAGAGGAGAATGTGTGAAGAATGTCAAGATAGGGATGTTGGAAAATTCAAGAAATAATAGACACACCAGAGGAATTAACAGATGACTTGATGGAGATGAGTGCTTCCAAACCAGTGCCAGATGATGATGAAGAAGTTATAGAAGAAGCAGTGCCAGAAAATAAATTAACATCAGACAATCTGGCAGAAGGGTTCTGAGTATTCAAGACTGCTTTATGCCATGGAACCTTCTGTGATATGGTCACTGGAACTAAAGTAAATGGTGGAAGGATTGGCGCTATATAGAAACATTTTTAGGGAAATGCAAAAAGCAAAAAAGTCAGACCGAAATTGCAATTTTTTTTGTAGAATTACACCAGTTGTATCTGTCTCTGCTACCTCCCCTTCCACCTCCTCTACCTCTTCTGCCTCTGCTACCCCGAGACAGCAAGGTTAATCCCTCTCCTTTCTCCTTCTTCTCAGCCTACTCAATGTGAAGACAACAAGGATGAAGGTCTTTGCAATGATCCATTTCCACTTAATGAATAGTAAATGTATTTTCTCTTCCTTTTCTTTATAACATTTCTTTTCTCTGTCTTATTTTATTGTAAGAATACACTGTATAATACATGTAACACACAAAACATGTATTAATTGACTGTTTATGTTACTGGCAAGGCTTCTGGTTAACAGTAGGCTACTAGTAGTTAAGTTTGTGGGGAGCCAAACGTTTATGTGAATTTTTGGCTGCAAGAGCAGTCGGCACCCCTCACCCCTGCAGTGTTCAAAAGTCACGTGTGTGTGTGTGTGTGTGTGTGTGTGTGTGTATGTATGTATGTGTAGGTCTCTCCCTTTCTCTCTAGAGATAGTAGACTAATAGATCCCAGGATTGATCTATATATCATTTATCTATCTATCTATCTATCTACCTACCTATCTATCTACCTACCTACCTACCTATTTATGTCTGCAGAGATTTATTGTAGGGAATTAACTCACATAATTTTGGTGGTGGTGAAGTCTCAAAATCTGCACTCAGCAAGCTAACGGCAAGGAGAAACAACGGTGTGAGTTGCAGTCTGAAAGCCAGTAGGCTTGAGACCTCCAAAGGGCTGATGTTTAATTTGAGTCAGAAGACAGAAAAAGACTGATGTCTCAGATCGCACAGTCAGGCAGGAAGAGTTTCCCTTTCCATTTGTAGCCTATTCAGGTCAATCTGCTTTACTCAGTGTCTTAGTCAATCGAACTGCTATAACAGAATACCTTAAACTGGGTAATTTATGGACAATAGAAATGTATTTCTCACCTTCTAAACGCTGGGAAGCCCAAGATCAAGGCACCAAGAGATCTCCACATACACACAGCAAATTCAGTTTCTGGTGAGGATGCGCTCTTTTGTGCCTTCTAGCTGTGTCCTTAGGTAGCAGAAGAGGCACACAGGCTTCTTGTGCTCTTTTCTAAGGGCAGTAATCTCCTTAATAACCTCATTAATGAGGGCTCCACCCTCATGGCCCAATCAACTACCAAATGCCCCACATATTAATGCCACCATATTAAGGGTTAGTTTCAATATATGAATTTTGGGAAGAGGAGGACACAAACATTCAGATCATAGCACTCAGTCTGCTAATGCAAATGTTAATCTCATTGAAGACAACCCCTTAGCCACACCCAGAATACTCTTTGAGCAAATATCTGGACACTGTGGCACACAACACAAGTTGACACATAAAATTATCATGCCCACAGTAATTACTGTAATTTTAAAGCCTACTTTCAGGTTCATGCATTGGATGCCATGTGCCAACTATTGAATAATGTCACGTCTTGATAACTCAGGTTGTAAACTCAGAAAAGAGTAAAAGTAGGTCATCGCTGAAAGTGCAGCCACATATTTACTGATACTGTTACCTATAAAATTTCTTTTTTATCATGACTCAGATCATACATTTCACATATTTAAAAGTGTGCTGAGTGGTTTCAATGTGCTTTAAGAAATGTTGTAAAAATAAAGAATTGATCTGAAACATTTTAAATTTATACATTTCTTTCCAGAGTTGTAAAGCAATACATGTAATTAAACAATGTCCATTAATGTAATGTAGAATCAGGGTCTCGGTTATCTAACAACAAACCCACCATGCAATATAGTTTCCTTGGGGTAAAAGAACATGATTCACCTCACTTTACTCTCCTTTCCCTGCTTCCTATCCTCTCTTCTCTTTCTTACACCATTCCTTTCTCCCTTTCCCTAATACAAGCAGATTTGGAGAAAACAAATATGGAACAAACCCAGAATCTTTTTTCCCCTTATCCTAGTGATGAAGATGAGCAGGTAAAACATCTAACCAGTGTAAGATGGTGTAATGATCTCTTCAGTGGAATAGTAACTAATTAGGGTGATGGTAGACTTTACAGGGGAGGAAACACTGAAGCTGAGCCTCCGTGGTTGACTCATCAGCAAAGTGGTACATTCTAAGCAGTGGTTCCCGGTTTCTTTGGTGCCAGGGACCAGTTTCATGGAAGACAATTTTTCCACAGGGTTGGGGGGATGGTTCTGGGATGATTCAAGCATATTACATTGAGTGCATTTTATTTCTATTATGATTGCATGGTAATATGTAATGAAATAATTAAGCAACTCACCATAACGTTGAGTCAGTGGGATCCCTGAGCTTGTTTTCCTGCAACTAGATGGTCCCATCTGTGGGCGATGGGAAACAGTGACACCTGAAGTGTGTCGCTTATGTCCAGTCTATTCTGTAGTATCCTTTTGGTTGCTGTCACAGCAGAAAACCCTGCTTCACAAAGATAGGATGTTGGAAACGGAAGCAGGCTTTCCAGTGCTTTTGTGGCAACCTCGGGATACTCTGCCTTGACTTCAACCCAGAACATATGGAGATTTGAGATTGTTTCAAACATACCTTTAAGGATACCAGATGCAGCTGTACAATTGAAGCACATTAACTCACTTGCCACTATAAAGCCTGCCACCAGATACATCTTACTTGTCACTTGCCACTCACTTTTGGGGTTTTTGATATGAGTCTCCAAGCAATTGATTTATTATGGTCTCTTTGCATTCAAACCTCTCTGCCAGTGTTAATTTGTGTTTGCAGCAGCTCCCAAGTGCTAGCATCACTGCCTCAGTTCCACCTCAGATCATCAGGCATTGGATTCTCATAAGGAACACACAGTCTAGATCCCTCGCATGTGCAGTTCACAATTGGGTTCATGTCCCTATGAGAATCTAATGCCACTGCTGATATGACAGGAAGCAGGGCTCAGGTAGTAATGTGAGTGATGGGAGCAGCTGTAAATACAGATGAAGCTTTGCTCGCTCACCTGCCACTTACTTCGTCTGTGTGGCCTGGTTTCTAACAAACCATGGACAGGTACTGGTTCATGTCCCCAGGCTTGGGGACCTCTGTTCTAAAGGGAATTACTAATTCCTCATAGTCTTTTAGAACATTTTAGCTATTTCTAGCATCTGACACATAGTAGCTGCTCATTCAGTCATTTATCCATTCAAGAATCTTTATTAAATATCTTTTATGTGACTAAGTGTAACACACACATACACATACACACACACACACACAGACACATGTTTAATAAATATGTTATTTTATTTTAGAATTGATGATTGGCTTGCACCAACCCATCCACATTTTCTTGCCTGTTCAATGTTGCTTTTATCTTGGCAAAACTGGAGGCACCATCATTATATATAGCTCATGCCACCATTTTTTTTTTTTTTTTAAGATGGAGTCTTGCTCTGTCACCAAGGCTGAAGTGCAGTGGTACAATCTCAGCTCACTGCAACCTCTATCTCCTGGGTTCAAGCAATTCTCCTGTCTCAGCCTCCTGAGTAGTTGGGACTACAGGCACACACCACCATGCCCAGCTGATTTCTGTATTTTTAGTAAAGACGGGTTTCGCCATGTTGCATGCCACCAATTTGGAGTGAGCCTATTCATGTTATATGATTTATCATATGTCCGGGGTTTGAGAAATTTGGTCATTTGGTGACAATTGCTTAAAAATGTCCATGTACCTTTTTTTTTTTTTCATTTCTTCTGCCTTTCAATCCACATCTAGTTTCCTTCTCATGAAATATCTCTTGTTATGTCTCTAGCGTCCTGACCTTTGTCTTCACGACTAACATCTGCTTTCACTAAGTTGATTTGTAAGACAAATCTAATCTTGGCTTTGCTCAATTTCTGAGTTGCTTGGATTCCAAAGGTTTTGAAATGTTTTCTGGGATTTTGCATGCATTTTTTCATGGGGTGATCAAATTCTCAGACCAGTTCCTCAAAGCGTATTTCACTTATTCATGTAGTAGGACTAGGAGCAGCTTGAACTCTGTGTTCAGGATGTGAGGAGGTCACAGCCATCAAAGGAGGAGGAATGTTTTCTCCCACCATGACCCTGAGTGCAGGTTCATTTCCTGGTAAAACTTTCAGATAAGTAGGTTACATCTTCCTTTTCTTCCCTGTCCCCTGTACCCCCTTTCATAACTCTCTGGGGCCTTCCCTCCAAATCCTTGGTGCTGGTGTCCCCCACACAGCACTTACCCATTTACAGTTTGCCTGCACCCAGAACCAATTTAACTCTAAAAATTGTGTTTTAAAATTACCTCCGTCACTGCTTCCTCATTCTCTATGGGTAGTTGTTCTACAACCTTTGCAAAAGTGAAGGTGGAATTAATTGACCCCATTGGATAACTGTCTGATTTCATTATTTAAACTAAAATTCTCAGATATACCAAATGAAATCATAGGCAAGGTGAAGTGAAAGTATTCAGGCAGGTTAAGGAGTATATTTTGGAACAGTAAGACATGAAGTCATTTATTAATTTAAAGAACATTTATTGGGCAGCTTTTATGAACTAAGCTCTGTGTTAAGCAGGGGAGATGAATGACAGTGGGTTACATGGGCTAAAGAGAAAGAAAAGCCAGCAATTCAATAGAGTGTGTTAAGTACTATTGCAATTCGTGCACTTTGGGAGGCCAAGGTGGATGGATCACTTGAGGTCAGGAGTTCAAAACCTGCCTGGCCAACATGGTAAAACCTCATCTCTACTAAAAATACAAAAAATTAGCTGGGTGAGGTGGCAGGTGCCTGTAATCCCAGCCACTCGGGAGGCGGAGGCAGGAGAAATGCTTGAACCAAAGAGGCAGAGGTTGCAGTGAGTGGAGATTGTGCCATTGCAATCCAGCCTGGGTGACAGAGCGACTCTCTGGCTCAAAAAAAAAGAATCATACAATATAGCATTTGGGGTGATCAGGCTTCCCAGGGGAAGTGACACCACAAATGAGATGTAGAGGCCTGAGCAGCGGCTATTTTTGTGTGGTGCTTGTAAATTCTTTTCTGACTTATACTTTCCAGTCTTTGGTGCAGAGGTTCAATCATGAGACTACCTAACAATTACCTGGGCTATCTGTTTGAAATGCATCTCCTCAGAACCCATTCCCATTGTTATGATTCCACTGGGAATGGGTTCTGAGAATGGGTTCTGTTTAGAGTGTCTTCTGGGAACTTACATTTTTAACAGACCCACAGGGAATTTGGGTACAAGCTGTTCTGGGGTCACGTTTCGAGAAATAAAACTCTGAAGTGCCAGGCAGGATTGACTCTAGCTGAAATTATGAAGTGGGTCAGGTTTTACTTTGTGCACTCTCTCCACTCCTTACATACTCCTGGTGCTCTTAGGTTACTGGGAGCTCTACTGAGCTCCCTGGGTCCGTTATCCTGGTGCCCAATCTCATCTTCCACCATGCAAACTTACCATCCTGTAATCACAGAATGTTAGAATGACATCAGAATTAGTTGAAACTTTTAAAATGAGCGAAAGCTCTATATTCCTGTGTTGAAAATTATAAATTAAAAAAAGTAAAAAAAAAAAGAAAAAAGAGCAAAAGCAAGGCATCGCTCTCATTTAATTCCCTTCTTAGCTTATATCCGTGACCTCAAGTGCCCTTAAACCCATTTATGCCTAGTGTTCCATTATTGGAACGCTAAGTGTGTGGGTGTTATTTATATCCTACTGCTCAAGGTCATTGCCAAGGTCTGATTGCAAAAATTCAAAAAATTGCAACCTCAGGCATAACTGTGTTAATATCACATTGATTGTTAAATCCTACATTCTGTTTATTTCCTCATCCCCTTACTGTTCCCATCCCCTCTGTTATTAAAATTTGTTGAGGTGACATTTACATGCTGGTTTCCAACACACATCTAACATTGTGACTGTGTTTAGATAAAACAAACCAAAACTTTTCTTTAATACATTGATAGTCTTTTCAATAAGTGCTGTTAGGAAAACTATATCCACATGACCAAAAAAGAAACTAGACCCCTATACCATATATAAAAATCAACTCAAAATGGATTTAAAAATCCAAACATAAGACTTCAAACTAGAAGAAAACAGAGGGAAAATCTCTTTGACATTAATCTTGAAGAAAAAAAAGGGGAAAGCTCCTTGACAATAATTTTTTAAATACGACCCCCAAAGCACAGGCAATAAAAGGAAGCAAATAAACAAAAGGTAGAATTACATCAAATTAAAAAGCTTTTGCATAACAAGGGAAACAACAAAATGAAAAGGCAGCCTACGGACAAGGAGAAAATATTTGTAAACTATATATCTAGTGAGGGGCTAATAGCCAATATATATAAGAAACTTGAACAAAATAGCAAGAAAACAGATAACCGATTAAAAATGGGTAAAGGATCTGGAGACACTCCTCGGAAGCAGACATATAGAAATACAAAAGGCCAATAGAAATATTTGAAAATTCTCAATGTCATTAATCAACAGGGAAATACAAATCAAAACCATAGTGAGAGATCACCTTAAATCTGTTAGGATGGTTATCAACACAAAGACAAGAAATAAATGTTGTGGACCTTTGGTAGGATTGCAAATTGGGACAGCCACGGTGGAAAACAGTACGGAAGCTCCTGAAAAATTTAAAAATAGAACTACCATATGATTCAGCAATCCCTCTTCTGGGTATATATTCAAAGAAATGAGATCAGTATGTGGAAGAGATATCTGCATTCCCAGTTTTATTGCAGCATTATTCACTATAGTCAAGATTTGGAATCAGCTGAAGTGCCTATCTACAGATGAATGGATTTTTTTTTTTTAAGTGGCATATAAACACAATGCAATACTATTCAGCCCTAAAAAAGAAAGAAATCTTGTCAGTTGCAACAACATGGATGAAACTAGAGTATGTTATGTTAAGTGAAACTGGCCAGGACAACAAAGAGAGATACCACATGATCTCACTAATACGCAGAATCTAAAAACACTGAACTATAGAAGCAGAGAGTAGGATGATTGTTACTGGCTGGGAATGAGGGAATAAGGAGTCGAGGAAATGTTGGTGAAAGGATACAAAATTTCGACTATAGAGGAGGACTAAATTTAAGATATCTATTGTACAACATGGTAACTATAGTTAATAACATTGTGCACTTGTAAATTTCCAGGACAGCAGATTTGAAGTACTCTCACCACAAAAAAACAATAGTTAAGGTAATACATATGTAAATTAGCATCATTTAGCCATTCCACAGTATATACATATTCTGAAGCATCATGTTGTACATCATAAATACATATATTTATCAGTTTAAATTTTTAAAGAGGTGCTATTCACATGCTGGATTTAGAACATGTATCTAATATTGTAACTATATTTGGTTAAAACAAACCAAAACTCTTGCCAGTCTTGAAAATTGTGCATTAGAAATTTAATATAAAATGCTAAATGGATAATAATTACTTTTCCCCTTCCTTTTGTTTCCCCTTGCCATGAAACATAATTATCATTTTTCCCTTTCACTAGCCGACTTCTTTGTCAGACTTAGGTTTACAGGGCAATTTTTCAAAGAAACTTTCTAGATACAGTGTAAAACTTCATGGCAAGAAACTCAATGCTTAAAATTTCTCAAACAAAAGGATTTAGATTGTTTGCAAAGTCCAATTTCTATGCTTCAAAAAATAACACATGGCTCAGCGAGGTTTTGACTTTATATCAAAACTCTGATCATGATCCTAAAACTCAGAATCAGACCATTTCTGTGTTCACACCACATAAACAGATTCTAAGAACTCGATCCCTGACACTGAAATCACCAGCCCATGGAATTAAAATGAAAATAAGAATCAGGTGAAGGTTTATTTTTAAGGAACATTCAATCCAAAACAAAGTTAAACTTAAAGCATAAATTCTGGTTCTTCTGGAAATTCTTTAGTTTTTCACCGTCATTACGGTTGGCGAAAACTATCTGCATGAAGAACCAAGGCTTTGGAAAGCATTTAGGAAATAACTTTCTGAGGTTGTGTTCTACTAACACACCATGACTAATAGCTGCAGGAACTATCATCAGGTCTCTAAGTTATTTTATGCTTCCTACATGGTGTGGGAATTCTAGGATAATGTCTGTTAGCCTTGGTTTTGTTGCCATTCTGCTCCCGTTCAATGAAATTGTGGAGAACAAGGCATGTTAAAGAGTCTGGTAGCACTGACCATACAGTGCTATTGTTCAATCAAACTCTCAGGGTTTGTACTGGTCCAGAGGAAAGCCAAACATGAGATGGAGAGGAGGTCAAATTGGAGAAGGAATCTACTGAAGGATATTATTGTATTTCAGGCATTCTACTCAGCTGTTTGCATATATTATCTCATTTTTTCTTTTATATCCCCTAGATACAAATTTCCCACCATTCTTGATTCTGACACCCAACAGAAATATTGTTATTTGGAATTATGTGAGTTAGCCAAGAGACCTCTAATTTCCAGCCATTTCCTCTGGTCTGACCCCTAAACTCAGCTCATCTTGTTTCTCATTTCTGAGGGGACAAACACATCCTTAAAGGCAGACCCTCTAGGGTTTTGAGGAGATCGTCCCTGGCATTGTTTTTACTTCTTTTCAAGACAACAAGCAAGTGAAGAACAGCTCCCTCTCACAAGAGGGCTGAAGCCATGAATATAGAACAGATTTCCAACTGGCTTTTGGACTAGAATAACTGAACCAACAAGATATTTTAGAAGTGATTATTTGTTGCATTTCTCAAATTATGATGGATTTTATATGTGTCTTAATCCTAAATTAGGCATTAGTACACATTTTTTTTTTCACAAATCATTTTAAGGGTGGAAATAATCCCATAAATACCATCACCCCATAAGATTAACTCATCAAAATTCTTTCATCAAGGACTAGGATTATACTCTATCCCAAATCAAATCAAGTAAATACAGATGATGCCAGACCACTAAACAATGTTTTCTCGAGCTCTAAAAGGGCAGAGTAAATATCCATCCTTGGGCCACATGTGTGGTGTGGAATCAAGAAAGAGCTTTGCAGGATGGAATATCACCTCTGATGCTCACTGGCTGTGGGGCCCAGGTGAGTCACTTACTTACCCTGGAAGCCAGAAGCCAGTGCCCAATGTCATGAGACCTTACCAAAGCCCACGGCTCATAACAGAATATAGTGGACAATGAAGAGTAGCTGTAAATTTTTATTGGCTGGAAAACTCTTAGAGAACAGAACATGTGTGTTTATCTTTGTAGTTTATCACAATGGCACTTACAAATCCATTATACACGCCTGCTTATTGGGGGAAAAAACCTGCTTATATGTCTCAAAAATTGTGTACATCTGTTAAGATTTTTCTTATAAAAGCTACATAGGAAAAACATTTAATTCATATTTTCCAGGGGACTTTTTGATGTCATTAAAACAGAAAAATAAACTTTTTCCTAGTAGTTACAACACATGACTAAAAATTCTAATTACAATTCCTTTTAGGCCACAAATATTGTACCATAATTTAAAAAACCTGATGAACTAGTATAAAAACTGGTTTGAAAAAACTAATAAAATAGATAAACATCTAGAAAAATTGATCAGGCTAAAGGAAAGAGGAAGCACAATACATAATTGTATTGGGAATGCAAAAGAAGTTGTAACTATAAATACTGTACAAATTTGGAAAAATAACTTAAAGAATATTATGAATAGCTTTATCTTCAAAGCTTTTAAAAATTAAGAGAAATTGATGTGTCCAGAAAAAATAAATGACCAAAACAGAAACAGCAAAGGCTGAGCAGACAACTAATAATTGAATAAATTATTTATTTTCGTCTATTTTTTCCTTGTCCCTGAAAAAGCACCAGCCGGAATGGTTTTACAATTTATCAAACTTTCAAACAACTGATATTCTTCTTCTTGAGCAATTTCAGAAAAAAAGAAGAAAAGAAAAAAAAGGAAGGAAAGGAAGGAAAAAGAAAAGTGCCTCAATTCATTTTACGAAGTTCGTACAATCTTGACACCAAAACTGGGCCTGAATAGTACAAGAAAGGAAAAACCAACTCAATCATGTTAGTTCCTAGCGCCAGCTAATTGAATGCTGTCATCTAGGCCTTTGACTCTCAAGAGAGTGACAAGATGTAAGAACAGTGGAGAAGTTTTTCTGGTAGCTATGGAAGTGAGAACATGATGGAATTAGTGCTGAGTACTAAGAAGCAGTGATACCCGTAATGGAATTCTCAGCAGTGTTCTAAAGAATCAAATTTGCCCAACTTCAGTTGAAGATAGTTGGGATGAGCTTCTGCTACCCCCAACTCTAAATCTTGGCTGATATATATTACATGTACATCTTTTGGGCATATACCAAAAATGTAGCAAATTTCATATTTAATAGGGAAACTGTAGAAGCGTTGTCTTTAAGGTTAAGAAGACAGAATGTTGCTATTCAACATTGTAGTGGAGTTCCTAATGAATGCAATATGACAGAAAATAGGAATTAATTTTGAAAAGGGAGAAAAATTGTTATTTTTATATATTTTCCTGTAGGGAAAAGCAAGAGAGTTCAGCAGTGTTGCTGCATATAAAGACTAATGTCCAACCATCCATAGTGCTCATATATACTAGCAAAAAATCATTTAGAAAATGTAAATTTAAAAAACTCATTAAAAAATAAAAACAAAAACTATAATATAGTTAAAAATAAATGAAACTCATATAAGATCATCTCAACTGAGAAAATGATTAGAGTTGATTGAAAGACAAAATGAAATTAGAGATATACATGGCTGTTCCAAAGTTTAAATTATCTATAGAATAATAGATTACATAAACAAAGTTAAATAACTAGCATATAAATTCTTAGTCAACACATACTTTAAAAATTAAATTAAAAGGCAAGTTATAAACTGGGAACAGATACTTACTAGTGCATACCAAAGCATTAATACCCAAGATATATAAAGAACTGTTATGAAGCAATAAAAAGATAAGGCAATAAATAAATTACAGAAAAAGAAGGTAAAGTGAAACAAGAAAAAGCATGAAAAATGTTAAATCTCAGTAGTCATCAGGAAAATGAGAGCACGAAGAATATCAGATTGGTAAATATTTAAAATGTCTGAGGATATGGTGAGGCTATTTGGAAATGGAAATTCTCATTTACTTGGGAGTGAATTCTGCTACAATCACTCCGAAGAGTAATTTGGAAATATCTGGTAAAATTGAAGTTAACTATGTCTTCCAACCCAACAAGTCCTCATCTAGATATGTACTCTCCAAAAAACTGCCACAAGTGACATATACGGGAACACACAAGGATGTTCACTCTGGCAGCCTTTTCAAGAGTCAACTTTGTGGAATGACTTAAAACTCATTATAGGGGAAGTAGATAAACAAATTCTGATTTATTTACATGACAAAATACTAAATAGTCAAAAATATAAACTACATGCAGTAATATTAATTTCTTTTGAATTCACATATGGAGTCAAGAAAGTAAGCTATAGAATTATACACAAAATATGATACTCTTTAAATGTTAAAATACAAAACACAATCCTCTGGTATTTGTGGTTGTGGGCAGATGTGATAAAGAGAGTAAGATGCACATCAACTGCAGCACACTGATAACTTCTGAGGAAGAAAGGGAATGACCATGAAACAGAGAGGAACTCAAGTATGATGTTTTATTTTTAAAAAACACAATTGTGGCCAGACACGGTGGCTTACTCCTGTAATCCCAGCACTTTGGGAAGCCGAGATGGGCAGATCATGAGGTCAAGAGATGGAGACCATCCTGGCCAAAATGGTGAAATCCTGTCTCTACTAAAAATACAAAAATTAGCCAGGTGTGGTGGTATGTGTCTGTAGTCCCAGCTACTCGGGACGCTGAGGCAGGAAAATTGCTTGAACCCAGTAGACGGAGGTTGCAGTGAGCTGAGATGGTGCCACTACACTCCAGCCTGGTGACAGAGTGAGGCTCTGTCTCAAAAAACAAAACAAAACAAAAACACACAATTGTTACTATTCTTGGAGGTGGACATGTAGGGGTATTTATTATAGTACGCTATGTGTCTTTGTGCATTTTAAATATTTTGTAATAAAGAAACTACCATTAATATGTAATGTAGGCAGTATATGAATCAATGTGGCCTATAAACCAAATGATGCTACTGAAAAACATTTCACCAACTTGGAAAGCCTAGAAACATCATCATTTAGAAAAAAATCATCTTATTTATAGGACACATCGTTTGTTTCCATTTCCACAAATGACAAATGATGAGGACATAAAAGCATGATTGCATTGACATGATTTAAAAAATCTGAGACTACTGAAGCTATTTTTAGCTGAAGTTACTATCAGTACTGAAGCTATTATTGGCTGAAGAGTAAAGTATCACTCTTTCTGAATTAACATTGTAGGCCTCCCCTTTAAAAATGTGGGTATTTTGACAATATAAATCAAGTTTAATGTGGGTTTAAATTTTATTTAATTAGCCTATAAGCAAGAAAACTGTGTGTCTTGTTTGAAGACTGTTTATGGGTAAAATACAATTTCATATTGTATGGATACATTGCTATATATCACAGACAGATGAGCTTTTGTAATCATTAAAAAGGAAATCCTGTTAAAGAACAACAAATTAATGTTCTGGTTATTTAAAGAGAAAATTTTCCATAATTCACACAGTAGTTGGAAACTTTTAAGAATTTCTTAAGGATAGTATATTTAAAGCTGGTGCAGGAAATAAGAAGTTAGATATAAAAGGCCTAGCAATTCTTCACATTTTAAGAATAATTCACATAGATAAATGTTAAAGACCTTAATTTCCATTCAACATTCATTTATTTTGCCTTATTTTACATCTTCATGTTGGTAGAATCTCAATGCATGCACTCTGTGCTAAAATAAGAAATGTATACTACATAGAGTTTGTGTTCAAGACAAAATTTCTAGTAAATTTTACCTGTTGGTTCTAGAAAGTGGTCTAAGAGTTTCTTGTGTTTGATGTAACTGATCGGCAATCAACGAAATGACTGAGTATCGCTTTATGACCAACCATGTCATCATCAGTGTGAAGAACAGACATACCCTTCCTCTCCAACCCTCCACAAGTTTTCAGAATTGAGTCTGGACACAGTGTCCAAGGCTGATCAATACATGAGTGCCAACTTACAAAAAAGTAGATCATTAAATTGCTACTTTCACAGTGATTTTTTTGTAGTCCCTCTGTTCAGAATGAGTGCTAAGAAGGTTAAAACTAAAGGTTTGAACCTAAGTGATCCTGCTCTCTCATCCTGTTCTGTGAATACAGATTTCCTTTTTAATCAGGACAGTACTTCTCATTGATTATAAGGAACACACTAGAGATGACTTAGAAATGGACTAATCCAGTCCTGCTGTTTTACAGATAACATATGTAAAGTTCTATAACTTCTCACTCTGTAAGAAGTGAAAGGAGGAAAGGAGGAGAAAAGAGAGAAAGTAGAGAAATCTGATAAACCGTTTCTCAGCCAGGTGCTCAATGTCAGCAACATCAGTGATAGGATATGTTGATGGTATGAACCCTTGATAGGGCGTGATGAGAATGACATTTTACCTTGCTGGTCTTCCTCCCAAAAACTCATAACCCCAGACTATTAAAGAGAGAGAAAAAAAAGACAAATCCCAATTCAGGGACATTCTACAAAATATCTGGCCAGTGCTCCTTAAAACTCTTGGGGTAATCAAACACAAGAAACTTTTAAGACTGTCAGAGTCAAGAGTTACTCAGGGAGACATGATAACTGTCTTAGTCCACTGCCATAACAAAATACCACAGACCAAATGGCTTAAGCGGCAGACTTTTATTTCTTACAGTTTTGGAGGCTGGAGAGTCCAAGATCAAGGTGCCAGTATATATCAAGCTCTGGTTTCTCTTTCTCTTCATATAGGACACTAATCCTATTACAGGGGTCCTACCTTCATGACCTCATATCAATCCAATTCCCTCCAAAGACGTCATCTCCAGATAGCATCACATTAGGGTTAGAACTTCAACATGAATTTTGGGAGGACACAAACACTTAAATACAAAACAATGGCAAAATGTAATGTGGTATCCTGGATAGCATCTGGGACAAAAAAAGGGTTGTTAGGTGAAAATGAAGGAATTCTAAATAAGATATGAACTTCAGTTAACAATACTGTATCAATACTGGTTTATTGATTGTGACAAATATATTAATATGAAACATCAATAATAAGGTGTTAGGAGCTACCTTGTGTCCCCATCCAAATTTATATATTGAAGTCTTAACCCTAGTACCTCAAAAAATGACTATATTTCGAAATAGGGCCTTTAAAGAAGTCATTAAGTTAAGTGAGGTCATTGGGGTGGGCCCTAATCCAATATGACTGGTGTCCTTGGTAAGAAGAGTTGATTAGGACAGAGACAAAACACAGACATGAGACAACCATGTGAGAACACAGCAAGAAGGAGGCCCTCTGCAAGACAAGGAGAGAGGCCCCAGAAGGGCCTCTTGATCTTGAACTTCTGGCGTCCAGAACTGATAGAAAATGAACTGTTGTTGTTTAAGCGACCCAGTCTGTGGGACTTTGTGCCGGCAAGGAGAAAATGGGTGTCAAGTATTTGGGAAGCACCTGGACCATCTTCACAACTTTTTTAAAAACCTAAGACTGTTCTAAAACAGGAAGTTTATTTTAAAGGAGTGAAGCCCAAAAAGGTTAAGCAAGGTAAGATAATATATGAGTCAAAAATACCATTGTGAAACCCAGTTATGCCTCTTACCATGTGGGCAAGTCATTTACCCTGTTTAAGATTTGGCTCATTTATTATATAAAATTAAGGGCTAGTACCAGCCATGCTTATTTCATAGGGCTAGTAACATATCAGTGGAATTAATATTAAATACATGCAAAAGCAATTTAATCAAAGGACCCGTTACTATTAAATGTTTTGTTCAAGGCCCATCGCTATTTTAGGCAGAGGTCAAGTTATTTAGAACTTTTGTTTGTTTATTTTTTATTTAGAACTTTTATCTGTTGTTAATCCAGTCATCCTTTCATCACTCCTTACTGACATCATACCCGAAAACTTCAGTAGCTCCGTGGTTCCAAGAACACATTAGTCAGATTACAACCTGTGGTGACAGTCCGCTTTCCTAAGGAGAATTAGCCGCCTCAAAACTGCAAATGCTTGTCTTGAATGGGATCCTGGGGCATATGACATTCAGACAACATCACAGTTTGAGAAGCAACCCAGTAAACAATATTGATTGTGGATCAATAGTTTTCCTGTATATGAAAGAAAATATGTTTTTCTATTAAGTATGATACTTTATGGCAGGTCTCCAAAATACAATGTCCAGGGTAATATGCTGGGGGTGGGGTGCAGAAAACGTATTAGAACGTTTTCTTATAATTTAAAAATTCATGCTTTTTGAATTTATGTTTTTGTGTGTTTGTTTTATAATTTACATGGTATATTTTACAGTAGTACGTGCCTATAAAATGTGCATACATACACATATATTTTAGAATCCCAATATATTTGAGAGTGCTGATTGAGAGTACACACACACACACACACACACACACACACACACAGGTTTGAGTCCCCTTTGTGAGAAGGCAGGAGAAACAGGAGGAGGAGTACATAGACAAGTTCAAATTGGATTCGTAGTCTTTTCCCCCTTAATATGACAGGAGAGAAAAGTAGCATATTTTCATCTCCAGAGAAGTTTTCAAACTATAGTCTCTGCTACATTTTGGTTAAGTGCCTTGCAATAATTATTCGATCTCTTTATGCTCCTGTTTCCTTACCCTTAAGGTGGGGATCCTAACAGTGCCTTCCTTGTATTTTATTTCTTAGGTAGGAGAGAAATGAGGAGAAAACCATGAGCACCCAAGGACGGAAGGTGCTTTCTTAATCGGAAGGCCATGTGGTTGTAAAACCTGTGGGTCATCCTGCTCAGACATATCTTCTCCCTTGTTTAAATAAACCATGAACCTGACTTCCAGTGTTTCTGAGTGAGAACAAATCAAAGAGTGAGGGCCAAGCTATTGTGCCAGAGTTTGTGGGGTGAGCTGGCAGCAATGACCATAGTGGCTGCTGGGACCATCATGACCAGGAAACAGAGTAACTGGAGAGGCACATAAACTGGTCCCAGTATCACTACTACCCAAGTGCTACCTGACTGTCTTTGGTATATGTATATATTTTTATATACATGACTACAAGTGGGCATTTGCCTGTTGAAAGGGTGTATGGAGGACACTCCAAGCAAGGGGAGTAGTGTGTGTAATGTCATGGAGGTGTGCAAATACTTGAAGTGTTAAGGACTTTTGAGGGTTCCAAGTTAATGTAAATATGAGTACCACATCAGTGAGCCATGCTCATTTGAGCCACAGCTGTGTGCTTTATGTACAGTACATGTCTATAAATATTCGGTATTGTTATAATAACTCAGTAGAACATATAGGAGATATCAGAATCACCTTTGTTGAAGCATTTTCTTTTGCAAATTACAACTCCTGCCCTTAAGGGTTTCGGTACATATCCTCTGAAGTGTTACCTATTGACCCACCGTTACAGACTTAGTGAGGTTGGGAGTGGGGAGGTAAGTAAACTGCTGCGATTCTACGTCAGGGTGTGTTAAACTGTAAATTGCAGCCCACTGGTAGATTGTAAAATCAATTTAGGGTATTATGACCATAATTTTGGAAAAATGAAATAAAATAGAACACAGATGTACATAAACATATCTGTATCCCAGGGCACAATATAAAATATATTTTAAACCATGGGTTACAGGTGAAAAGGTCAAGCCACTGGCCTACGTGATAGCTGGTACAAGCCCTGGCTAAATCAGCAGGCATGTTCTGGCGATGTTCCTAAAAACAAATTGGCAGGATTTGGTGATGGATTTGGTGATTGAATGTGGAAGACAAACGAGAATGCAACATTTCTTGCCTAAGCTAGTAAGAGAAGTGTGCAATGCCATTAAAATTGAGATTAAGAGAAAATATACATGTTGTGAGATTCTTTTGGGGGCTGGAATGGGGATTAGGGGCAGGATGTCAGGGAGAAGATAATACATTCTGTTTGGATATGTTAAACCTGAGATTCCTGCTGGCCATCCAAGTGGAGATGTCCAGGAGGTAAATAGGAAATGTTAGTCTGAAGCACAAGGCAGAGGTCAGGGCTGATGATGAAATCTGGCAGTCATTATTATCCAGCTGAGAGCTGACATTTAAATTGGAGGGGATTTTTTCCAAGGAGAATGTGTGCTGTGCAAAAAGGACAAAGGATAAAATACTCGGGAAGGTCAATCTTTAATGAACAAGTCACTGGAGCAGTAGAATGAAAATGAAGTAGGAGAACTGAGTCTATTTGTCACAGAAATATTACACGTAGCAGAAATATCAGCATGAAAGAAACTAAACAGCAGTCATTTAAACTTGCAGTCAAGAGGCTTTAGGGACCTTAATGAAAGAAATTACCACTGAGTTGAGAAATGGGATAGCAAACCAGATTTCAGTGGGTCAAAGCATAGTCAATGGTGACTAATGACAAGTGGTTTTCTGTTTACGGCACGAGTGGAAGAAAACAGATAGAGGGTTAACTATGGAGGAAATAGGGTGAAGAGCAGGGATTTTATAATTGGGAAGTTAGGTAATATTTTTGGGTAGAGTAAAAGATTATGGTTGATGATAATAGCAAACCTATAGTGCTTATTATGTGCTAGAGATTATTCTAAGCACTTTACATAGATTAGCTCAATTAAATCTTGACAACACTGAAACAGGTAATATTATTATCCCTATTTTACAAATGGGGAAACTGTGGCACAGATAGGTTAAGTAAACAGAACAAAATCATACACAACTGATATTAGAGATAGGATTTGAATTCAGTTCGTGGTACCAGAGTCTATACTCTTTTACATGTAGCTGGAAAGAGAAAGATGTAGAAAAACGGGAAGTAAAGGGCTATAATCCCTGACCTAGAAACTTTTGGGGCCAGATGTATTTCAGAATTCAGAAATTTTCAGATTTTAGAAAGGTAATATACATACGTTTGATTACACCCAAGCAGGATCTGGGGCTGTACTTTAAAACAGTCATACTGATAATTGATATTTTTGTAGTAAATGTATGAGTAAATAAAGATGATACCACCTAATGTCAGTTTGGGCCAAATTCTGCTGCAATGTAGGTTGCCAAAAATTTCAATGTTCAGAGCTGTTTGAATTTTGGACTTGTGTTTAAGGAACTGTGCTTCTGCAATAGCCACATGGCTCTTAGAAGGGGAGGAAAAAAAATTAATGATGGTGACAGAATGGCCTTAAGAACATCTCTTCCTCTGTGAAAAGAGAAGGCAGGCAAAAGCACGATCAAGAAAGTTAATTCCACTCTACCCCTAAGTGGCCTGAGGTGATCTGTGAAAATGGTTTGTTGCTCACTCGACCCAGAAAACCCCTCAAAATCAGGCAAACCAAGAATTTCAAATATTTGTGTTCCCTTTAAGAACACTTGTGAAACTGCCCAGGCCATCAAGGGTGTGCATATACAAAAAGCCACCAAGTATCTGAAGGATGTTGCTTCACAGAAACAGCGTGTATCATTTCGATGGTACAATGGGGGGAGTATGTAGTGTCTAGGCCAAGAAGTGGGGCTGGACACAGGGTTTGTGGCCCAAAGAGAGTGCTGAATGTTTGCTGCACATGTTTAAAAATGCTAAGAGAAATGCTGAACTTAAAGGTGTAGATGTAGATTCTCTGGTCGTTGAGCATATCCAGATGAATAAAGCACCTAAGATTCGCCACTGTACTTATGAAGCTCGTGATTAGCTTGACCTATACATGCGGTCTTCCCGCCACATCAAGATGATCCTTATTGAAAAGGAGGAACAAATTATTCCTAAACCAGAAGAAGAGGTCGCTTCTCTTCAGGTTTAGGAACAATTTGTTTCTTTTCAGTAAAAATCCAGTGAGTTTCTTTTGTGCTGATATTTCTGCAACCTATGATATTTCTGTTGCACAGAAGGAAAAAAAAAATCTCAGGAGAAACTGAAGAAACAAAAACTTATGGCATGGGAATCAATTCAGCATAAAATAAATGCAGTGAACAGTTAAAAAAAAAAGAAAAGTTAGTTCCCAACTTCTCATTCCCACCTCCCACAAAGAAGCCCCGTTCTGTGTTCTCAACCAAGGTCAGATGTCAGACCTACCTCACCATCTTTCCCTTAAGTCCTAGAATAGCCTGTCCTTGCTTTTCCTTGAAAAGTTGGTGTATTTTACTCAGCCCACAAGTACCATCTGCAGGTGATTCTGCCTCTCCCTGGCAGCTGTAAGTGAGACAGAGGCTGCCACTGGGGAGATCCTTTCTAGATGCCACTTCTCTTTTGCAGCTAGCAATATTCCCTTCTTAATTCATTCATCAGCTACTCAGCAGGGGAGAAACAAAACTTAGAAAACGTTAAATCCTTGCAGAGTGTTTAAGAGAGAAGTGAAACAAAACTGAAAGATTTTGTCATGGCCCCGGAGGAAGAGAGGATAGGAGGAGAGAGAGAGAATGAGTATGAAGAGGCCATGAATCAGACTGACATGGAGCGAAAGAAAGAATGGAAGTCTGATTGGGACCCATGAAGACTGAGAAGCATCCCAGAGGGTAGGTAGGCTTTCTTCCAGAAGGTCTATAGTGTCTATCACTGCATCTCATCTTCCAAGCCACTGCCAGATTCAGGCCACAAGGATCCCAAGTTTCTTTATTCAGCAGATGTGGGGCTGGGAGTCCTTAATTCAATTGGATAGGAGAGTAAAAGCATGAAAATATTCCTGGTGTTCCCAGCAGTGATCCTGGTCATCCGAATCCAGAAAAACATTGTTAAACATAGCACTAGATGTCAAAATATTTCTGGTGGTGTTTATGGTACATGTTAAGTTAAAGAACCTGAAATGACCTTCTGGTTGGCAACTGATTTCTGGGATGGTATTACGATGTCAGTTGTCTTAGGAGTTAAAAAATTTTTGGTGGGCTGGCTTGAAAATTTAATACTCATGTAAAATAGGTTCCAAACAACTGACTTCTGTACTGCAAACCTATAAATTGGAGATTGCTTGTTTTTACTTTTTTTTTTTGTGCCAAAGTTACTAAAATTAGTGGTACAACAGAAATAAAAAATAATATATTCTTTTAACTCAACAGCATCTTCAAATCCAGAGTTTAATTTTAGAGTAATTATGACTTCTTTAGGCATTCTCTAGACCCAAAGAGAATGAGTTGGCAAGTCACCCTATCTGGTAGTGTTAATGGAAATAAAAATCTACTTTTAGCTCTATAATTAAAGTAGCCCTGTATAGTTTAATTATCAGTGTGAATTATAGCACAAGTGAAATGCTGATCAAGCCTACTAATGTTACAAAACTGAGAGAAATAACAAATATGTTAGATAACACACATAAACATTTTGATTTTCCACCTCCTCAATCTCCACCACCAAAAAGGTAGCAACTTGGAGAATCATGTTGTATATTGAATGGAGGAAAAACCTGGAATGTTTAGCCTAGAAGAGAAAAGACTTGTTAGTGGTGAACAGGAAGAAAGTCATTAAGTACAAATGATTCCTTTTGATTTGGTCCGTGACGGCTCTGGTGGACATATCTAAGACTAACGGCGGTAGATTTTTCCAATATAAAAAAGAATAATAGAATTCTTAAAAAATGAGGTAGTAAGCTTTTTTTACCCTATGGATTCAAAAGATGAATATCATGAATAAGGTATAGGAGATTCTTAACGTTGGGTGGGAGGTTAAAGTACACGATATCCAAGTCTCTAAAACTCTGTAAGTCCATGAAAATTAAAATAACTACTGCCTCTTTCTTCTCCAAGCAATATGATATCCTCAAAATTGGATGCCAATGAGAAAATGCAAGTTGATGCTAAGACCCCAGTTAGTTTTACAATTGTGCAATCAAGTTTTAAGTGTTCTTGATGGAACCAGCCAACCTGAGACAGCCCATTTCCTTAGTCCCAGAGATGTACTTTTGGAAACAAAAATCTGTAGTAGGCACAAATCGGTCCAACCCAGTGGCTTTCCAACAGGGTACAATTACAAAAAAGACAAAAATGATTATAGCCCAGAAGGGGAAAAGAAAGCAGAACTCATTATCCTCATAAAATATGTCCTTTGATTCTTTCTTATACTCGATTGCACACAGTGTTTCTTGGGTTATCTGGTGGTCAGTGATAATGTTGTGTATCACTCATTTTTTTTTTTTTTTATATATTGGCTTTAGAGAGAGAGCCAAGATTAGCCATTTCAGTTTCTTTTCATAATAACTACTAAAGAAATTCAAGTTTTTTGATGTTGGATATCATTTAAAGTTCTCTAGTGCACAGCAATAGCTTCTGTTTGATGTTTATAAGTAATGGCTTCAAAACATTGCAGTGTGATTACATATGAAGTCATAATGGAAGTCTGTTTTTGTCCTTTGTAACACCCACCAAACGTAATTGTTTGATCATTGTTGGCTGTCTGTCTAAAACGCAAATTCCATGAAAGCGTGGGCAACTTATATGTCCTGTTCAGCGTTCCATTTCCAGCACCTAGCACAGTGTTAACACTCAAACAATATTGAACAGAATGAATAAATCTAGCATGTGAATAATTGCCTGCCCTTCCAATACCCTTCTTATTTCCTACATGAGACATACACTCTTACTTTTCTCGGGCAGTTTCTTAAAAGAATAGAAGCAACCAACAGTTTTTTTCTCAAATTTCAGAAAGAAACTTTTTATGTCCTCTTGTCTTGGATCAGGGCAAGGATTCTGTTTCTTCCTTTTACATTACTTCATTAATACTTGTTATTAGCTATATCAAATGAGCACTGGGATGGTTCATAGCGATGTAATAACAAATCATCTGGCATTCCAGCTCTTGCTATTGTACAACGAGAATGCTTCCAAGTCCTAAATGGGAGAATGAGCTTCCCAAGTAGGTAAATACCACCTCATGGAACAGTCCAGACAAATAGCCTCATCAAAAAAAATTAAGTAAATATGATCAATCTCCTATCTCTTAAGTATCTTCTGATGACTTTTCAGGCAACAGCTACTTGCGGATTGGGTGGTCACCTGCCCTGTCCTGTAATTTTCGAAGAAGTCAGACATAACTTAGTTTCTAACTCAGGATAATCTTTCAATAGAATTATATTTGTATATTATTTACTTATTTCATAAATATCTCCATATTTCCTTTGATTTTTGTGAATACCATGAAGCGCTAACATAAGTATCAATTTTTATTTTTCCCATCTATTTTGTATATGCAAAACTCCAGGGTTTAAATGATCATTTGAGGGTAAAAGAGCTAGTTGGGGGCAAAGCTGGGTCTCCTCCTCTCTATGTGGCAAAGCAGTGTGATGTGGCAGTCATAGGACTAAAACCCATTTAATCCCAAATCCATTTTTCAGCTATGTGACCTTAGAAAAATCCTTTGCAGACCTGGAACCAACCGAAATGCCATCAATAATAGACTGGACAGGGAAAATGCGGTACATATACACCATGGAATATTACGCAGCCCTCAAAAACGATGAGTTCGTGTCCTTTGTAGGGACATGGATGAACCTGGAAGCCATCATTCTCAGCAAACTGACACAGGAGCAGAAAATCAAACACCGCATGTTCTCACTCATAGGTGGGTGTTGAACAATGACAACACAGGGACACAGGGAGGGGAGCACTGCACATGGGGGTCTGTTGGGGGGAAATAGGGGAGGGACAGCGGGGGGTGGGGAGTTGCGAAGACATAGCATGGGGAGAAATGCCAGATATAGGTGATGGGGAGGAAGGCAGCAAATCACACTGCCACGTGTGTACGTATGCAACAATTTTGCATGTTCTTCACATTTACCCCAAAACCTAAAATGCAATAAAAAAATTAATTAAAAAAAAAGAAAAATCCTTTGCATTTCATAAGCTTTCGTTTCCTTAATTACTTTTTTTTTAAATGGGAGCTAAAGAGGTAGAGAGAGATAGGGAGGGGTGGATGTTACTATTTGTCCATGTTTAGCTCACATAATTATCTTGAGGTAGGGATGATAAAGGTGAAGGTGCTTTGTGATGTATAATGTAACTGTAATGTGGTATTATTCTTTTTACTACCAACACAGATGAAGAGCATGGAGCTTTGGAATCAGAGATACTTTGTTCAAGTTTCCGGCCAGTTGCTTGACGTTGGTTGAGTTCTTCAACCTCTTTAGGCCTCAAGTTCTTCATCTGTAAATGGGAGCAATAAAATCTGCCTCGTAGGGCTGATATGCTGATTAAGTAAGATTTAAGTAGAGAAAACAGGAGTTACTAAACGGATAGTAATGGTGGTAGTTATGGTGGTGGTGGTAGTAACAGTAATAGTAATAACAATAATCATAATAATGTGTCTTCTTTACGGTTGAAGAAACTGACATTCAGTAGCTTAATGATTTCATATTAGGCTTCCTAGAGAGCAGAGACTTCGTATACCACTGCTAAGTCTTGTATTTGCTCTGGAAGAGCAAATTTGGAGTGGAAGCTAGATGAAAAGAAATGTTTGTTTTCTCTCCATCCCACCATCCCCACCCACCTCAGTCCACAGGGTCAATTTCTTTAAAATTGGGGAAACAGGAGCCACTCGAGGCTCAGGAGGAGCTAGTACAAAAGAGAGTCCCCCCTTCCCTACTACTATGGGAATTCACCTAAACTTAGGCAAGAGAATAAATTTGTAGTGGTACCATTGCTTGAAGCTCCTGCTTCCCTGATTACTAGAACAGTGCTTCGTCTTTGAGGACCAGATCTGAATGGGCTGGAGTTCTTTGTCCACTTAATAACGAGACACCCTGTACGCTGAGATGAAGCCAGTGTGTCTCTTTGTGCTCCCTCTGCTGGTTAACTGAAAGCTTGATGTGACAGAGGAAGGTGATTCAGAAAATTTTGCAGTAAGCCAATCATAGTGACTTACCTAGATCATAGACGAAAGTTTTCAAAAAATGAATATGAATCATGGAAACTGTGGCATCATATTAAATAATAGCTCATTTAAAGGTAATCCAAATCTGGGGGGAAAGAGGAAGAATATTAGTAAAGCAAAGGGCATCTAGATAGTCCAACAAGCTGCTGCTAGGTTTGTGTTGGGACCCTGGAATGCAATCGAAAGCTTCACATAATCATGCAGGGTCAACAAAAAACTGACGTTTGAAAATATTTTTTTTAAAACAAGACTTACAAAACCATATACAGTTCAACCTTGACAATGCAGAGGTTTAGGAATGTTGGCAACCGCAAAAATTTGCATATAACTTTCAGCTCCTCCAAAACTTAACTACCAATAGCCTACTGTTGTTTTTTTCTTTTGTAGCAAGAAGGTGTGTTGGCTACTCTTTATTCATTTTTTTTTTTTAACTTTTAAGTTCAGGGATACAAGTGCAGGTTTGTTATACAGGTAAACTTGTGTCATGGGCGTTTGTTGTGCAGATTATTTCATCATCCAGGTATTAAGCCTAGTACTCATTAGTTCTTTTTCCTAATCCTCTCCCACCTCCCATCCTTCAGCCTCTAAAAGGCCCCAGTGTGTGTTGTTCTCCTCTATGTGTCCATGTGTTTTCATCATTTAACTCCCACTTCTGTCCCTGTGTCAGTTTGCTGAGAATGATGGTTTCCAGGTTCATCCATGTCCCTACAAAGGACACGAACTCATCATTTTTGATGGCTGCATAATATTCCATGGTGTATATGTGCCACGTTTTCCCTGTCCAGTCTATCATCGATGGGCATTTGGGTTGGTTTCAGGTCTTTGCTATTGTAAACGGTGCCACGATGAACATACACATGCATGTGTCTTTATAATAGAATGATTTCTAATCCTTTGGATATATACCCAGTAATGAGATTGCTGGGTCAAATGGAATTTCTATTTCTAGATCCGGGGAGGGGGGGTAGGAGAGGGACAGCAGGGGGTGGAGAGGTTGGGGAGGGATAATGTGGGGAGAAATGCCAGATATAGGTGACAGGGGGATGGAGGCAGCCAACCACCTTGCCATGTATGTACCTATGCAACAATCCTATATGATCTGCACATGTACCCCAGAACCTAAAGTACAATAATTTAAAAAAAAATCCTGTTTCTGTCTACATGGGAAAAGAGAAATGAAAAAATTAAGATTAATATGTAGATCACTCAGAACCAGAAGGGTCTAAAGTATCCAGGAATTTAAGGAGACGGATGTTAAGCTCCTTAATTATAGACCAGCACTCAGCAAAGCGGGGTGGCATGATGATCCATTGGGGTGCAGAAAGAAAACACATTAACATTTATTTTTCTTTATCTCATATTTTCACCTTTACATTATTTGTGTTTTTTAATTGCATTTTAGGTTTTGGGGTACATGTGAAGAACATGCAAGATTGTTGCATAGGTACACACGTGGCAGTGTGATTTGCTGCCTTCCTCCCCATCACCTATATCTGGCATTTCTCCCCATGCCATCCCCCCCCCCCAACTCCCCACCCCTGCTGTCCCTCCCCTATTTCCTTCCAACAGACCCCAGTGTATAGTGCCCCCCTCCCTGCATCCATGTGTTCTCATTGTTCAACACCCACCTATGAGTGAGAACATGCGGTGTTTGATTTTCTGCTCCTGTGTCAGTTTGCTGAGAATGATGGCTTCCAGGTTCATCCATGTCCCTACAAAGGACACGAACTCATCGTTTTTGATGGCTGCGTAATATTCCATGGTGTATATGTGCCACATTTTCCCTGTCCAGTCTATCATCGATGGGCATTTGGGTTGGTTCCAGGTCTTTGCTATTGTAAACTGTGCTGCAATGAACATTCGTGTGCATATGTCCTTATAGTAGAACGATTTATAATCCTTTGGATATATACCCAGTAATGGGATTGCTGGGTCAAACGGAATTTCTATTTCTAGATCCTTGAGGAGTCGCCACACTGTCTTCCGTGTGTTTTATAAATATGTATTCAATGTGACGATTAGTAGAGAAGTATAGTATAGAATTTATAAATAAAGGTATATATTAGAAGTACCTGTTCAAAAACTTTACTGATAGGAGTACACAATGAATTAAACCTGGAGATCACTAATTTAGATCTCTGGTTCAATTCTAAACATTTCTGGGCAGAGTAGGTGTATCCTCATAGTGAAACGTTATTATTTTCCCTGGCATCAATCTCTGAAAAATATTTAGTGAATATGGATTGTATGTCCAGAGTTACGCTAGGCACAGGCAGGACTACAAGAAATGTCTAAGCCACAGGCATTGTATGACATGATCTCTCTGTCATCCAGAGGAGCCCATTCCATTGCTGAACAGCTGTGATCTTTCGAACAGTTTTTCTTACTGAATCCAAATCTGATACGTGACAATCAAATTTGGGAGTACAATTTTTATTGGTCTTAAGTTTTGCCTACTGGGACAACACTGGATCACCTTTAAATAACTGAAGACAGCTCAGATCTATATTTTATTTTTCTCTTTCCCAGAGCCCTACTTGGGCTCATTTAACTCTTTTTAGTATAGCATGAGATACTCTCTATCCTATTAGAAGGCAGTCACCTGAATTTACTCTAGTTTACCAATTCCTCTTGAAATGATTTGACCCGCAAGAAACGCGGTGAGGTTACCACTTCTTTTGGTTCCCATCATTTCCCATGGCTCCATGCTACTATTAATATTATTCATATTTTTGGAAACCTCATCTGTCTCTTGTCTCTTTTTATAGTTAACTACAGCTCCCAGATGTTTTTGCCATGACCTCTGGACTAGGATTTTACAGTCCAATAATTGTGCAATTTATTATTTAGAGTCAAATGTAGGGTTTACGTTTATCTTAGGTATCATCTTGCAATTCTGTTTTGCGGCACAGTCTGCTGGGATTATTTTTTAATCTTGCTGCATTCAGCAAGTATTTATTAAGCACTCATTAAATGCTAATCCTTGATTTGGGTTTGGAGGGCCATATGAAAAATAAGTTGCAGTCTGTCCTCTTGAGTATCCCCCATTCCAGTTGGGAAACTGTACATAAACCTCTGCCTCATGCAACACAGTAAGATCCGTAACAGTAGTATGTGTAAAGTGCCATGAAAATGCAAAGAAGGAAGAGATTTAAATAATCACTGTCATTTTTATAATGATTTAGAATTTATGATTAGTTTGCATATGTATTATTTTTAATTATCAAAAAATTCTGGTAAATACATGAGGCTAGTAAATAGTCCCTAATTTATAGGAGAACCAGAGGGTTAGAGCATTTGAGTGACCTGGCAAATGAAAAGAACTTTTTATCCTTTTTAAGAAAACCAGAACAGGGAGCCGCAGTGGGTCATGCCAGTTGTCCTGGCGCTTGAGGAGATGAGATGTGTTTGATGCCAGCCTGGGCAACATAGAAAGCTCTCTTCCTCTGGAAAAGAAAAAAAAAAAAACAAAGAAAACCAGAACAAGGTGATCCTATTTTTCTGGTCCCACGCTTATTTTCCATGATTCTCCAGAAATTTCACCTAGTGCCCTCAGATATGTATGACTGAATCACTTCAGCATCGAGACATCACCCCTCCAGGCTTGTTGGTGTGAGTTCATTTAAAGCAACTTTGCCACTACTAGGTCAGCAGGTCTTGGTCTGCAGGACACCTTTCCACATTTGAAGTTTGAACAGAACTTCCCTAGGCCTTCTATTGTCACTTGTCGTGATCCGGTAACTTTACACTGTCTTTTGTCTGTCAGCTTATCCCTCACTCTTCCTTTTCTCTTGACTGGGCTTTAAAATGCCCCCTTTATGTTGAATTTTATCTCCAGTCCCCAGACTTCTTTTTCCCTCTCTTCTCCAATATCTGACAATAAAATCTTGAAGGAACGGTTGTGTTAACAATAAAATGAAGCAAAATTCTTGGACGTGTCGCCATTAATTGATTTCAAATTTTGGCCTTACTTTACAAAAATTTGTTTCTTTTTTTCCTCTTTCAGAACAAACCTGAGTTACTGAACATCTGTGCTGGAATTTCTGCTGAAAAAAAAATATTCAGAGGCTCTTGAAGGGTGTCCAAGTTTTCAAGGCTTTTTTGTAAGTAGGTAAAACCACTTGTCTGAAAGAAATAATTCTTCCCTCCACTTAGGTGTTTTTTGTCATGTACACTGGTGAACATCTTGCATTAAGGGGATGAATTATATCTGAGGACAAAGAGCCAGGGATTCTTTTGCACTATGTTGAGTAATTTGATGAGAAGAGCTTAGAGGTCTTTCAATGTAGAATCATAACATCATATGAGAAAACACTGAAATCTAATAATTTTTAATAGTCATATATGGATTTGCACATTATTCTTAAGAGAGAAAAATCAGAATTAATTCAATCTGTACTTTAATCATTCTCTTCATGCATGTCACTGTTTACTTGCACAAAACATCTAAAAATGATCTGTTTTGGCTGGGTGTAGTGGCTCATGCCTGTAAGTCAGCACTTTGGGAGGTCGAGGAGAGCGTTATCACCTGAGGTCAGAAGTTCAAGGCCAGCATGGCCAACACGGTGAAACCCTGTCTCTACTAAAAATACAAAAATTAGCCGGGCGTGGTGGTGGGCTAAATAGCTGGGTAATCCCAACTATTTGGGAATCTGAGGCAGGAGAATTGCTTGAACCCAGAAGGTGGAGGTTGCAGTGAGCTGAGACTGTGCCATTGCACTCTAGCCTGGGCAACAAGAGTGAAACTCCAACTCACAAAAAAAAAAAAAAAGAAAAATCTGTTTCAGCCCATCTCTTAAAGAAAGCTACCACCAGTTTGTGTTTCCAACATCAATGGATTTCAAAAACCAACATGGTAACAATTTCAAATAACAGGGTTAAGCAATGGGTATAGGCTCCGAGCTGTTGATTAGACATATCTTATTTGCATTCTCTTCTACTCCGGACTCAACTGAGGAACCTTCCCACAAGGCATGGAATCTGGCTTTCCAAAGAGCCAGATAACAGAACTGGAAGTGCAGGTGAATAACTTTGATCAGTGGGAAAAAAGAGATTTGAAGATATGGGAACAGTAAGTTGCTTCTTATGAACTGCCCAAGGCATGGATCCATACAGCTGGTTCACAGATACCTTGCTTGGGTGTGCAGATCCACTTGCCACATTACCTGCTGGGTTTCCGGATTCCCTGGGAAGCAGCAGCCACTGCATTGCCCCGTAGCCCTTCCTGACTTTTCTTTCTCCTTACCTCACCTTAGCAAGTAATCTTTGCCTCACACTCTGTTTTCCAGGGAACTCTGGCTGAAAAGATCTATATTAACCAGTACATTAAATGTTCATTTCAATCCAGGGTAGCTTTTGTGAACCTACTATATGAAAGGCACTATATTGGATATTATAAGGGAATTAGAGCCGAATGAAATTGAATCCTTGGTCTTTGGCATTAATGGTCCAGAAGAGAAGAGAAAACAATTGCATAGGTAGCGTAGCTCTGGAAAAAAATTCAGAAGAGCTGGGCTCTAGGTCTGGCTCCATTGGTCACTGGCTGATATTTAATCTTGACAAGACATTTACTCTTTCTGGATCTCAGCTCCTTTAGTTATAAAATACAAGGTTGTCTTAAATAACTTCTAAAGTGTCTTCCACAACTCAAACCCTATAATTTTTATAAATTTAGTCAAATAGAAGTAAGACTAAAGTGCAAGCCACATGCTATGGGAACCCAGGACTTAGAGATTTGGGAAGCCTTCGGGAAGAATGAGACTTTTGCTGTGAGACTTGAAGGATTTGTAGGATTTTGATACGCAGGGAGCAGATGAACATTTCAAGCAGAAAGGGTTGGGGGATTGCGGAGGGCTAATATTAGGAGAAATACCTAATGTAGATGGCAGGGGGATGGAAGCAGCAAACCACCATGGCGCGTGCATACTATATAACCAAACTGCACATTCTGCACATGTACCTCAGAACTTAAAGTATAAAAACAAAAACAAAAAATAAACAAAAAACAAGTAGAAAAGGAAGATTGCAATGTGCATTCAGGAGAGCTGTGAATAGTCCAGTTTGGTTGAAGCAAGGGGTAAATTAAGTTATCTAAATTAAAGAGGTTGGTAAAGTAGAAATGGAAGATGTTGTCTGTCATGTTAAAAATTTGAGCTTTAATGAGTATTCATTGACCCAAAATAACTATGGAACACCTACTGTTAGAGAGTGAGCAAGATGCTGAGAACATAAAGAAATAAAGAAACATAGAGAAATAAAGAAAATATAGTTGCTGCCCTCAAGAATCCTCAAGGGGCCTATGAGTAGTAGGCAGGGAAATGGGAATCACAAGTGAAGCTAGTGTAAAAAATGTTGTAACAAATGAAACTGAACTGGAGGGAAGGGAAGTGTGGGGCATTCAAGGTGCAATCAACATAAAAGGGGGAGAGGAGGAGTCAATGATGACAGGAGATACTGTAAGTACAATGAGAAAGAGAGAAGCAGAAACAGTTTTGTTAACAGAAAGGTGAGTTTGTTTTGGATGCTGAGTCTGAGGTGCTCCCAGACACCTAGGCAGAAATGTCTAACCAGTAGAAAAAATACTGGCATGTGGCTAGCTCGAGATGTTGGAGCAAGTGATTGAGATGTGAGTATATTCTGTGAGTAACTCATAGGTCTGGAGGGATGTGTCAAGAAAGAAAATATAGACAGAAAAGAAGATCAAGGGGAGTGTTTTGGGGGGGAATTACCACACTAAACAGTCAGAAAAAGCAGGAGGCGTGGGCCAAGAAGACAGAGTCAAACTATCAGAGATATTTGACAACCAGTGTGAAGGATGTCAAGGGATGAAAGAATTTCAAGGAAGATGAGAGAGTTAAATCAAATCAGAGACTCCTCAAGCTTAGTGGACCAAATGCATCAAAATCAGTTGAGACATGTATTTAAAATACAGAATTTGTGTCTATATGTATCGTCAAGAAACTGTTAATAATTGCCTTAGGAGAGGAAATTTAAGGAAACTAAGGGGAAGTGATACGGTTTGGATCCGTGTCCCTGCCTAAATCTCAGGTCAAATTGCAATCATCAGCGTTGGAGGTGGGGCCTGGTGGGAGGTGATTAGGTCATGGGATGCAGCTATCCTATGTGTCATATGTAGTGCTGTTCTCATGATAGTGAGTGAGCTCTCAGGAGATCTGGTCATTTAAAGTTTGCACCCTCTTCCTGCAGGCCTACTTCCCCTTCATCTTCTACCATAATTGTAAGTTTCTGAGGCTTCCTCAGAAGCCAAGTAGATGCATCATGCTTTCTGTACAGGTTGCAGAAATCTGTGCCAAGTAAACCTCTTTTCTTTATAAATTACCCAGTCTCAGGTATTTCTCTATAGCTTGTAAGAACAGACTTATACAGGAAGAGTGGATTGAAGTATTGTTTAAATTTTTACCCAGTGCATGATTTACCTACCTAACTGAATAAATACATTTAAATTAAAGTTTAAATGGGAGTTTGTATTTTAATGCTGACAATAGGTCAGAAGAGACCTCTACCTCAGACCTAAAAGGTGAGAATTTTCAGGAAGGGGGCCCAGGAAACAATATTGTTAAATTCTCCCAGCAATTTTAATATATTGTCAAATTTGAAGACTCCTAGAGTAGATATGTTCTTAGAATTAAGATGTTGTGGCTAAGTAGGAAAGGGAAGGGCAATATTTTTATATACAGAGATCATGCCATCGATGGCAAGTTTTGGTAGAAGGCTGAGGCAGCAGAATTCAGTCTGAAAGGAATGAGGAATAAATAAATGATGAAGAAACAGGGTCAATGAAGAATACAAGAAAGAAAGGGCGATACTAGTATATGAGGCATAGCAACATCAAGTAACAAGGATAGCATTGATGATGTAAGCTAATTGAGGTACTAGTCTGCCAGCTACCAGAAGGGGGCAATAGAGAGCTTTCAGAGCTGTGTGACCTGATAGAGGAATCCCAAGTGAACTGAGCTGTCAATTAAAAGCATGGAATGCAATAACAAGGTTTTATTTTTTAATATTTTAAAAAGTGTGGGATGCAGCATAAGACTTGAATGAATCTTAAAACATAATTAATGCCTAAAACATAATTAATGTAAGGAAATTTAACTAGGGTTGAAGGACAGAAAGAAGCAAAGGATTCAGGGAGTCACCAGGAAATAATCAAATCAGCCAGGAGTCATAAACGCAGACATCAGGTAAAAGCCAGAGTGCTTTAGGAAATTGCCTTATGGGGGACCAATATTCCTATGGAACTGGCATCTAGGAAGCATCAGGATTGCTTTGCCTGGCTTTTTAAAAAAAACTTATAAGTGCAGGAATAGCAAACTGTAATATTTGACAGAAAAAGATATGGAATACAATCTTTAGGTCCAGGAAACTAGGAGAGGTATTACTGTTTCCTTCTTTTTCTTTGTTTTTAAGGACAGAGGAGGCTTGAGAGAATTTACATACAGAGAAGAACAAACTTGAGAAAAAGGAAAGGTGGATAGCGCATGAATGTTGGGAAAAACAGGCTTATAATTGAATTTTCTTAGAAGATACTGAAAATTCTCAAGTACTTTCTAAAGCAACTGTGTTCAGCAATAACAATCTTGTTTCTGCAGTGTGGTGGACTTAACTAATCAGAAGGACATGCTTTGCTATTCTCTCAGGGCTTATAATCTTGAAGATGATACTGACAAATTAACATATAATTAACATAGTGTGATAGAATGAGAGAATGAGGCCAGGAGTGGTGGCTCACACCTGTAATCCCAGCACTTTGGGAGGCCAAGTTGGGGGGATCACCTGAGATTAAGTATTTGAGACAAGCCTGGCCAACATGGTAAAACCTCATCTCTACTAAAAATGCAAAAATTAGCCTGGAGTGGTGGTGGGTGCCTGTAGTCCCAGCTACCTGAAAGGCTGAGGCAGGAGAATTGCTTGAACCCAGGAGGCAGAGGTTACAGTGAGCCGAGACTGCACCATTACACTTCAGCCTGGGCAACAAGAGTGAAATTCTGTCTCAAAAAAAAAAAAAAAAGATAAAACGAGGAAATATACAGTGAGTTAGCTATGTGTAATAGCTAATTTTGAGGTTTGAGAAAAGTTAGAGAAATCCTCCTGGAGAAACTGATGTCTAATTTATATTGTAAAATTAATAGTGTAGGATCTATCTATCTATCTTTATGTTTTACCAACACTCTTCAATACCCAATATAGTCCTCAAAACAATAAATATCTGGAACTGAAAGATGAAGACTTCCTGGAAGTCTACATAATCCCCAAACCTTCCCACTATGACCACTTATAAATGTTAGATAAAACATAACAATTATTTCAAATCAATAGCTGAACTCTAGAAATATACAAACTCCCCAGATATTGCCAAAGAACTGAAAACAGAGTAACAAGCTCTGCGAGTGCTCAAGAAGTAGAAAGATGATGATGGAGAAGGAATCACTAGTCTCAGAATCCTGGGAGTTTGGATTTTAATGCTGACACTAGGTAAGAAGAGATGTTAGCACATGTGACAGACAGAGTTGTAATTAAGATATTGCTACAAAATTAGGAATGTCAAAATGCTGTATGTTTAGTGAGAATGTGAGTCAGCAAAGATCTTCCTACTAACCAGAGCTTGTATATCCCTTGTATATATTCTATTTTGTACTTGTTGTTGTGGTAGAGGCTATTTATTGACATGCAAAGATGTTTACAATATACAACTGGGGGGGATTACACTCATATTTATATTATGATCCTGTTTTAGTTTCTTAACTGTCAGAAAACCTCAAAACATATTACTATGTATTTTCACACTTAGAAACTTTCATTTCAGCTCAGACCAGTGATTATAATTCCCACCATGAGTCTTAGAGAACTTATCCACAGCCTAAACGTCCTGGGAATGTTTTCCGGTCCATACCAACACCCAAGAATCACTATCTGGTAGCTTGACACAGCAGCCTCTTCTAGCTTTCCTGTTTTGTATTGTTGAAGCTGCAATTCTGGGTCTCAATTTCTCCAATTAAGTTTATTCTCTCATGCTAGCTGGTACAGATGGAGAAATGCCTAGGCTTGCCCACTAGTAAAAGACAAAACCCTTTGGCCTTTCATATGACACATAGAAGAGTAAGTCATAAATAGTACCAAAAAAAATTAAGGCATGATTTGCAATGAGGAAGAAAGTAATTACCTTTTAAATTCAGGGTAGAAAACAATGTGCAGAATGATTTCAGCTCCTTGGGAAATGAAAAATACAAATGGGCAGAATAAGATACAAAGGACATCTAACAAGTTCCCCTTGCTGATGACTCCGATTCTCCATCTCACTCACTGAACAGAGTTTGGAGCAGCTGCTATTTCTGATATTGCCAGATAAAATCCATCTTTCATCTCAGACTTTTCTCCTGACCTTTAGCCAGATGTAGCCAAATGTCTAATGGACACATGCATTTGGAGGAAGTTAAGAATTGTAACACCTGGCATGAACATCATCAATTGCAAAATTAAACCATTTATACCAGTTTCTGAGTTTGAAGGGCCACACCTCAAAATGTCCTCCAGGAGGACTGTAAAGTAGTGTGGTGAGATGGGCTCTGGTGTCACACAAAACAGCTATGCCACCTGCCTGCTGTGGAAATCTAGGAAAAAGGATTTACCCCCCCTCATTCTCATTGGAGAGTACTCAGAATAATGAGTTCTAATAAAAACACAAGTACCTAGGGAAAAAATAACCTTGTGAAATATGGTGCCAACAGAGTGTCTGATAGAGAATAGGCACTCACAAAATGTTTCCCCTCTTTTGTGAGACGACTTTGACATAAATAAAACAGCCTGACAATTTAAGAGTTATCAATGTAGAAGCAAAATTAAAATTGAACAAATAATACATTCTGTCTGAGATTTTGGGTCATTTCTGTGTTGTGGAATGAGTATCTGATACAGCTGGAATAGGAGAAAAATATTAGTTTCTCTTACATTAAACAGCCTATAAAAAACCCTGCCTCCTTTATGTAGAGAGTGCACATTTGGCCATGAGCGTGCACGTGCACACACACACACACACTCTCTCTCTCTCTCTCTCTCTCTCTCTCTCTCTCTCTCTCTCGGTACTCTTAGTTATCTTAGTATGTGTGTATGCCTTACTTCTATAACTAGATTACAAATTCAGGGATGTTTTCTTTTTTGCCATTTTAAGCCACAGATGAATCTAAGCAGATACTAATGAGCAAGTTATCTTACAATGAACTGGCTCACTATCTTAAATAAAATGTTAAAAATATGCCAATCTAGACAAGATAAAAATCAACAAAGATTTTCAGCCCAAGATTTAATATTCATCTGATACCCCCAAAATAGTTTAGCTCAAACCTAGAGCCTGTCTTTGTGTTAAAGATACGGCATACAACTTGTACACTGTAATAACCAAAACATGATACAAGGCTCTTTGAGAACATATAGCCTGCTACAGTTTGGAGATGGTGCAAAGTGTTCTATCTCTGGCTCATTTACATTGTTTCAACAATCCCTTTAAATTCCCTGAAAATGTCCATGAGTGTATCAACAACTACAATTGAGCCCTTTCTGATATGCGCCTTTATAAATATGGCCACACCACTAACAAGATTGGCAAGCCAATTATTTGTTCAATTTTAATTTGCCTGTTTATGGTTAAAGATGAGTTTTGACACTGCCAATGACTTCATATTGATCGTGTCTCTGGCTGTAGTTGGATGTTCAGACATATTTAAAAGTACTTTTACAACAAGATTTCTGGTTTTGTACTTTCCTGAGGATGGCAGATGAAAAAGCTCTGACTTGTCCCTGGCAACAATGTAGTGATGGACAAAATCAGCAGTCGGTTGTCCTAGAATCTTTAATCTCGTGAGTTCAAGGGAAATGACATGGTGTCTTTACACATATGCTTAACATGTCATTCAATTTTGCATTGTCCTTCATCCCCAGAAGGAGGATTCAGAGTAAAATAATTTTCTCATTTCTGGGGAAGGAAAACTGAGCAAGCTTTTAATAAGTGTCACTACACCATTTTATTAATAAACTCTAGGGCAAATGGGTGAACAGTATGGATACCCATGGCAATCTGTGCTATTTTATGAAGAAGAGGATCAGTAGTTGACTTAAGTAAGCTACTAAGTTTTTCAAATTCCTCAGAATCCATATAGCATTGCATTTTGCAAGGGCAAGCTAATGGCTTAATCCCATTTACCTCCCAAATCCTGATTTGGTGTCTAATCTCATCTCTGGTCTGGGTGCAAGGGTCAGAACCAAAAGGACACCCAGGGATAGGCTGTGAGCATGAGTAAGTGTTAAGAAGGGCAGGCTGTTGCTACAGGCAAAGAATAGGCATTTTCTTCATCTGAGGCCAGAACAATATATGGAGGAGGGCTCGCCTCAGATGGTGCCTGGGATCTAGTCCTAACACCGCTGGAGTTACAGCAGGGGCTTTGGGCCAGATAGTTACCTCAGACCAGTCCTTGGGCCTATCTTTTTTTTCGTTAATTTCATCCACAGGCTGAGGCCTGACTGTCCTGCTCACAGGTTTAGGATTAGAGTCAAAACTGGCATCATCTCCTTCCCCAAACCAGTTCCCAGTAACATTCTCTTCCTCAGACCCTGACCTAGGTTTGCAACTGGCCCCAGCCACAGGCTCCAACTTTTCAGCACAGACCTGGGCACCAATTTCAGGCTTATCATTCTTAGCACCAAAATGATTACCAGCCTCTTGTCCATTCCAGAACTGGGAGTTGATAGTGGCCTCTTCCACAGCCCAGACCCAGGCATCAGTACCAGCCTCATTTTTACATAGGGAGCTGGTGGACTCCTTCCCAGCCTTGAGACTGAAAACTCCGGTGACTTTGCCCAGGGCTTTTGCAGAGCTCCTTCCTTCATCTCAGCAACAAACTTGTTCTTAGACACTGCCTTCATCTCTGCCACAGCATCGGTCTGAGACCCTGCCTCATCTTTGGTTTTGGCCCAGGTCTTGGCTACAAGCCTAACCACACCAGTAGACTCTCTCTCTGCTCCAGCTTTAGCTTCTACAATAGCCTTTTTTTTCAGTTTTATCTTGGGCTCTTGTCTTATTCTTAGTCCCAGTCATGGTTGAAGCCCAGTTATATGGCCCTGTCCCATCTTGGCTTTGGTTCTCAATGTATCCTAGGTTGATGTCTTAACACTCTTTCACTGGGTCAGAGAAAAACTTGGTAGCAAGAGTTAGAGCCAACTGTCAGTTCAGTAGTTACTGCGCTCTCTTTCCAAACATACAGCCTCTGTCAATAATACAGAGGGCAGAAGCATACTCAGGCTAGGGAAGGATGATTGTTCCCAAGTGCAGACCTGTTGAAGGTGATGGTCTTCCAACAACCCAAAGCCACCACAGCCACCAGTGGAGACTGACCTTAGATCCGAATGAATAGCTTTGTTCTCTTTCTTAATTAACTTCTTAGTGAACAGCTACCTACAGATATCTATAGGAACCTAGAAAGGAACAGACCTCATCATCACCTATGTCAGCCTGCTCATATAGCAGCGGCCTCAAGAGATGCTGTCCTTCCCGCAAAAGAAGAGTCCTCGCCACTAGACAAGAGTCACACCCTTCACAGGCTCAGGGCCCAGGTCGTCAGGCTCCCCGTGCTCTCCTCTGCTCCCCTCTGGCTGCTTCTCACTTGGATTCCCACTGCTTTCCCCACAATCTGAATGGCAAAGCGGCGTCCCGCCCCTGCCCCTGCCACTGCATCAAACTCAATACTCTATTTTTTTTTTTTTTAAAACTTCTTGAGAATCTGGAACCATGCACCTACCCATAAACTTTGTGTTTTGGTTGGCATTTAAACTACTGGATGGCTGAGACACCTCCCAAGCTGAGAAACTATCATAAAATATGTCCCTGAGTAGTGAAATCCCTGATGGCGTTGCTGGAAACAAATGTGGAATGCACTATGAGCCATTTTTTCCAATGATACATGAGCTTATAATCCAAAATTATAAAATAAAAGGTAACAATTCGCCATGAAAGAGCAAGATCTCACAATTAGCAAACTGACACCCCCAAGAATTACAGAGAATAGAATAATTTCACACTGACTGTAAAATAAGTTTGTTTGAAATAATTTAAGACATAAAAGACATGATCAAAGCCACAAAAATGAACAGATACATGAAACAGAGTAGACAATGAAATATAACAGAAATTGAATAGACAGATGAGTAGTCAGCTGAAGAATAGTGACCTGGAAATGTACACAAAGCTAAGAAATTAGATAAAAAGTAGCACAGAGAGATATTATATTAGAAAACACAAAAGAGAAGTTGAAAGACAAGAATGAAGGATAGATGATCCAAGTTACATCTAATAATTGGACACACATGAGAAAAGATCAGAGAAAATTAGGAGAGACAGTTTTAAATATATAATGGCTAAGAACTTCTCATTCAAAATAGAACAATGAGTTCAAAGCAAGGTAAATAAAAATTTGTCAGTATCTATGCACATTACAGTAAAACTGTTAAACATTAAAGACAAAGAGACCTTAAAAGCAAATAAAAGTCAAAGATGAAAGCATTAAGAGAAAGATAACTGAGCTGGTGGCAGATTTCTTAACAGCAAGAAAGGGTAGAAAACAATAGAATTATACCTTAATCCCTGCATGGGGAGAGAAGGAAAAAGTGGATCGTGGCAGAGCTGTAGCTGTTTCAGTAACATTTTATTTATTTAAAAAATAAAAGAGAAAGCTAAGTTAAATAAAGCAAATTGTTAACTTCTGGTGAATTTTTATGGTAGCACATAGTTATCTGTATTGCTATTTTTTTGCTTTCATACGTACTATAATTTTGAAAAGTCAAGGATGGGAAAAGGTTAATTATGGGAAAAAAAAGACTGAAAATAAAGAATGTTCCCATAAAAAGGAATAGCTTGTGCAAGCAATAAGAGCAGCAGAGTGAATGGCACATTCTAGAATATAAAAATAGTTCACAGTGGCTGAAATAATAGACGTGACTGAAGTGGAGGGACCAGTAAAAGATCTGCCTGAAAAGAGAAGCAAGCGGGGCCAGGTCATGGGACCTGCATAAACCACGTGAAGAGTCTGAAACTTTCCGAAGAGCAATGGAAGTCAGTACTGTGTTTTACTCAGGAGATTGAGACCCCATCTCCAGTACAGGCTGATCACCCTGATCGCTGTGTTTAGCAAGAACAAAAGAAACTCCATTTCCATGCAAGTGGAAAAAAAATGTTAGTGGTGAGAACTCAGGGGGCAGTAAAACAAATGAAACGGAGACAGATTCAAGAGCTATTTAGACCAGTCAGAGTTGATAATGGATTTGATATTAGGGCTGAGTGAGAAGGAAGTATCAAGAATGAGCCTATGTGTCTGTTTTTCTTTGTCTTGAAATACTGATTTTACGTTTTTAGTTTTCTCTTATTTTTAGTTAGCACATATGTTTGGAATACAGTACACTGTTTTGATATATGTATATATTGTGTAATGATCAAATCAGAGTAATTTGCAAATCCATCACCCCAAACATTTATCGTTTCTTTGTGGCGATAACATTCAACATTCTCTCTTCTAGCTATTTGGAAATACACAAAACATTATTGTTAACATAGCCACCCTACTGTGCAATAGAATATCAGAATTTATTCCGCCTACCTAACTGTAACTTTATACCTGTTGACCAGCCTCTCCCCATTTCTTCCTCCTCTTACTCACCATACAGCCTTTGGTAACCACTCAATAATAAAGAATGTTCCCATAAAAAAGAATAGCTTGTGCAAGCAATAAGTGCAGCAGAGTGAATGGCACATTCTAGAATACAAAAATAGTTCAAGGTGGCTGAAATAATAGACGTGACTGAAGTGGAGGGAAACTAGTAAAATCAGAAGATTCTGATCAATTTTTACCAAAATTTATCCAAACCAAATTTAACTTCTGGTTGATTTTGATGGTAGCACATATGTATCTGTATTGCTATTTTTGTGCTTTCATATGTATTATAATTTTGAAAAGTCAAGGATGGGAAAGGGTTAATTATAGGAAAAAAAAAAAAAGATTGGAAATAAGGAATGTTCCCATAAAAAGGACAAGCTTGTGCTACTACTACTCTCTGCTTCTATGAGATCAATGTTTTTAGACTCCATATTTGAGAGAAATCATACAGTATTTGTTTTTCTGTGTCTGGCTGATTTCACATCACATGATGTCCTCCAGGTTCGTCCATGTGGTTGCAGATGACTATGGTGTCTATTTTGAGCATCTGGATAATTGGTGGATCCATTCACTGAGATGGGTATACAGATAGTTTTGGCCAAGAAGATAATAAGGTCACCTTTGGAAATGTGAAATGTAAGGAGTCTATATGATATTTAACTGGGCAATTGGATGAAATAAGTTAAGTGCTCAGAAAAGAGACCTGGCTTAGAGATCTGAAATTCAAATTTGTTAGATTCGCATTAGATGTATGAATGGGAGTAGGTGAGGCTGGAGAAGTGTGGCATGAGATACGAACCTAAAAACCATCCAGCATCATTTAAATGATAGGTAGAGAAAGAAGAGAAGCTGATGCAGAGAGGCAAAGATGTGCAGACAGAGAAGATGAAAAAGAAAATGGGTACGGCAGCCGCAGAGATGCAATCCTCAGATTTCCCTCCAGGAAACAGCTTTCTGTGTAACTGTCAGGAGGCAGCTGGCTGCCAGCCTCCATCTGCACCACCTGCAGGAGCTGTCATCATGTTTTAAACAAGGCTGTACTCTTCCTGGGAAGCCTACAGCCCAGGGATGAGCATGGCAGCAGTGCTACAGCCTGGCCTCTGTGCCCAATGTGGGTTCCTCAAACAGGCAGTCTTTGCTCTAGAGATCCCCATTGGTTTAGCCAAGACTTTCTCAGATCTGTAGCACAGTCTGGGGCTCTCCCCCTTTATTTTTCACAGATGTTATCTTTCAATGAACGACTTGCACTCCTAACTCTGTCTCAGTGTCTGCTCCCCAGAATAACTGAACTGATACAGTTGGTACTGGAATTGGTCAGAGAAAGCAGGAGGTAAAATGGGGTTTGGGAAGCAGATCACTTCCTGTCAGCTGGTAATGAGGATCCCATTCTGGATGGCTCAGGGGGCACAGATAGTCCCTGGCACAAAGTGGCAGCCCAGTTACTAAAAACTTTAATCAATGGTGGCTTGGAAGAAAGCTCTGTGAGGGAACTTCCCTGGCTTGTGCAATGTTCATGCTTTAGAAAAGTGTGCGTGTGTGTGTGTGTGTGTGTGTGTGTGTGTGTGTGTTTTGTGTTGGAGGGTTGTTGCTGAGGAGGAGGCAAGGAAGAAGAAGGAAAGCAATGAATATAAGGATGATGGAATTAGCTGAAGTTTTGTTAAGTTTGAAGCTGCTACAGACAGCTAATGCTGAGATAAAGTTGACAGCAATTGACAAACGATTGAACACTGAGTGAGAAGGCCCGTATCTGGTCCAGAGGGATATTAGAAAGAGCTGAAGACTGAACTCAGAAGTTACAGTTAAGAGTTATGCTTTTGTTTATATCTAAGAAAATGGACAAATAAGCTGTGATTTATTCATTGAATAGAATACGGTATAAAGATTGCTTTGCCTATGTATCAGTTTACATGGAAATCTGACAACTTGGAATAGGACCTGAGCAGGACTTTGCAGTGCCGGCTGTGGTACAAGCAGCCTTGTCTCTAGGGCCATATGATCTAATAGACTCTACTGTGTTGGAGGAGTGAACAGTGAAAAAAGAGATAGTGTGGTAAGGAGTTTATGGCAAACCTTCATAGAAGAATCAAAATACAGTAGCCTGGAGTTCTAGAGTGAGGCCACGCCATCTGCAGTGCAGGAAAACATCTCGTGGTATGCTACTGAGCCCTGTTTAGACTGAATATTTGACCATAGAAACTAGTAACTATGCTTTCTAAACTGCCCCTTGTGAGCTGAGCTCTGCAGAACACATTAAGTCAGAATGTCAGGCAGACTCAGCAGCAATTTGTCTAGTGGAAAGTGATATGCCAGGGATCAAACCTGAGCAGCACAACAAAGCACAAGTCAACTCCACGAGCAGGTAGCCCAGATCCCCACCCCACCTACTAAGATTGCAGTGGTGCCTCTCCCTTGGTCCACACCTATGGCTATATGAGGTGTCCCAGAGCAGCAGCTAAAAGGAGAGAAAAATTCTAGAGCTTGGTTAAGGGATCAGTTGGATTAGTATGTGGATCTCGGTTATATTCACCAAAAACAGATATCGGCTGCACTTAGAAGTAGCCTTACATGACAGTGGCAAGGGAAAAGTCTTCCCAATAGGTAGATATCAAGGAAAACTGGCTCAAGGTAAGAATATATATGAACCTGTGAGCAAATGGAGTGGTCAGGTAGCTGATTAAGGGCCTAGGAAGAAAAAGTCTGGAAGATTTCATAGAAGGAAGTCTGGGATAGACACAGGAGGATGGATATATAGAAGTAGGCATGAAACGTGAAGATCTTTGTGTCACATATTAGTGACCACCAGAAAACAGCCACCATAGAAAAGATATTGACTAACCAAGACAAAATGATATGATCAGTTGACATTAGCCAATATTCGTCATTGGCCACCACAGAACTAGCACAATTAGCATATTAACAGAGTGGCCACAGTGGCAGAGATATAGGCTATACATGGGCCATAAGCATGGACTCACACTTCCAAAGGCTGATCTGGCCACCACCACCATTGAAAGCCCAGCTGGTTAGCAGCAGACATCAATGTGGCTCTTTGTTCAGGGGATCACATGGCCACTTCATGACATGTTGAGCAATTTCTTCTTGGAAGGGCCAGTGGCTTATTGTCATGGTAGTAAACATTTATTCTAGATAACTGTTTGTTTTTCTTACCTACAAAGTCCCAGGCAGCACTACCAGCTGGAGGACTTGAAAATGACCCACCGATATAGAATTCCATATAACATAGCATCTGACCAGGAGAGACACATTTCACAGAGGAGGAGATGAGTGAGCTTGTGACCATGCGTTCCTCTGGTTATATCACATACCACATAATCCAGAGGCAGGTAGCTCTATGGAGCAATGGAATAGCCCACCAAAGGCACAAGTGGAGTGCCAATTTGAAGGCAATTGCCTAAATCATGGCATCTGCAATGGTGGGGTATCATCATGCAGGCTAGTCACTGAATTACAAAACTCTACATGGATGTTATCCCAATTAGAAGAATATATAGGCCTGGGAACCACTGGGCAGAAGCAGGAGAGAGTCCACTTGTCAAATTTAATGATTCACTGAAAGAGTCTGTGTTTCCTCTTCCTATAATACCAGGCTCTGTGGAGAACTCAAGCTATGACTTCCAGCTGGACACTCAGGACTTTTTGTATACAGAGACCAGAAGGCTGAAGGAAGAGTCAATATGTTGTTAGGAGTAACTGACCCTGATCAGGAGGAAGAGGTAGGGCTGCTGTTTCACAATGAGGAAAGGGAGAAATATATGTGGAACTCAGATGATCCAGTTGGACATACTTGCTCAATGGTGACTGCAGATGAACAAGTGCAATAATCCCAGCCTAAGAAAAGTGTGGTTACTATGGGTTCAAAGCCCTCAAAACTGAAAGCTTTGATTATATCAGCAGATAAGTCATCAAGACCAGCAGAGGTGAAAGCTAAGGAGGAATTTTAAATGAACAGTGGAAGAGAGATGATAAGTACCAATTGTGGTCCAAGATAGACCAACTACAGCAACAGGGGTCAGACTACTCCCTAAATTACCTCTTTCTTCCTCCTCTTCCTCCTCCTCCTCCTCTTCCTCTTCCTCCTCCTCTTCCTCTTCTCCCTCTTCCTCTTCCTTCTTCCTTCTCCTTCTCCTTTTCTCCGTCTCCGTCTCTGTCTCCTTCTCCTTCTTATTCTCCTTTTCTCCGTCTCCGTCTCCGTCTCCTTCTCCTTCTTGATGGAGTTTTGCTGTTGTTGCCCAATCTTAGCTCACTGCAACCTCCGCCTCCCAGGTTTGAGCAATTCTCCTGTCTCAGCCTCTTGAGTACCTGGGATTAAAGGCATCCACCACCACGCCCAGCTAATTTTTGTATTTTTAGTAGAGATGGGGTTTCACCGTGATGGCCACGCTGGTCTCGAACTCCTCACCTCAGGTGATCCTCCCATCTTGGCCTCCCAAAGTGATGGGGACTAGGCTCTTCTAAGCTTCCCCTCGGGAAGACAGGCCCACTGGAATCCTGGATAATCTGTTCCCCAAATGTGTGTGGAGAAACAGATCTATATCGTGCAAGGGATGTGCTGTGGCTGTTGTGGAAGCGAGGGCTCCCTTACCGAATGCACTTGCTGTTAAGCTGAGAGGAGTGCAGTTCGCTGAGAGGAGTGCAGTTCGCACACCTCACCAACTCAGTGTCCTCCCCACTGTGCGACAGTGGCCCTGCCTCCTGTGCTGCTCAGAAGACCTGAACCAAGGCACCAGGCAATCAGGGAGTGTGATGTGCAGAAAACCAAGGGAAGCATTCAGCAGTGACAAAAGCTTCCGAGCAGTCAACTTAGGAAAGGATCTAAAATGTCCTTTGGATTTTGCAACAAAGGTTGTTAACTTGACTTTGGCAAGACCTTTTTCAATTGAGTAATGGGGGCAAAAGCCAGATTGCACTAAGCTAAATGGTGAATGGGAAGTAAAAAAAAAATCAGAAGAGCAACATGAGAAAACTCTTTATGAACATTTAGCTGTGAAGGGAAAGATAAAAACAGGGAAGGAGTGGTAGGTGCACGCAGATGTAAGAACTATGGAGTGAAATTTTTTTTTAGAGGAAAGACACTTGAGTGTGTTTAGATAGCTGAGAAAAAGCATCTGAGAGAGTAGGAGAGGGAGGAAAAAGTCGAAGTAGGGTGAGGAAACCACAAGAACATGGATGCAGGTGGACTCATCTTGTATTGCTACAAAATAGAAGAAGAAAAGGAGGGGTGTAGATGCTTTTAAATTAAATATTTCATTTGTGTTGCTTTGTTTTAATACTCAAATTCTTTCAAAATCCCTGCATAATAAATTTGTGTCCTTTAAAATATCTGACAAACAATAACCTCCCATGGTCTTACTCTGATGAATGGGGAAGATTGTCCCTGAATAAGGAAGAGTTCCATGAGCATTTGAACAATGATGTCCTTGGTCTTCCCAACAGTTTCTGAAATAGGACAAGACCATCTTAAGGCTTTCCTTTAATTGATGCAAAAGGTAAGGCATGGAATGATTAAGTGCCTTGCTAGGATGCTTAGGACTTCTGGAAGGTCTCCTGACTTCCACTGTCCATTTCTACTTACTACTGTTACTATATGAATAGTCCTTTCACATAGACACACAATAATTTCCCCGAATGTGGTAGAAAACTGTCCTCTGCTGTTCATCATGACTTTTAGCTGACATAGCTTTATGCCAGATATTTTTCCTTTTTGTTTTGCTACTGCTGATATTGAAGATATTGGATACAACACAAAAAGAGCACAATCCCTCCAAGCCACCCAATTTTTTTGGTCATGAAATACATAGTTTCTGCAAAGTGCCAAATGTCTTATGAGTAAAAGGAATCCTTCATAATTACATTAGGCCTTCTATCATCACACAGAACTGAATCAGACAGAGCCTTAAAAGATTCTTTCATGCTTCGTAAAGCACATTTCAGAGCTTCTGGCTTTGTTGTTTTAAATTCCAGGGATTGAGGATGGTTGTGAAATGGCAATTTGGTTATGCTACATAAGGCCAACCAAGCATTAAATACAGGCATCTGGAGGGTTTGGAAGTACTAACAGGCTTTTCAGCCAAACGCTGACACAGAACAGACAAATCCATCTTACAGATTGATGGGCTCCATTGGGACAGAGACCCCCTAGTTAGAATTTCAGTCCCTTTACCCTACTAGTGGTGTCTCCCTGGGGTGGAATATATCTGGAAGAAGATAAGAACTCTTGGAAGTCTTTAAAATGTCCCCTTTGAAAAGTAGACAAGTGTTGCTCTTCCTAGTAAAGCTGTCCGAGCCTGATGCCAAACAGCTGCTGGATGGTCCCTACCTGGACGCTTGCCCTCCACAAATTGATATAATGCTTGCACTGAGGGTTAAATCAGGCCACATCTGACAGGCTGTCAGACCTACTACCGCATTAGTGATAATAGCTAACCTATGATCAAGGCATATTCTGTTACATCATGCTACCAGCATTAGCTCATGAGCTCCTTATAATCACTCAATGTGGGGAGAGCAGATTTTACAAATCTTACTAGATTGTTCATCTTGTGAATTGAGTAGATAGATAGAATCTCCCACACAGGGAGATGGTGGGAGATAAGAATTAGACCTCACCTCTTCTGTCTCCACATCTAAAGCAGGTTGGGGAAAAATAACTGAGGAGTAAGCTTTGGTAAACGTAAGGTGAAGAATAATGTATGTCTCTCCTTTAAACTTTCTCCAATTCACAGCAGATTTTCTTCCTTGGCACATCAGTTAAATTTGTTAATGGAGACTTAAAAAATAAGGTATAGAAGCCAATATTATGATAGGAAACATCGATAGAAATAGAATATTGTTAGAATTGTTCTTCAGCTTCCTTTGCATGGATATTGACTCATAAAACAGTTATGAATAATGGCTTCATGCATTGCTATTAAGTCACCGCTTTCTAGAAATGTTGCCCAAGATTACCGTGAGATCCAGAAGGGATAAATGCATAGTGTTGCTCTGCCAACTGGCTAGAAACAGCCTCCTTAACAAGATGGGAACTCTTAAAACCTTTCGACACGGGAAAGTAGTTTTGTAGCTCTAAGCCTCTGAGGATAAGTACACAGATTTTTTGGTGTTCAGATTTTTATAGCTAAGGTATAAGGTATTGGAGCATTGAATGGGGCTGCTAGCTACATTGGTGTGTCAGAAATGAAGCTGTCCAAAAATTACTGCAAGCTTTAGCCAGGCCTGTTTACATTTGTTTTCCCTTTGGGTCACTTGTCTGATTGCCCATACTCTTTCTCACTCTATGATGTGGATGAAACTTGAAAACATTATGCTAAGTGAAAGAAGTCAGATACAAAGGTCACCTATGGTAGGATTCTATTTCTATAGTATATCCAGAATAGGTAAACCCATAGAGACAGAGAGCAGATTCATGGTGTCCAGGACTGGGAGGATTGGGGAATGGGGAATGACTGTTTAATCAGCATGGGCTCCCCTTTGAGATGATGAAAATATTTTGGAACTAGATAGAGGTGATAGCTGTGCACTACTGTGAATATACTAAATGCCACTGAATGGTAGGTGCACTTGCAAATGGTTGCTTTTATGTTGTGTGGATTTCACATCAACGGAGAGAGGAGGAGGGGAAGGCGAGGGAGAGAGAGAGAAAACAGACGAGATTTAGGAAGATAGCTATGGAATATAGAAGGAACTTCGGATTTAGAGTTAGGAGACATGAATTTGAATTCTGACTCTTTCTCGTACTGGCTGTGGCATAAAAGTCAAAGAAAGATGACATTTCTGGGTCTCAGTTTCTGCATCTAAATTATTATTATTATTTTTTTTCCCATTTATTTATTTTATTGTATTTTAGGTTTGGGGGTACATGTGAAGAACATGCAAAATTGTTGCATAGGAACACAC